>NC_049236.1:53883795-54486295 GCF_011100685.1 Canis lupus familiaris
ACATTGTATAAAGGCAATCATATAATACATAATCTTTTGTGATTGGAATGTACTCCAATTTTTGTTTTTGTTTTTAACACTTTGCCCATCAAATGACATATGAGCTCTAACCACTTTGAGATATGAAGAAAACTGTTATGAACCTTTGTTTTTGTGTAAATGTGTCTTAATTGCTCTGGGATAAATGCCCAAGAGTATGATTGCTGGGATGTATGGTGGTTGCATGTAATAGTCATTTCCATTTTTACAGGTACAACCATAAGGTAACACCTTAGTGCTGAAAATTATGTAGGAAAGGCTTTTGTAAGTTGAATTTTCATAAATTAAACACTAATTTCAAAACCATTGCATAGCTATGTATTTGGAAAAGTGAAGAATGAATAGAAACACATTAATGATAATTATTCCAGTTATTAGCTTTATTCTGTAGCTCCCTAAGTGCTTTCTGTGTGAATATTGGCTTTCTAATTGTGGCTTCAAATTGATTTTTATAGTAAGTGCTCATTTCACATGAGTAGTAGTTGGAGTTAATTATGTGTCACTCTGTCACTCTCTTTCCCATTCTGACAATTGATTATTATCCCGTCCTCAGGTGTTATGTCTATAAAGCAGTATGGAAATGTGTTTAGACAGTTAAGTTTTGTTCTTTTAAATCAAAACAAACTTTCGCTTTCTTCTTCTTGGCATTCTGTCATATCAACACTAAAGCACTCAGAAATACAGTGAAGAAGGTAACAGAAAGGCCTTGGGTGGTTCAATTGTATTTTCTGATTCTTTGGCAAAACTTGTCTCAGGTCACAGACCTAATATAATTCTTGATAAAAACAGATATTTGACTCAGAGTTGTTGTTGTTATTGTTCTGAAGATACCTATTAGTGAAACATAGGTTTGATGACAGACTCCATTGTCCTGGCTCATTTAATTAAAGGACTTCTGTAATTTTTAAGCTCTCTAGATTGGAGTAGACTTTTTAGTGTGTGCTGCTCAGTTTTTTCCTTAAATATGCAGAAATATATTTTATATAGTTGTGTACTTTTATTCTAAGTCTGACTACAATGCTATTTAAAATGTAATATGTTTTAGTGCTTTAAGATAATTTGATTTATTTACTGCTTATGTTAAACCTTTTGAAAAGGACAAATTAATTTGCTTACTGAAAGTTCTGTTATGACCTACGAAATCACTATAATTAAGTCTAAAATTCTCTAAAGAAAAGCATATGGAATTAGCACCTGAGTGAAATTTCCACTGCACAAAATGCTCACAGCATGCCATTCATGATTTCCAGCTGATTTTAGAGTATGAGTGTGGCACTCTTTCTGTCTGTTTGTAAAACTGAAATAACAATTTTCTGATCAAGCATAATATCATGGGCTATCTTCTGCATCATGTTGTTTGATGCATTGGGAATGACATTAACAGACAATAGAAACAAAATTATTATTTATAAGGCTCAGGTCATGATCTCGGGGTCCTGGGATTAAGCTCCTTGCTCTGTGGGGAGTCTGCTTCTCTGTCTCTGTCTGCCTCTCCCTTTGCTCATTCTCTCTCTCTCCCTCTTTTAACTTAATGAGACAGGTGAGAAATGAAAATCACATCCCAATCAATCAAGTACCGTAAGCTTTCCCTTTCTAAATAGGTTCCTAAAGGTATGTGTATGGGGGAGACTCAAGGGAAAATAATGCTTTTTAATCACTAGCTAAGGGCATTATATCCAAATCTTAATCTTGTTTTCTTATTGTGGGCTAGTGAGTGGAGCCATGTGTACAATATCAAGGACATTTTAGCTTATGACTTAAATGATGGTATGATGCCAGTTATGAAGCTGACCTGAGCCTCATTGTTCCTTTTCCTCAGATGCATCCCAAACAGTCTCCTTAATGAAAGGCCATCTCTAGACTCTGGTCTACCAAACCAGCTACACTGATGTGAAGAAGAAGGTGAGAAGAAACAAGCAAAATAAAAAAGAGAGAAAGATCCAAAAGGAGAAAGCAACTGTAAACTCTGCTCCCTTGTTGGCTGACTATGGATCTTTGTGGATTCCATATTTTCTTTCATGATAGAACATGTCCTTCTTGAGAGTCCTCTGGAATGGAAGACAGAAATGATGCTTTAAACTCCCATAGGCAACAAGTCATGTAACCAAGGAAACTACAGATCACCTCATTCAACCCCTCTAATTTTATAAATGGTGCTTGAGATTTAGGGAGTTTTACCTGTTTTTCCAAGTTCACAATGCTTTTCAATATTAATTCACCATGCTGCTCAGTTCTGATATTATTTTTCCAAATTTTCTTACTCATTAACTGACTGAGACTCAGTTCTTAAAGAAAGTACATAATACAAGGTCATTAAAGTTATGTCTTAAGTTCCTCAGAGAAAATCTCCAGACCCACCTCTTGGACCTGGGCACTAACCAAGCCATCTCACACTCCTTCACAGGTTTTTTGAGATTCAGATCATTCCTTTTCCAAAACGTTTATCCTTTGTTCTGTTTCTCTAGGCTTCTTTCCTCTCACAACTAGCAGTAAACTAGAAAACAATCTCTACAAACAAAAACAAGCATAATACATTTTACTGCTAATTATTATGATGCAGATTATGGAATTAAAAAAAATAAAAATCATAATTCATGACAAGTTATAGGGATGCCTGGGTGGCTCAGTGGTTGAGCATTTGCTTTTGGCTCAGCATGTGATCCTGGAGTCCCGGGATCAAGTCCCATACCGGGCTCCCTGCACGGAGCCTGCTTCTCCCTTTACCTGTGTCTCTGCTTCTCTCTCTCTCTCTGTCTCTCATGAATAAATAAAATCTTTTAAAAAAAGAATCCAATATTCTAAAACAAACAAACAAAAAAGCCCAAAACCAAAAAATCACAATCCAGTGAGTCTCAGCATTTAGTGTATGTGAGAGTTACCCAGGATGCCTGTTCAAAATTGAGCCTTTAATCAGTGCTCCAGAGTCTGAGGCCCAGAACTTTGCATTTGAAATAAGACCTTCCTCCACTGACCTCACAGTAGCTAGTTGGTTCTTTTCTGGATAATATTCTGACAAAACTTTGAGTAATATCGTCTTTTTCTATAGTAACTGAAAACCCCTCTCTGAAGGGGTGATTCTTGAAGCCATGAGCTATGTATGGCTCCTAAGTAGCCTCAAGTTAGGTTTGGGTCATGAGAACTACAAGGTCTGATGGAATTCCCACTCACTTCCAATCTTTTTCTCTAATCACTCCTCTGGTCATTGTACTCTGTTATTATCATCAAATCTCATTTTCTTCCCCCAAGGAGATTATTTACTGCTTTAATTTCTTTGCCTCTCTTACTATTTCCATTTGTTTATGAAGAATCTGAAACAGGTGATCTCTAAATACCGTCTTGCCCCTAATTCTAGAAAAGAATGACTCATAGCTGACAGTCATGAAACAGATTTGACTCTAGCAGGAGGTCAGAAATTTCCAGCCCTACAGGGAGAGAAGAACCATACATAAGTAGTGGTACTGCTTTAGAAGGAGGGAAGTTTTTATTTCACTCATCAGTAGCCCCTTATAATTGCTATGTCATGGATTACCCATATCGGAGCTTCATTTGGATGATGAGATATAGAGTTTATGTCTAGAAATATATTTATAAAGCATTTTATAGGATTTATTTTTTAATTTAAATCTATGTGAATAAAGTACAGATTTATTGACTGCAGAGAAAAGACACAGATGGCAAAATATATTCAGCAAAATGCATTAGCATAATTAAAATTAGAGCTCAAACTCTGAGTGTTTGGAAGGACATTTTCAAGTGCCCTGATGGAGTATTGAATAAGATTACAGTGGTTCCCTAAGACTGTTTGGATATATGTGTGTGCAGATGGGGAGGAAACCGATTATTCTGCAACAGCGTCTGGAAGGCACTGTTCACATAAGATGAGTGGAGTCAGCATGCTGATGTCCTCTACTGTCCCAAATACCTTGCGTGACTAAGGATTGCTCCACTCCTGGTTCGACTCATGTTCCCACTGTGAAACACTGCAGGAGATTAGCAATTCTTCTCTCCACAGAACTTACTTGCTCTGATTCAATGTTCTTTAGAAAAAAATAGCTGAATCATGTCTTTCAGAGTTTGTTTTCTACTGTGAAAAATGTATGCACGTGTATTCTATTTTTCATTACACCAACCTTGTATCTTTTATGCCATTTAACCATTGCAACTCAAAGGGAGTAGATCTTTTGTTAAATCCGCAACACATTAGCATGTTAATCTTTGGATATATGGAAAGAGACAATTTGTTTTTCATCTTTTGAGTAGGTATAGCAGTACATTTTTGTTAATGGTGAAAATTCAGGGGAGAGGTGTGTTAACCTTGCCGGGATGATGTAAAGTTTGAAGAAGTTATGGACTAGGGGGACGGGTTCACTGGGAGGTGGACATTAAGGAGGGCATGAGATGTAATGAGCACTGGGTATTATATAAGATTGACGAATCGCTAAATTCTACCTCTGAAACTAGCAATACATTTTATGTTAATTAATTGAACTTAAATAAAAAAATAAGCCTCCCCCAAAGAAAAGGAAAACAAAGGAGCTATGGACTATCTCCTATTCACAGCAAAGCACCACAGTTATTTAAGTTTAATGTGAAATTCAAGTAACAAAAAGAACAAAACATACAGTAACTGCTGATGGTCACAATCATGGATATGGCTAATGTTAAAATTTAGTGAAAATGTAAATAATAAATAAATACTGTGTTCTCAAGGTCATATAATGGGATGATACTATCGTAGCTCTTGTAATATACTTACTGGTAATATCTCGGAGCTAACTTGTAATACTCCTTCTGGACTATGTGATAAGCTCTGTATTGGCAGGCACAAGATCATAATTTTTGTATAGAGTTTTCTTAGGATGAAAAAATAGCCAAATCAAGACACAAAAAACAGTAACATTCTCCATAGCAGTGCAGTTCCCACACAAGATGTTGAATGGATAACCAAACTGTTATTGGCTCAATTGATAACTTTTCTCCAAGAAGGAGATGGGTGGAACCTCCTCCAGTTTCCCTTACAGGAGAAGATGTAGATAGGACTCGTTAAAAATAGTCAAGAAAGGTTGTTGCGAAACCTAATTATTGTTGGAATTTTGCAGTTTATATCCATTTCAAAAGTCCAAAGTCATAATATTATACCTAAACAATTCTGTATTTTTACCACTGAGTTCCCTTTTGGCACAAAGAGTCATTCCACCCCTTTCACCCATGTATTGAGTGACTGTAATGATTTTTGTCGCATTAGGAATCAGCCAAAACTCTCCACACAAAAGTGAAAAAAAGCATAGCATCTGTGGCTTCAAACTTGTCATATTGGTACAAACAAAAGCTATTCTGTTTTTATTCAAAGATATTTGTGAAGACAAAAATGAGCCGAGAGCTCACAAGATTTAGTTAATATTCAATCCCTATGGAAATAGGTGATCATTACAAAAGTGTTCCCAGGGAATAACTGGCTTAATAAAAAAGGTAGAGTCACTTTTAATGCCATACTGTAGATTAGTCTTTTTGACTCTCAGGCAAAATATGAACGCTCCCTTTCTCCCTTTCCAGCTGGTAATCATTAATATGCATTTCTCAGAGAAAGCGACTCTATGCCTCTTAAATCTGTGTATTCAGATTTTTCATCCCAGTTAAAAGAGCAGAATGGAGGTACTGTAGGCTGCTTTATATTGTCCTGCACTATTTCCCTCTCCTCTATCACCCAATAAAAAGAAAATAGAGGAGCAAAATATCTGGCATGAATCACTGTGGTATGGCTGTGATATATCTTTATTTTGTTCTTATGTTTTAAACATGAAATCCTCAGTAAAAGGAACAGTCCCTCCAGTGATGTGAAGTGTCAGCACTTGGCATCAGCATTACTTAACTATATTGGGTCTAGCCACTCATCCTATTTGTGGTATGCTTTCTGTTTACGCCGGATGATTGGAAGAGAAGGCCAATTTCATGTAATTTTATTCCCTATGTATTTACTTGAGAGAGGATATATTGATATAATATGGTTTCAAACAGCTTTACTATTAAGCCTGATTTTGAGAATATCTTTTATTTTTTAGCTATAGCTTAAGTAGAAAATGAAAAGACCATTTATTTCAAACCTTGTACGTGCGTACTACTTCATATACATTATTTCATTATTACTTAAACTTACTAGGTTAAGTATTATCTCCCTTTTACAGATGATGAAGCTGAACGTCTCAGAGAGATAAAATTAAGTGCTCAAGGTCATCCATCAAGTAAATAGTGAAAAGAGGAAACCCAAGTGCCTGCCTGGAGCCCTTTATTGAACTGCAGCTGGGTACCTTACATTTGCCATTTGAGGTCAATGTGCAGATATTCTGGAAAAATGACCAGCTGCCCTGCTTTATCCAGGACTGAGGAGTTTCCCAGGATGTAGGACTTCCAGGGCTCACACTGGGAGAGTGTGGGGAAAACCAGGGCCATTAGGCTCCCTAGGCCGGGAGTGCCAAACCGAATTACCCCTCCAGCTTCTAAAGACGAAAATTATTCAGTCAATTAAAAAAAAAAAAAAAGTCTTAAGATTTCACCTGGCTTTCCTGAAAGCACCTTGAATACTATCTACCAATCATGCCCACTTTCAGGTGTTTTTGTTTTTGTCTTCTTAACTAAGCTATACTGGGTGCATGGTTCTCTGAGAATAGGAACAAAGACGTTTCCTCCTTACATAAAAAGCCATTGATATGAGCATCTCTCTTTCTCTCTCTCTTTCTCTTTCTCTCTCTCTGATTCCCAGTGTCCTCTTGCTATGTTGATGGAGACTTTTGTCCCTATCTATCTGTAAGGTTATATGGGTATATGTAGTATTTCAATAAATGAAGTCCTTTAAATATTGATGATATTTCTGGTTCACCACCATTAATTTTGAATTTATGTCAGTAGCAATAACTATTGGTAATGTTAAATCATCCACAATTTCTCAAAAGGAAAAACATTTCTCAGCATGTGGTCTCTTTGATTTAATCATAATACATGGTCTTGAGACAGTGACTGTAACTGGTATATACAGAAATGGAAAATAAATTGCCATGATAATATTTCACATAGTAAGGCCTTTCTTCTTATTTTGAATGCAAAGTATAATCTTTTTTTTTTTTTTTTTTTTTTTTTTTAAGAAGGAGAGATACGGGGACGGGCAGAGTGAGAGGGAGAGAGAGAATCCCAAGCAGGCTCCATGTCCAGTGCAGAGCCCAATGCAGGGCTCAATCTCACAACCTGAGATCAGGACCTGAGCCGAAATCAAGGATTGAATGCTGAACCAACTGAGCCACCCAGGCACCCCACAAACTATAATTTTCTAAAAGTACTACTTGTGTTCTGGCTCCATCTCATAGAAAAGGTAGTTAAATATTTACTGACATAAAACTAGTTTTTCATGTGGCCCAGAACATTAGAAAACTTAAACCTGCAACTGCAAATTGACCATTTTCTAAGGTTGTTTAAATAACCTGGGAATTCCCAGATAACATTAAGAAGAATTTTATATATCAAAGAATAAAGAAGACTTGGGCTTTCATCAAATTAGCTTTTTAATAACAGAAATGATCTGCGAGGAAGCTTACTATGTAGAAAGGCTTCTGGATTTCTGATTTGAGGTGGTGCTGTTTATTATGATGAGCTTTGGATTTAATTTTCAATGGGCACAGTGCAGATATCTGGGATATACATTCGTTCAGTTAACATTAAATTAAAGTCGTGCCATGGATTTGCGATATCCAACCTATCAGGTTGTCATTAACATTCAATAATAACAAGAAAACTATTATAATTTTTTTATTACGTGAAAGCAAAGGCTTCTTACTCCAGGTGTTTGCTGTAGCCAATAAAAGCATAAAAACTCCAGCTATAAAACAAAATTCCATCAAGTCCTTCAATAGTTCATGTTTATAGACCACTCTAATTAGTGATTAAAAGCAAGAGTCTCCTCTCTACCACCTCCAAAACATTTCCTTCTTTTCTCCAAACATTTCCTTATTTCACTCGTAATATTGAATAAAAAATGTGTCTGATGTTTTTCTGACCTTAGGGAATAATTTAAGGGTAGTGCAAGGAAACAAGCTGATAGCTGGAGCAGATGCAAAGTAAGTGAGAACATCTGTCTTTATTTCCAGTAACTTTAGAGCCTTTCATAAAACTGAATGGCAGGCCAGCAGATCAGGGACAACGGTTGTCAGCAACTTCATGTCAAGCAAATAACCACGTATGTTATCTAAGATCTTTTAATGGGACGATCAATTTTCACTTTTAATTAAATGGGAAAACTCAACCTCTCAATGAAAAAATTTGCTCCGAGAAATACACTGCTAGAAAAATGGATCTTAATTGCCTTTGCCCACATGGCCTCCCAGAATGGGGAGTGAGTTTCGCTAAATCTCCTAAGTGAACTGTCTTTATGTTTATTGATATGTGTGTGTGTGTCTGTATAAGATAAATTACATATTACATATATGTTTACATATTCTATGCATACATAAAATATATCTAATTTATCTGATATATTGCACATATGTTTTATTTAAAGCCTAAGGTCAAAGCGATCTTGTTCCATGTATCGCATTCTCTGCATAATTTCATGACCCGTTGCAGTAGAAGGTCCCTTGGCAAAAGGGACCTGAATTGTAACATCTCTGATCCATAGATTTGGGGCACTCAGGGTCACTGCATATATTCTCCACGGTTAAACATTTGCACTATCGAGCTTTTAAAAGGACATTGTAGGATGAAATAGTTAGCAAGAATAGGCACAGAAAGAATTTTTTTTTCATCCTTCTTGGCCTAGCAGGACTCATTGGTATTTCTTGACTCAGTCTGGAGGACAGAATATCCATAAGCACTATTTCAACTCATATTGCAAAGTATGCATGAAACCCCTTTGTAACGCTCGGTTTCTGCCTTGTAGGGACTCCATGGTATCTGAATACTTCTCTGTACTTTTTGATCATTGTTTTGTGATCCGTAGCATTATCTGACCTCTTGCATTTTTCTATCATGTAGTCAGTAGCCTGTGTAATCAACACAGAGCCACCCTGCCCCTTGGTGATCAGTGATAAATCTATCCAGATCTCCAGTTCCACAGCTGGGCAGGTCAAGGCCCTCTTTCTACTTCTCCATGATTCACCTCTCACTTTTTTCTTTGCTTCCACTTCTGAGACACTGTGGATGGCTGAATTCTACCTGAGATTGTACTGACTTATTAAACTTTACTCTCCACTCCTTTATCTCCTAAACACCAGATATCTGGGATACACATCAGATCACACAAGCCCATGGAAGACTTAAGGGGCAGAGGGCAGGAACCGTCACCTACCGCACACTCAGTCTTCCATAGTTCTGATACTTCAATTTGCTCATACCCAACCCTTTTCAAAGACCTGTTTGCTGACAGAAGACCCTCTTAGAACCTTGAGAAATGTGGACCACTTCTTCCATTGATAACTAAGCCAAATGCCCTAGAATTTTGATGAATCAAGTTTTCTCCAGGGTGAATTAACTTCTCTTATTGATTAAACTATCGCACATCACAGGCAAATGTATTGTTAGTAGACGATAAAACTACTCCTCTGGGTGGACCTGGGTAAAGAGGACTTCCAAGTTTTTTCATATGCACTTTGGTGTTGCTAATTAGATAAAGGACAGAATCTGGTACAAAGATAGTGTCATTGCAACTCAAAAGCATCTGGAAAGTCTGCACGGGTGTAAACAAGGCTTCCAAGGCAAATCTGTAAAACTCACTGAAGGATGGTTCTATGCTGAAAACCATACTTGTGAAAGCAGACGTCCTTGAAGGAAACAGAACTGAATGGTATGGAGGGAGGCCCAGGACACAGGGCAAGAGCCAACCATCTTACTGAATTGAATGGGATTATTATTTTTAGTTAATAATATGATATCCTGCTTTCCCAAAAGTGCTCAGAGCATCTGAAAAATAAAACTGTGGGGTTTTAAAAATAAACAAATTATCTTATTTTTTTTTATTTTTTAGATTTTTATTTATTCATTCATGAGAGACACAGACACACACAGAAAGAGAGAGAGAGAGAGAGAGAGAGAGAGAGATAAGTGGAGGCACAGGCAGAGGGAGAAGCAGGCTCCATGCAGGGATCCCGATGTGGGACTCGATCCTGGGACTCCAGGATCACGCCCTGGGCTGAAGGCAGTGCTAAACCGCTGAGCCACCCAGGGATCCCCACAAATTATCTTATAAAGTCATTGGTACACCATACTCATCCAGATTATTTTGGATGGATGGATGGACGGATGGATGGATGGATTGATTTATGATTATATTTATTTATTCATGAAAGACACACAGAAAGAAGAGGAGAGACAAGCAGAGGGAGAAGTAGGGTCCCTGTGGGGGAGCCTGATGTGGGGCTCAATACCAGGACCCTGGGATCATGACCTGAGCCTAAGGGAGACACTAAACCACTGAGACACCCAGATGCCCCAGATTTAGAGATTCAAAAATAAATAAATAAATAAATAAATAAATAAATAAATAAATAAATAAATAAAAGCACTGACTCTAACAGGGGACTCTAGAAGGGTGTTCTTAGATCAGCAGCATAGACAAGCACTTTGGGCTGCTCCTTCTACGTGCAGTTGCAAGAATGGCCTGAGGTACCAGTCCTGAGAAGACAACAAATGTGTAGGAAGGAAACCCACATTAAGATTGCTTTTGTTACCTGCAGAAAGGCACTCTCAGGTGTGTTTGCCTTTTTTTTTATTAAAACAATTTTTTTTTTTTTTGTAACTGAAATCTTTTCTAGCTGTTTTTCTTTTCTTGTATGGCTTTATGTTGTAATTTATTATAATTCTTTAAAATGTTTTATTTATTTATTTTTTTTAAAGCAGGGCCTAGGGGCCCCTGGCTTGCTCAGTGGTTGAGAGTCTGCCTTTGACTCAGGTCATGATCCTGGGGTCCTGGGATCAAGTCCTGCATCAGGGTCCCCTTGGGAAGCCCACTTCTCCCTCTGCCTATGTCTCTGCCTCTCTTTTTGTGTCTCTCATGAATAAATAAATAAAATCATAAAAAAAAAAAAGAAAGAAAGAAAGAAAGAAAGAAGAAAGAAAGAAAGAAAGAAAGAAAGAAAGAAAGAAAGAAAGAAAGAAAGAAAGAAAGAAAGAAAGAAAGAAAAAGCAGCCAGGGTCTATGCTCACTTAGTTTCAGTATTCAATCAAACAGGGTGAGGCTTCCCATTTTCAACCCAGGCAATTTGTCTTTCTTGATGCTCTTCTAAAATATATTATTTCTCAATCATTTTAATTGCCAATTCCTTTGTGATTATAGTGCATTTTCTCCAACGGCTCCCCATACTACCTTACTATACAGATGCTTTTCAAATTCAGGGCAGTCTTCCAGGAAGAGATTCTAACTCCTGATGTAACAGACCACAGTGAACACCACAAGGTGAGACATGGTCAGAGCTGGGCCATACCTCAAGGGATCTATGAGAAAATAGAAGAGAAAGAGAGAGACTCCTGTTCTTGTGCCAGGGTCGATCCTGTGCGTGAAGGAGAAGCAACTCCTGTTTTCTTTTGCTTAAATTTCCTGATTTGGCATCACAGTCTCTGTGGCAGAAGGAAACATCGCTGCTGATTGGCTTTAATGCCAGGAGAGAAACCACGGAGGCCCATAAAAGAAGAGAATTGAATTGTAGTGTTTAAATGTCCCCTGTATCTGTCTCCTTTGTCTCGGCCCTCCCCACTGGGACCGGAGTTCAGCAAAGCCTCAAAGAGCCAGCAGGCAACTCTGGAGTTAGCAACAGCTCTCTGTGACTCACACTGGGCGTTCTCTTTGTAGCTTACTAATTTAATAAATGATTCAGCCTGACTCTGCTGAATTGATAAGCCCCATGAGGTATTACAGCTCACAAGTAGGCAGAGGGATGCCTTTCTAATGGCTAAAAAGCATTGGGAGAATTTTCTGGGAAGGTTTACTGAAAACAACTTATCATCACATGAAGTCATAAACTTTTAAAACAATCATCTATTTCTCTTATGCTAGTAGTACACTTTACTGCATTCGCTTACTTAGTTATTTGAGAGTTTTCTGAGGGTGGGAAACATGTCTATCTTTCCATTTTTCCTTCAGGGCCTAGCAGAATCAGGGCCTAACACTTAGTAATCAGTTTATAGACCTATTTATCTGCCTATTTACATCAATGCTTATATTCATTCCCGTTTTGGTGTCCATTAAGCACTTATTATTCTATTCCAGGTATTGCTATGCATCATACATAATTTAGGGTGTTTTATTCCTGCTTATCTACTGCAAAGCAGGCATTACCTCAGGGAGATTAGGCAACTTCCCCAAAGACACAAGGAGGTGTTGAGCTCCAGGCCAGATCCCATTTTCTGAACTCAAAGCCATTCTACACTGACTTCTGCACAGCGAGAGAACATCTACTCTTATTATTTCTTGATTAAAGACAGCATCATAGAGATTCATTGAAAGCCCACGCTCCCAATTCATTTTTCTAAAAGTAAGAATATGTGTAAATAGGATACACATATAAACATGAATAGCTACTATTTAACATTCTTGGATATTGGCCTCTCCTCACTCCTAATGCCCAAGTAGAATGTCATAAAAAGACTAAAGTCAAATAAGCATAAAAGGAAGGGAATTTGGACAGCAGGGAGACTTGATAATTCAATAAATTTCTGAGAGGTAGAAAGATGATGGAGAAATTAGTTGAAGAAGCGGCAGCCCTAGAAGCAGGAGGCCTGGCCCTGGCCCAGCTCTGTACGTACAGAGATCAGAAAGCGCAATATTTTGTCCCAGCAGCAGGCAAACCAATTCTACACAACTTTTCTTTGAAGAAAAGAATTGATTGGAGAAAAGTATTGCTGCCAGGCAGATATCTGAATCCTAGAGAGATGTGATATTTTGGTTCGCCCACCCTTGCTTGTCCGTCCCAAAGCAGGCAGCTGAACAGGGATGCAGGGCTTTCGGAGTCTAGATTCTCGAGGGAGTCCTAGCCAAGGAAATTCGCACAGCTACTCAGGAGTGGCAACCCAGAAGTCGCCACCTTTTTCTTTTTTAAAGATTTTATTTATTTACTCATGAGAGACACAGAGAGAGTCAGAGACACAGGCAGAGGGAGAAGCAGGCTCCATGCAGGGAGCCCAATGTGGGACTCGATCCTTGGACCCCAGGATCATGCGCTGAGCTGAGGGCAGATGCTTAACCACTGAGCCACCCAGGTGCCCCCAGAAGTCTGTTCTTAAACATGAATTGAAAGTGTAAGCTAAGGAAACAAAAGAAAAATAAAAAACAAAAATAAAAAACTGGCAATATGGTGAAGAAGAAAAAGGTAAAGGAAATGGTACATTTTATTGTGGGGTGGGGGTGAAAGCACTAGCTAGGATTTGAAATAAGAATAGAATTAAAATTTTTAGCACAAGTATCAACTTCATACAAAGGAATGAAAAACAAAGAGACTGAAAACAAGAAAGATGCCTTGGATTAAAAAAATCAACATAATAATGAATGCAGTTACCTAATGTGTGTGTGCATGTGCGTGTGTGTGTGCATGGCTTATGCACACATACATGTGGAGAATAAATGTCTGAAAATTTGGCATTTTACAACGATTAGGAACTAAATTTATTGCTTGAATACTAATTTAGAGTACTGTTTAGGAAAAACATTTACAAGTTTTTTGTTCGTTTTCCTTTTGGAAATCACACCAAACCATTATGTTAAATATTGTCCTGATTTCCTGTATCCAGATTTCTTCTACTCATTTCTGTGTCCTGGGCAACTCGTCCTATTGAGAAATGGCACTTAGTGGATGATACTGTCATTTAACAAATAAATCTAATTGACTTTAGCCATTAATATTCTGCCAATATTTAAAAACTCCTCTTTAAATATCACCTAGTCATTTTTTGTTGGCTCAAATTCTTCATGGACTTAGAATCAAAGCAAAATCTGACTATATCTTTACTTGCTTAAAGCCTTTCAGAGGTGCCTTTTTTTTCCCCCTACACAGGACCCTTGTGATCCGGGGCACTACCAAATTTTGTTACTATGAGTATTGTTATACTTTTGGGATGAAATAATAGATGACTTAAAAAAATAGTCTATTGAGGCTTCTGGTTGGTTCAGTCAGACTCTTGATTTCAGTTCAGGTGCTGATTGCAGGGTCCTGAGATCGAGCCCCGTGTGGAGCTCCAAGGTGTGGACACTGCTTAAGATTCTCTTTCCCTCTTCTGCTGTTGCATCCCCTATACGCTCTCTCTCTCTCTCTCAAAAAAAAAGAAAAATAGTTGATCTACATTCTTTAAGACACCTCTTAGGGTAGTCAAACTCCCTACACCTCCAACCACTGCACCCCTACACAGACAAGTGCCTACAGTGTTCCATCTAGAAAATTAAGTCATGTAAATGTTTATTTTGTTACGGACTCGACTCTGCGGTTTGACTATTAGGAGACGCAGTGGCCTGGTCACACTGTAGGGTAGACAAGAGAAATGCACAGCTGAAAGAAGGGTTTATTATGCTTTGAAATGGCACGGAACAAAGGGAAAGAATATAGGAAAGAGAAAAATGCCATGAGTTAGGGAGAAAGAAAAGAAAGCTATAACCTCTGGTAACTTCATAATATTGTGCAGGGAAAGAAACCTTCCTTTCTATTATTTTAAATAATCTTCATAGCAGCTTTGTATACATAGTACACAGACTTCTGGTCCCTATATTATAAAATAGGAAGTACCTTGGTTTTTAAACAGTGGAGCAATAAGATAAAACAATGTCAATAGAAGAGTTTTTCTATGCGTAAATTAAATAGGGATGAGGTAACGATGAGGTTCATGACAAGAAGTTATAATTATAAGGAAAATTAGGCTTTAGATAAAAATGCTTTCTGGAAAATACTGCACTAAAGCTATCACTCCTTTCTACCCTCACCACATTGCTAGAAATGGGATAGCATTTTCTTTTATCACTCTTCTGACCATAAAATTGCCCTACTTCCAAACTGAAAAACAGTTTTGAAATTTCTCTCTCCTCAAATTTGGCCCAAGAAAATCATCCAAGTTTATGTGCAGAGATTATTTATCTTGACAGAATTCTCTAGGCTAGGTCAAACTTTGTGGTTTCTCTCCTAGTTTTCTGAGATTTCAAATCTCTTGATTTTCTATTAAAAATAATCTCAACTTGAGATCCCCTTGTATATTTTTTTAAGATTTTATTTATTAATCCATGGGAGACACAGAGAGATGCAGAGAAAGAGGCAGAGATACAAGCAGAGGGAGAAACAGGCCCCATGCAGGGAGCCTGACATGGGACTCAATCCCAGGTCTCCAAGATCACCACCTGGGCCGAAGGCAGGTGCTAAACCGCTGAGCCACCCAGGCTGCCCAGATCCCCTTGTATTTGTAATAAAAATTATATCCAGTACTTTTAATATGAATAATATTTACCTTAAATTATCAAAACATTAGTGCTTTGCATAATTTTTTCCTAGTATTTTTCTCTTCCCGCCGTTCTTCACTGAGTGACTTAAAACAGTTTGAGAATAAAAGAAATGTACTGAAGCTGACAGTTGACTTAGTTTTATAACTACGTTATGACTTTGCTGCCCTACTTGTGGTGTGGCAAAGATTCTGAAATTAAGTTTTGCAGTGGAAATTCTTACAGAACATTAACTGAAAGGTATATGTGAATTAATTGAAGTTGGCTTATTCATTGGGACAAACTAATTTAAAGTGCGTTCAGAACTACTGTCTCTTCAGGTTGGCCATCAACTCTTCCTTTAATTTTACCATGATTGGTATAGTTAACATGTGCAAATTTATTCTAATAATCAACTAGAATGTCACATATGTGGAAATGAATGTCACAGTGTCTAAAACATAATAAATATTCTTCTACCATCCTTACATGAGTTTTCTTTCTAAAACATCCTCAATGGTGATCTAGCTTCTTCTGAATAAATCCATCCAACAAGCGTCTTGTTTCATTATTAAAACACTCTCATTGCTAGAAAACTCTTTCTTTATTAAAGTTTAAATTTGACCCTCTCTTCCAACAACTGATTCTAGTCCTCTTACAGAGAAACTCAAATCAGATTATTTGAAAAAATATGTTTCCAAAACCAAGCACTACTAGTTCCTTTAAATGATCTTCATTAAACAATTCAGATTTCATACCATCCTTTAAGTTATAGTTATAAGATGGTAAGCTGGAATTGGATGATAAATACACACTGCATTTGCCCCTTTCATGGCACGTCTCCAGCTGTGGAAAATATGACTTTAGATTCTCGCTTAATAGAGCATTCCAGGCAGCAATTGTGTAGGTAAATTGAAACTGATTTGCCATCTTGGATAGTTTAAAAATATCATTTTAAAATTAACATAATAAGGTTCAAAGATTCTTAGTAAATGACTTAAACCCATGAAGCTAATTATGAAGACTTGTGTCTACTTCTACTTCAATTTCATTGTCTATTTTTTTTCTGATTATACTCCAGTACTTCCCCATCTGTTAAAATCAGTGATTTTTTTCTTTTTTTTTGCAGCAGTGCTTGTAATATATAAAAAATCTAGGGAAACATGTGTTTATAAGGGAGAAAATGGTTGAACACATTATAGTGTTCAGTCTACTTATATAAATAATGAGGTTTATGTGAATTAACTTTAAAAGATGTAATAATAAATGAAAAGAGATATCCAGGGTAATGTATAATTTAATTTTATCCAAAAAAAATACTTATGCTTATTTATATTCTGGTGTTTATCACTCTACTTATGTTTACATATATACTGGTAATATATCCCATAGGTGATGGCTATGCACGAAAGATAATGTTAGCAAGACTGATCTTGTTTTAAAATAACAGAAGTAAAATTTTAAAAACTTAAAAATAAAAGAGAGGAAATGTATATGATTTTACTCATGTGTGGAATTTAAGAAACCAACAAATGAACAAAGAAAAAAGTGACATACAAAAGAACTAGACTCTTAAATACAGAGAACAGACTGGTGGAAGGGGGATTGATCAAGAATATACTTACTAGGGCAGCCCTGGTGGCTCAGTGGTTTAGCGCTGCCTTCAGCTCAGGGCCTGATCCTGGAGTCCCGGGATGGAGTCCCACGTCGGGCTCCTTGCATGAAGCCTGGTTCTCCCTCTGCCTGTCTCTCTCTCTCTCTCTCTTTCTCTCTGTGTGTTTCTCATGAGAAAATAAGTAAAATCTTAAAAAAAAAAAGAATATACTTACTAGGATGAGAGCTGAGTCATGTATAGAATTGTTGAATCATTGTATTGTACATCTGAAACTATTGTAACACTATATGTTCATTATATGTCAATAAAACACTTATTCTTAGTAAAACTGAAAAAAAAGAGAGAGACAGTAGGCAATGTTTGCCTCATGAAACTAAAATTTTTCATGCAGTGCTACATGTAGTCATAACTGATGGAATGAGACCACTTGGTCTTTGTTTTGCGATTTGCCGGCTTCATTTCTCTATCATGTTATTCTCATCTTCACCCTGGGCAAGGAGCTTCTCTGGTTGACTAGAAAGTAACGTCCCGATCAGCTATAGTGACACCCTGGTAACATTCCACAGTCCCCGTGGAAGTGAGAACGTTGTTTTGTGCTGCCCATAGAAATATCCCAAGGATGATTGTTACTGGAGACACAAGATCTTGTAGATTGAAAGATCTCTAGACATTTTTCCATTTTTACAATTCTTCCTTCAGCTGGAAAGAGGATTCGTATCTCTCATTATTGCTTCTCATGTGTGGCCCTTGAAGGTCTGGCTACTCTTTTCAACAAAACAATTTCTGCATATTTAATAAATTTCCTTAATAAAAGAATGGAAATTCTCTCTCTCTCTCACTGTCTCCAGCCACATACATTATGCATGCTTGATATTTGTGTGTTTCCCTGGAGAAAAAAAAATGGCTTTCAGTTCCTTAAATGTAAAAAGAATACCAGTTGCATTTCACAACTGCCAATTTTTCTGGTTTATATAAAAAGGGTTCCTCTCATAGTTATTTGTCAGAATTTGGGCAGGTAATAATTTCTCCTTTTGTCTGTTCCTTCTAAGGTGGTAGAGATCTTCACTGTTCAAATATTAGAAACAAGAGAAAAAACTCAATAGCAGAGGATACAGAAAACTCTACAGATAATATGTACTATTATATAAAGTGTCTATTAGGCGATAAAATAATTTGCTTAAAAGCCCTTTTGACATTTCTATTTCATGTTGTTCTGAACTCTTTAGTGTTTTAGAAAAGAAATATAGGTTGATTCCTTTTTCTATCACTATGGTAAGCTTGATGTACCATACACTTAAAACAATGAATAACATACTTAAAATATTTTTCAAATTGTTGGTTAGACTTGAAAGCAAAATAATAATAATAATAATAATAAAGGTCCACAAAAGATAGATAAATAGAAACATAGAAAAGTGAGAAGGTGAAGTTTGCATCTGCTTGGAGAAATCTGTACCTCTTAAAGGAGGAACTCACTTTAAAATTAGGCTCAAATATTCACATACAAAAGATCTATGGAGCATGAATCAAGAATCATAAACAAATGACAACAAACAAACAAAAACCAACCAACCAACCAACCAAACAACAACCAAGCCCTGATTCGAGAACCAGGTAAACAACAAGTTAGAGAATCAGAAATTTTTTGAGATTGTACCTTGTTTGAGAAGAGGAATACAAAGCAAATTACTAATCTGGACTTGTTGAAGTACACACAAAAAGTCTAATAAAATATCTATAAAATATCTAATTAAAGCCCAGAAATAAAAAGTATAATTACCAGAATAATAACAAAAGAAGTTAAGCAAACACAAAGTCAATCAAACCAACCAAAAGGAAGAGTGAAGAAAAGGAATGCGGTGGGGAAAAAACCCAAATACAAAGTAAGATTGTGAAACAAATCTGAATAAATCAGTATTGACAAAAATTATAAGCAGAATAGGAAGACTGTAAAATGTTAAACTTTTATGTATCTAAAACAGATTCAAAATATGACAATAAAAATTGACAGAAATAGAAGGTGAAATATATGAATCCACTAAAATTGTGAGTTTTGACACAACCACCTGAGAAATAGATGTACTAAGCAAATTTCAATATTCTTACAGTGACATGTATTATCTAATGCTTATATTAATTTTTGAACTGTTATTGGCCTTGTGACTACTCACAATCATGAATTTTTGTTGTGGTTGGAGCTCCAACTTTTAGAGTTAAAGGTATAAAGAGGCTTTGTTCTTGTGACCCTGCTACTGGCTAATTTTTTGTAATACTCAGTACCAAATAATACTTTAAAACCGAATAAAGTTGTAAATTCAAACAGCAATAAGACCTAGGATTTTCTTGTAAAACCAACCTAAGAGCAAAATGACCTACTACTCTTCTTTTCAGTTGTGATAAACATTTTATATTAAATTTTATATTTTTAAAAATCCTTTTGAGGCATAAATACAGACAAAGCACTCTTGCTGTGTGCTTTAGTTATTAGAATCATTTAATTCCTCTTAGAGTTTAATTTAAATCAGGATATACATAATATATTATCTATGCTGAAGTAGTTGAAATTAATTTCTGACATTATAACATAGAAAAGCAATAATGGAAGTTAACGAACTAAGCTTCCAATTTAGTGGTTCAAAAATAAATAATAAAATAGATATACATAGGTCGATAGTAAAGAGAAGAGCAAATATTAATAAAATAGAACAGAAGATACAAATGAGAGAGCCACAAAGACATGCTATTTTTTTAGAGTTTAGCAAAATAGATGAACTTCTTAAAAATGTATGCAAAATTATGCATTCTTTAAAAATAATAAATTAAAACGGAATCAAAGGAATACAAATAAAAACTTATATTTCTATTAAAAAATATCTAAAATCTTAAATTAAAATAGCTGCCTCAATGTTTTAAAAAGAGAATTTTATTATTTGCTCTGTTAAAAGATAATTTCATTCTAATACAAACTCTCTCAAAGAATAAAATAAGGTACTCTTCCCAAGTTGTATAATGATCCTGGCGTTGCTTTAAATGTCAACACACAAGGACTATAAAGGAAGGAACAAAATAGTTCAGGCTCACAAATACTGATACAAAATCTTTAGTATAAATGTTGGCCAAAAAAAAATCAGTAATATCTAAATATGTAATTGTCAAACTGATTTTGGTCCAGGGTGTAAAAGCAGTTACACGTCAGAAAATTTGAAAATATAATTCACTTCATTTAACAGATTTTATTTTATTTTTTTCACATTTGACAGACATCTAGATAGATTGCAAAAGAAGTTCTCTCCAGACATTTCTAAATTCTTATGTTCATAGCTACTCAAGGTAGAGGGAGGGTAATTGATCTTAGTCATTCTAAAAAAACAACAGGATTGTTACCTCTTACAGGGCAAATCCTTTATTGCAATACTAGCCTTAATCACAGTTTTTTTTTTTTTTTTGAAATAAAATCAACTTCTGGAAATTCATTTAACCCTTAAAATTTCTTCACCATAAAAGAACACTTTTATTAATGAAGAAGATACATTGAGTCTTAACATTAAAGAGGTATCAACACACATGCTAGTCCCTTTGCCTCTGACAAAGGAAGCCTGAGTTTTCATTCCTTATCAGTCCATTATTGAATCCCATGACCTTTTGGGAGTAAATTCTTCAGAAGTGCTGGATCTATTTCCTCATTTGCAAGAGTGATCCAGATCAGAAGTTTTCAAATATTGGTCAGCTAAACACTGTTGATCAGTTTGAAATGTTTACCAGTCTGTGGCATGATGCAAAAATATAAAATAGTCTTTCCTAAAGTTAAATCTATTCAACAGAAGCATTTATATTTTAATCTAAGATTATATGTTTAATATATTTTGGGGAGGGAATAGTGTTGGTAAAATTTTTAACTTATTTGATCCTATTAATTGATAAATGGATAAGTCTTGTCAAGCCTGTCCATATTTTGTGCGCTAATCCAAAGGAATAATTGTGCAAAATAGAGTTATGATGGATTGGTAAACATTGTGCTTTAATATTTGGTATAGTAACAACTTTATAGTAACAGCTCCATCACCATGGGTAGAAGCTAGCCTTCAATCTTTCTATTTTGAATGGATGTATGTATTTCCATTGATTCTAATTACCTACAAGGAAAATGAATGCATGCAGGAAAATATGATAATATTAGTCCCAAATGAATAGGTTCCTTAGTTTTCCAGGCCTAGTCACACATTAGGATTTGTGGCAAGGCAATAACTCAGAATGGTAACAGAAATGAACTGCTATGTCTCAAACTCTACCTTACATTAGAGGCAAAGCCTTAGAAAGAAAATAATAAATGTGTTTTCCCATTGGGAAAGGCATTTATTTTTTGTGAGCACACAGGTATGCTCTTTAAACTAAAAAAAAAAAAAAAATTCATGTAATGTGCTTTCTTTTATCCTGTTGGTTGTTCTCATGTGATGGTTGGAATTAACACAGCAGCACTACGGGAGGCCATCATCCTGGCTTTAAAGAAAAAGATGAGAAGATCAGAAAAAAAAAATAAAGGAGGAAAGCTTTTATAGTGTGAGAGGAAACCACTTCAATGCTCAGGCCCTCATAAAAGCCATTTAAAGGATGAAAAGACATACTATGAGTTCTATTAATAGTACATTTAATGTATAAAGATGGGGCAATGGCCAGCAGAAATAATTAATATATTATGGACATTATTGTTATATGGACTTAAAATTTTGAAACTAATTACTAGGTTAGCATCTATTTTGAATGGAGAAAATACTGTTAGAGATGAATGATCATCCTTTTGTCTGAAAAAAATTGCTGGCAAACAAAGCAAACCTTGTAAATACAAAAGTACTTGAGAAAGCAAAGCAATTTTACTTCATAAAGTATGAATTAATAAACATTCACTGGGCACCCACTCCATACGGGACATGAGACCATGAAACTGCTGATCCAGGCACCCTTCTTAAGGAAATTACTATGTCATGACAAACAAGTGGCAACAGTGAGCAATGTGAGATATATTATTAGGATAAAGTCTGCTATGGATCCTCAGTGGGGTAAATGTTTAAACAGTTTGTGGAGGGCAGTTATTCACTAGAGAAAACCACATGGGAGACATGAGACTTGAGAGCTGAATTACATAAAAAGGTTTGGTTAGAATTTGGGCAGAAGAAAGATGTCTAAGGAAGGGGAGAAACAGTGAATTCATGGAGCTGAGCAGGGAGTAACTGGTAAGAGGAGATTGAAAGTACAGTAGTCCAGTTGGAACAATGAACACTAACTTGTAGGTATTCTTCTTTTTTTGATAAATTTCTAAAAACAAAGAAAAATCATAGAAAATAGAATTGTATGATTATAAGAGTTTATGCTCCCAAACTTTCCCATTCATGACATATTCCAAATTTCTGGCCACTTTTGAGTTTTTCAGATATTTTCAATGTCTTTATGGCTATATGTACTGTCTCACATGTTTATACATATATCATTTTATTAGATTCTGTTTTTTAAATCTCTTAAACATTTTAACAGTAAATAATAGTTATATTTCCTTCTCTTTCACATTGTGCCTTTTAACAGCTGCTTAGTATTCTTTTCTATGGATACACTCTAATCAAGCAATCTGTATCTCACTGATTAACACAGGCTATTTCTGAGATTTTGCCCATACAAACAATATTAGTTTGAGTTAAAAAAAAAAAAAAAGCATTCATATGTATATAGGCAACTATGTGAGTATGTTTAGAAGTGGAATTAATGAATCAAGGCAAATCCCATTTTAAACTATAATAAATATTGTGCCAATTTTTAACCCGAACAACAGTGTTACAGAAGCATAGATGTAGAGTTTCAGACATTACATGTATATTGTTGGAGCAAAAGCTAGAGTGAGAAGCTGGAAGATCCATAGGCCAATCTTTTGAATCTCTTTTAATGGATGCAGACCCATGAAGTTACAAGCATCCTTGGGATGCCAGTCTATAATAAGCAGCAACCTACATAGCCATGGTGGCATCTGTAGCACCTTTTTTTTTTCCCTTTCTGCAAGTTCACAAAGTTGTCTTTGACATGAGAAGTAATTGTTAACCAAACGAGGAAGAGAGTGGGTCCCTGGATCAAGTGGAGGCCCTTCAGGAATGGTGTCCATCACAGTGAACTGGGCTTTTGGATTATTAATTCCCATAGATGGACTAAAGCAGTAGAATCATTTCTACACAAGAAGTCCAGTCTCACAAGGGAGACAAAGCTGAGCAACTCTGGCTCCCCAATCCATTTCCCCTCCCATTGTTCTGGTTCCATTCTCTGGCCTTTATATTCTTTTTGGGGGTATAACAATTTCTCCAATTTGCATTTTTATCTTACTTAGTTTTTAATTTTTTAAAAATATTTTATTTATTTATTCATGAGAGGTGGGGCGGGGGGGGGGCAGGCAGAGGCAGAGCCAGGATCCCTGTGGAGCAGGGAGACCAATGCCGGAGTCAATCCCAGGACCCTGGGAATCACGACCTGAGCCGAAAACAGACACTTAACCAACTGAGCAATCCAGGTGCCCTTCCACTTTGCATTTTCAATGAGTTCTGTAAAATTGTCCAAGTGGAAAGAAAGAGTGTATGAGAAAATCCACTCATCTGGATTCCAAGGAAATTTTGTTTTAAATAATTTAAGGCTAAATAAATAAAACAAACCTTTTTTTTTTTTAAAGAACAATAGAAGACTTCATAACATAAATGAATGAGGTACAGAGAAGACAGTATTTTAGGTATTTTTTACTTTGATGTATTTCAATGAAACATTTTTTTTTATGACTGAAATAAAGGAAAGTTGATATACACAATGAGGAGGAGTGAAAAAGTGAGAAAAGGAGGGGAGAGGCAAGCAGAAAGAGAAATTAATTCCCAAATGGAGTAAGGAAGGAAGGTCTTACAAGACAAAAATTAATCGTACATTTAAAAAAATGAATTTAAAACAGAAAAATATCAGAATAGAACTATATCAACAGAACAATGGATATGAAGGACAAAAATGATAAAATCTCTTAGAATTCTGAGGGCGAGACAAAGAGATGGAAGCAGGACTCTATTTTTATGTGGAGGAGAGAAAATAGAGATGCTACCTACCTACTTACTTGGTTAATTGGTTCTCCATTAAAAAAATGAAAATGTTGAAATAAAACAAATAATTAGAGACATAACCAATTGGGTAAGAATGGGAGGGGAGGGTAAATTTTGAATGTTGACCTCTGTGTGTACAGACCTAGAGTTCAATAAGTACCAGGCAAAATTCCTGGAGTGAGAAAAGCATGTTAAAGGAAGACAGAAACAAAAACAAAAACAATCCCATATGTATCTTTATAAAAGTCTTTTACTTCAAGAACAATAGATATTATATGACTCTTCTAGAAATATAAGTTAAAAAGAAAAGAAGAAATGTTTCAGATATATAGACTATTAACAGACAGGATTCTGAATGTCAGAAGAAATACTGAAACCATGAAATGGCAAGACCAAAAAAAAAAAAAAAAAAAAAAAAACCCAAGGACTTTAATAACAGTAGAATAAAGGACAGGGCAGGATTTGTCTTTCTCTGTCTGATTTATTTCACTTCGCATAATGCTCTCAGGTTTCATCCACGTTGCTGCAAATGGCAGGCTTTGTAGAATATATTTAAAAAAAAGGCAACCCCCGCCCCACACACACCCCAAACCCCAAACATGGAACTCCTAGAAAGAGATCAAACTTATCAGAGGTTATCGGAGGTGGGTGGGAGAAGGGAATTGGAGGCAGGTGGTCATAAATTACAGACTTCCAGTTACAAGATAAGTACTGGAGATGGAATGTTAACTATAGCCAGACTATGATGGTGAGGTACATTTGAAAGTTGCTAATAGAGTAAATTCCTAAGAATTCTTATCATAAGAAAAAAAAGCAACAACAACTTTTTCCTCTCTCCTCTTTTTTTTTTTTTTTTTTGGTAACTACATAAAATGATGGCTGTTAAGTCAACATGGTGGTAATCCATTGACAATATATGTAAGACTAACTATTACATTGTACATCTTACACAGTGCTGTCAATTATATCTCAATAAAGCTAAAAGAATAACAAATAAAAGGACGAGAATGGGCAATTCATTAAAAGAATGACAGAAAAAAAATCAAATCTCTCAAATAGGATAATGCTTCAAAAATGCTGCAACTAAAATAAAAAGTTGCTACTTTTCACTGCTATATTGACAATAATCAAGTATTTGATACTGTCCAGTGTTTTTAAAAAGTCACAGGAAAATCACATAAAAGATCATTGTTGTTAGGGTCACACAGATTTGTTTGCACCTCCTAAGGACTGAGCCCTGATTTTCCTTTGAGATTTGAGCAACAGCTGATATTTTAAACTTGAGAAGGAAACATTAATCAATGGGAAAAAATATGAAAGGTTGCTGGGAGGGCCAAGATGGAGTGGGATCGCACACAGTTTTAGGATATCCAGATGTCTGGGTGCCCTCATCTCACTCTAGCAAAACCTGGTCTGTTAAAAGGATGGAATATCTTAGTTAAACCACATTCTACTTTTTTTTAAAAAGATTTATTTATTTATTTGAGAGAGGGAGAGTGAGAGTGCACATGTGCAAGTAGGGCGAGGGGCAGGGGGAAAGAATCTCAAGCAGATTCTCTGTGGAGCCGGATTTGGGGCTCTGTCTCAAGATCCATGAGACCCTGACTTGAGCTGAAACCAAGACTCAGAGACATCTAACTGCTGAGCCCCCCAGGGGATCCCCAACTTCTACTTTTTGCAAAATAAGGATATAACTCATAAATATGTCAGGAATTCCTCTGCTGAGAAAACTGTTATCTTTGACAGAACATCAAAGTTGGTTTCATGGAGTTGAATTAATGCAGGTCAAGTGCATGGGAGATCCCATAGTGAGAAGAATAGTAAGACTGCCAAATGCAATTTACTCTTTATCTGTATTCTTTGAGACATTCCTGGATCTGCCAAAAAATAAGAAAATAAAAATAAAATAATTGCAACTGTTGAGTAGCAGGTTTAAAGTTGATTATTCTTGATGGTTATCAAGATTTATTCATTACAAAACAAAACGTACATGTTCTTACAATTTGGTTTGTCTTTTTATGCACTTTAACTTTACCAAAATGGCAAAGGGAACAAATCACTTACTGTCTTAGTTGTTTTTGTCATTTTAAAATTATTACTAAAAGATATTTATTTAAAGGTCTTTGAATAAAGGCGATGATTTAAGGCTTTTCTTCCTTTCAGCACATTGAACGAAGGCCTTTATTGGAAAGGGAAACAGCAATATCCTAAGAAAGACCTGCCAAAGTGACAGCAAGCAAAAAAGCATTTAGTTTGCATTCTCTAATTGTTTTTTTCTTTTTCAGCTAATTCATTATTATCTAATGGAGGAATACAGCAAAAAATAAACTTAGTGCTTGAATATATGAGCTCTTCTTCTTTTTCTTCTTCTCCTTCTTCTTTTCTTCTTCTTTTATGCCGAGGTTATTGCTAGTCTCAGACCAATAGAATGAACCCCTAAAAATGAAATTATATCAAAATTCCATAAATGTAGAGGGATAGACCTTATTAGGAAACTACACTTTTTAGGGCCAGTCTAGGCAAAATAAAAAGTAGTTTTTATTTACTGTAAGAAGGACCTTTGAACATGAATCTTTTTTTATTGAGGCAAAATTTATGTAAATATGTACCCATCTTAAAGTGAACAATTCAGCACATTTATAAAGATGTGCAACTATCACCTCTATTTAGTTCCAAAATATTTTCATCACCCTAAAATGATTCTACACCCATTAAATTATTCCCCATCCTCCCTGTTCCCATCCTTTGGCAACCACCAATCTGTGATCTGTCTCTATGGTTCTACCTATTGTGGATATTTCATACAAGTGGAGTCATACAATGTTGACATTTCATGTCTGACTTCTTTCACTTACATAACATTTCTGAGGTTCATCCACATTGTAACATGTTCCATTGCTTTTCACGAGTGAATAATATACCATTGTTTGTATATACTATAATTTGTTTATCTACCAATTTATTGACCCACGTTTGAATTGCTTCCACCTTTTGGCTCTTGTGAATAGTGGTGCTATGTCTGAATGTGTATCTGTTTAAATACCTGTTTTAAATATCTAGCATATATGCCTAGGAGTGCAGTTGTTGGGTCGTATGGTAATCTGTGTTTAATTTTTTTGAGGAATTAATAAATTGTTTTCCACTGTGACTGATCTACTTTGCATTCCTGCAGCAGTTATGAGGTTTCTAATTTATCCATGTGTTTGCCAAGACTTGTAATTTTCCATTTATTTGCTTCTGGACATCCCATTATGAGTGGTGCCTTGTTGTGGTTTTGATTTGCATTTTCATAATGACTAATAGTATTGAACATCTTTTCATATTCTTTTGGTCTTTTGTATATTTTCTTTGGATTAATGTCTATTTGAACCCTTCTTGATCATTGTATTATCTAGTTCGTCCGTTTAAAGAATCAAGCTTTCTTTTCCTGTTGAGGTATAAGAGTTCTTCATATATTCTGGACACTAGACAGATCCTTATCAGATAAATCATTTGCAAATATTTCTCCCTTTCTGTAGGTTTACTTTTTCACTTTCCTGAGAGCATCTTTTAATGTACAAAAGTTTTTAATTTTAATGAAGTGCAATTTATCTACATTTTCTTTTGTTGTTCATGTTTCTGTTGATTTATCTAAGACTCCATTAACAAATCCAAAATCAGGAAGATTTGTTGCTATTTTTTCTAAGAGTTTTATAGTTTTAGCTCTTATATTTAGATCACTGATATATTTTGAGATTTTTGTTTTGTTTTGTTTTGTTTTGAAAGAGGGCATGAGCAGGAGAGGAGGGGCAGAGGTAAGAGACAAGATTCCTCAAGCAGATTCCCTGAGGAGTGCAGAACCCTACACAGGGCTCGATCTCATGACTCTCAGATCATGACCTGGTCTGAAATCAAGAGTTGGACCATTCAAATGAGACACCCAAGCACACACTCAGTTGATTTTTGTATTGTATGGTGTAAGGGGCCAATTTCATTCATTTGCCTATAGATATCCAGTTGTCCTCCCACCATTTGTTGAATGATGACTATTCTTTCCTCATTTAATAATCTTGGAATTCTTATTAAAAATCAATTAGCTACAGATGAATGGGTTTACTTCTGGACTCTCAATTCTATTCCATTGGCCTATATGTCAGCATTACTCTGGTACTCCAATGTTTTGATTATTGTAGATATTCAATAGGTTTTGAAGTGCATAAATGTGAGGTTTTTCAGGTTTGTTCTTTCTTTTTTTACAATATGGTTTTGACTATTTGAGGTTTCTTAAAAGTCCATAGGAATTTGAGGCTTGCTTTTTCATTTCTGCAAAGGAAAAAAAGGCTGTTGAAATTTTGGTAGGTATTGCCTTCAATGTATAGATTGCTTTGGTAATATTGCCCTCTAAAGAATATTGTCTTCACTACATGAAAACTACATGTCTTTCCATTTATTTAGTTCTTATCTATTTTTTTCCAAAAATATTTTCCAGTTTTGAGTGTCGTTTAGTTCCTTGATTAATTCCTGGGTAATTCATTATTTTGGATGTTATTATAAATGGATTCATTTTATTAATTTTCTTTTAAATGTTTATTTCTGGCATATGCAAGTACAACAGATTTTTACATGTTAATCTTATACTCGGTAAATTTTCTGAATTTTTCTATTAGCTCTGATAGTTTTTGTGGGTTCTTGGGTATATTTATACTCATATATATGTATGTGTGTGTGTGTGCGTGTGTATCATATATACATGTATAAAATCACATCATCTTTGAATAGAGATTGTTTTGCTTCTTTTCCAATTTGGATGACTTCTCTTTCTTTTTCTTGCCTGTCTGCTTTGGCTAGAATTTCCAGATAATGTTGAATAGTAGTGTAGATAGGTATCCTTGCTTTTTCTCTGTCATTTAAAATGAGGATGTGGGGGTTTTTTATCTTAATTTTATTCATATGTGAGTTTCACTGATTCTCTTTCTTATGTTGAACCAGCATTGCATTAGTGGGATAATAGCCCTGAGTCACAGTGTATAATAACCTTTCTAAGATGTAGTTGAAATTGTTTTGCTGGTATTTTGCTGAGAAGTCTTGTTCTTTATTCATAAGGGATATTAATTTTTTACAGAAAATAATCTCTTAATTATTTAGGGTACATTTTAAGGAGTACTCAAAACTATGAGAATACCAACAACTCTTTAAAAAGTAGTCAGAAGATATTAATAGACAGTTCACACATACACAAACTCAGAAATAAATCTCTAATATAATTTTGTATTAATCCTAATTATAATAAAAGAGATGAAAATTCAATCTTTACGAAGAAATCATTTTTCTAACCATTGTATTGTCATACTCCTCCAATTGAAAGCATTCTCTATTGATGAAATTGGTGGTGGTGGGGAGGGGGTCACAGACATTCTTATTGTCATTGGTCGTCATATAAAATGGTATAACTTCTATACATGACAATTTGGCAATTTCTATCAAAACGGAAGTAAGTGAATCCTCTGACCTAGCAGTGTTACTTGTGTGCATTTTTCTTTTGTCCTTTTTTTTTTTTGCCTTTTTCTTTAAATATAAGGACACAAATGAAAATTGTATATGAATAATTATCAATTATACTTACTCTTTGCAATATCAAAGATTAGCAACTAAATAAATATACATTAATACTAAGTCAATTAAATAAATATTTGAGTAATAGAATGCAACGCTACAATGATAAAATACAGACCTAAGTGCAAAAGAGCAAAGTAAAGAATGGTATATTCATATGTCACTATTTGTGTAAAAAAGAATTCAGGAATTTAAATTGTCTGCAAGTTTCTCCAAGATGTATTACAGGAAGCACAAATGACCTAAAAGTCTTCATTACCCACTTGCCACTCAATCTTATTCATTATGTTTCTTTAAACATCTATGTGTAAAACTGTTTCTTTAAACTCTTTTCTTTCTGTCTTTTTAACATGTTATATGTTGTTGTTTTGTACCCCCTTCCCAAAAGCTACTCTGTGTCAAATTTTAATTGTGAACAACAATTTAACTTTTCTTCCTTCAATTCTGAATTTCACACATGGTCTTTATAAGCGTTAGAATCTCAGGAGAACATGCAAGACAAAAATATCCTTAGAGCTGTTGGGCTGGTGGTGCCAGCAAGAGGAGGCTGTGAACACTGATATGTGTTTTTTTTTCTTTCTTTTTCTTACCTTTCCTTTTTTTATTTTTTATTTTTTTGGTTTTTGTTCTTATCACCTACAGTTGAAAACTAAAGGGATCTGTCAAAAACTGAAACTATTAATATGAGTTATGAATTCCATAACTAATCAGATCTAAAAAAAAAATCAAATGCATTTATTTTTGTAGACCAAGGAAATTGAGCCAGAAAATATAATGGGACAAAGGTTATAGGTACTTTAAACACATAATATGTTACTTATATAGCAATAAATGTTTAAGATCTTTATAAGTTAGACAGTGGAAAGGCCATGTTTGCTTCAGCACGATGTGGAAAGTGTCAACACACTATGTACAAAGCTATTAAAGCACCAAACTTCTATCCTAATGCTAAGGGTTGGGAAGGGAAGACTCTTTTTTTGGGGGGGGGTGGGGGGGTGGGGGGGAAGACTATTGTTGCAAAACCTGATTGAATGGACACATTCTGGATATATGGTCCTGATGATCTTGGTTAAATTTTGGCTGAGGGGAAAAAATCTTCTCAGTTGGAAAACCTGTTATCTTAATGATACAGCTGCTCCCCTATAAGTGAGACTTATATTCACTATATTGAGAATTGCCTTGTTCTGGAAAAACCACCCAAAAGAAGTCTTTAATTATTCAAAAAAGAAGTGAAGTTTCGAGGTGGTAAACTGCCCCAGAGGGTGAAACAGAAATGACGACTACAGAATTGGCAGTACTTTTCTGTAAATATGGACTGAGAGTGTCCTGTGGCTATAAATCATTGCTTGCTGATTCGGGGATATGGGTGGTTTGGTGTGAGCAGCTACTGACGAGATGTCAGAAATGAGCTAGAAAACAGAAATGCCTGCATTTCTTCTTCAAGTGGTTTTGTGAAATTTTCATGAGTAGTCTTGCTTCTGGTCTTAGGTGACAGCACATAATGGGGAAAAATCTATTTTCCTCACTAAGATATGGCACCTAACACTATTCTTGTCGTTACAGGAATGGCAGCTTTGGGAGATGCATATGAAAACACTTTTGAATGAACTTTGTTGTCAGAGAGGGCTCAGCCCAGAGGTAAAAGCAGAGCAGCACAAGAGTGGGAAAACATTAAAAAAGGGGATTTTTTCTGAACGTGAGTCTCCCTGAATTAACTTGTAGACAGTGTGAGGGACATCCGAGTTCAAAGACTGGATACTCCAAATTCTTATATTCTGAAGTATTACAGAAATCAGATCTTGGTTCATACTTGCCCTCCCAAAGACCTGTGTTTATAGGTTAAAGAACATTACAAATTCATTTGAAGTCAAAAGGAGGATAGAATAAAGAGAAAATAGAAATCCCTCGTCTGAAACTGAACTACTAGAGATAGTGAAGATTTCTGTTGTCCTCAGTTCGTTTTCTGATTTGAGAACATTCCAATCAGTCACCATGTTTTCTGTTCCCCCAAGAAGTCTGTAAGATGGAAAATAAAGTTCAGCTAACCAGCTATCTTCCTGATTGCGCTTCCCACAGATAAATCATGTTAATTATTTCTTGTGTATGAGTCAGAAAATTTATGTTAAACATCAATGTTTGTTCTTTCTAAAAGAAAATATTATACTATTCATACTAATTTATATCTTGCTGTGTTGCTCAATTTGTTGGAAATCTCATAGTACCATAATTAGATCTGTTTCTTTCTTCTTAGTGGCTATATTGTATGTTTTGTATATGTACATCTTTATTTATTTCACTGGTCCTTATTAGTCAAGCTGTGGGTTTTTTCTAACCTAAAGCATTAAAAAAATTAAGTTGGATCCTCATTTTACATCAAAAATGATAATAATAATAATAAAAGAGGAATAGATATTTAATAATCCAGAGTTAGTTTGTTGATCAAATTTAGGGAAGAATAATAAATTTATTATTATTATAATTATGTTGAGACTATAGCTTAGTCAAAAAGAAACGACTGAGTTTCAAATTTTGTATAGATCAATATTTTACCAAAAAAATTTATTTTTTTTATTTTTTTAAAATTTTAAATTGCATTACAAAACACCCCAACATTTACAAGAGTAATTTCTGGATGCCATTTAAAAGAATAATAGCATTTGGGCAATATTATATCAAATATTTAAGTAAGTGAATTAGTCCTAGACTATTTAAATAACTCAATGACATTTATAAGAAATCCAAGTTCCCAGGAGAGAAGTGGACAAAGTGCATTTCCCAAAAGAAGAGATAGTTATGGTAAATGCATACTACGTTAGTCTCACTGAAAAATACAAATTAAATCATGGCAAGCCAACATCGAGAAACAATATGAAACCAATAAATATGATTAATGTAATGCTCAGAAATAATGCAAACCTTTATGATATAATCTGAAGAAACTGAACACAAAACAGCAATCATTCAATGTTAACAATTAATTATATATTCAATCTAAGTCCTAGAAATAAAGTGCAAAAATAAAAGTAGTTGTTTTATAACATGATTATGTGTCTTTACTTTAAATCTTTAAATATTATGTTGTGTGTCACTCTTAATTTTAAAAATAAGAAGATATGTTTAGGTATGAAGTTCCTAGCTCTGTCATCTACCTTTAATTCTTCAGCATTCTGTAAGACTCGATTCTCAATTTCATCTCTATGCCAGGGCATCTATCATTAGGCAATACTTTACTTGATGTCAGGGAACATTTCTAATTAATCTTAGTGGCCTCAATACTTCACAGAGTGCAGGCTTGTGAGAGAAGCAAAATACACAGTAACTACAAGTATATAAACTGACAAATTTCCCATTTTTCCAAAACAAATCTGTTAATCTTTTGGTTCCTAAATGCCGTGGAGAATATTTAGGAACAGTAAAGTGAATATAGAGCTTTTCAGAGAACAAGTGACATCTATTTCTGAAAAATCTCTGAAGATTAATAGAAAGTAGAGAAAAAACCAAAACAGAAGACAGTACATGTTACTCAATGCATTCATTTGCCAGGGCAGGGCTGCCACAACAAAATTCCACGGGCTGGGTGGCTTAAACAGTTCAAACTTATTTTCCCTCAATAGTGATAATTAAAAGTCTAAGATAAAAGTGTCAGCAGATTTGGTTTCTCCTGAGGCCTGTCATTGGCTTGTGGGTGGCTGCCTTTCACTATTTGCTCATATGGCCCTTTCTCTGTACATCCCTGGTGTCTGTTCTTTTCTTAGAGTGACACCAGTCATATTGAATTAGGGCTCCACCCTGTGACCTCACTTACCCACAATTACCTCTTCAGAGGCTCTATCTCCAAATACAGTCATATTGGGTTATGATTTTAGGGGGAACACATTCATAACATACAGTGTATTTAAGCGCTTGCATTTAAAAAATCATCCCTTTGGGAACCCTGGGTGGCGCAGCGGTTTGGCGCCTGCCTTTGGCCCAGGGCGCGATCCTGGAGACCCGGGACCGGATCCCACGTCGGGCTCCCGGTGCATGGAGCCTGCTTCTCCCTCTGCCTGTGTCTCTGCCTCTCTCTCTCTCTATCTGATGTGACTATCATAAATAAATAAATAAATTTAAAAAAAAATCATCCCTTTAAGATATGTTCATTTTACAAAGATACAATAAACATCTATTTATTAGAACTTTGAAGATAGTATCAAAAGTTAACATATCAAAATCTTTGTGAATAGAAGTTTTGGGCCTAATCTCTCTCTCTCTCTTCTCTGTAATTCCTTCAATGAGCTTCTGGAGTTGCCACTAAAGAGGACAGGCAGTGTAGATCCAGGAAGTCCTGAGCAGTTTACGCCCTCGAGTGAAACTTGGGCAATGGGAAACATGACAGGAGAGAGGTGAGCAGATACACTCCTCATTTCTTTTCTCTTTGGTGAACATCACTTAGCATCACACTTGGTTCCTGCTGGAAATCCTTCTGGGGAGATCTCAGGTGTTTTGGGAGCTCATCTTGTTGGTGACTCTGTATATATCCCTCTTCATGGCTGAGGCTATGCTGTGGCCAGTTAGTAATCCTCTGCATTACGTTTCATTTTTTTCCTTTGCTTTATTTCACTGTATGTTTTCTTCTTAGGTTTGCACTTCCCAGAGTATCAACATTTTAAGCCCTAGCTCGAGTTCTAATTCCAACTCTGACAACAAGAATTAATACAGTTAGTATGGGGAATGGTTCTAGAAAACCAGTCTTTGGAATGAGATTTGGGAGTAGCATTGCTCACCTATCTGAAATTACCCATTGTGGGTGGTAAACAGGGATGAAAACTCTTGGAAAATAGCTGCACCACCATCACATAAGCTTTTCCCTCTGTTTGAGAGTAAGTGCAAATAGAAGGAAGTACAGGGAGAGCAAAGGGTTGTGGCACCTAATTAACAAAGGGACAATTATAAGAATTGTGAAATAAGATGAATACTTTCTGTGCCAACCAAGAGATTACAAAAAGAGAACACTAGGCTTGGGAGAGTCCATTTCCATTGTAGGGTAGGCTCTGAAAGTCACATGACTTCTGGAAGCTTTAGACAACCACTTATTTCTGACAGCTTCTGGCAGACTTTGCTGAAAATCTGGGCGACAGTCTGATCATAAGGGAAACAGATCTGAAAGACTAGAATGTGCTGACCTAGAAGACCTCCTGTGTCATATCAAGGCCACGAGAGGGGAAAAGTAGGATCCACAATCTGGAATGAACACATTTAGGATGACCGATCTCAGAATCTTGAACCCCCAAACTATCCTGAATTCTATTTTTCACCAGAAGCAGCCCCTTCTCACCATATGAGCCTTTTTGTCAAATCTGACAATTGAAGCCAAGATTCAGCACTGTCTAAATAGGTCATTACAAGCCCAGATCTAGGAAGAAAGCCTACAAGGGATTGTAGGATGGAACGAATCTGGAAGAACCATGCAGCCTGTGTCAAAGTGGATCCTGAGGGTGTTAGACCTGGGTAAGGCTGGCGAGGGACAATTCACAGGGAATCCCTTCCCAGAACTACTTCTGATACTAGCTGTCCTAGGTCAGATTCCCCAGAAACAGAGATTGACACAGACTTACATTAGGGTTATTTGCTTTGTCTTTCCCTCCCCCTCTAAGGCAGAAGACGAAGCACAGTGCAGAACTGGGAAGAGCCAAGCAAGAGTGTGATCTCAGGCAAAGTCTAGATCTGGCCTGCTGCACATAAATCACCCCAGAGGGTGCCTTCCCTTGCGGCATAGGGTGCCAGTCTTTTATAATATCTTGTCCGTGTTTGCTGTGGCTATTCAGAGAAGGAAGGGGAAGTCACCCTCTCTGGTAAGGCATCTTGTAAGCCAAGGGTGTTGTCTCAGAGAAGGGGAGGTGTCTGTGACCCAAGGTCAAGTTACATTAACCAAAGCTAGTTAATGAGTGAATCCAGGAGAGGCCCAGCAGTATCTATTACAGCATCTACTTGAGTGTCCAGAGCACATGGGAGAATGAATGTTTTATCTTTGTATATTTTCTTTCGCTACTGTCATTCCCACCAGGAAATAGACACCAGTGTGGGCTGAAAGAGTCAATACTACTAGATTTTTTTCAATGCAGAGTCCTCTTGTTGACATAATTTATTAAAGTGTGACAGAAACTTCAGGAATACATAGTTTGTTTCTTGTATTTACCCAAATATACCCTCAAGAATTCAGAAATATTCAAAGCTGAGAAAGGCTACCCATGAAATAATATGATTCGGTTTGTAGTTTCAAGAATGCAATGTGCCAGGTGGGGATTTGTATAATAACATGAAGTCTTTTAGGTTTTGGATTATGGACCTTCAAAATAAGGTACTTATTTTGTATTTATGAACCAAAATGCCACTAATATTTAGAAACGATTTTATCTTAAATGTTTTAAACTATCATGTAAAATATAAACCTACAATATTATTCCTATAAGGCTAAAAACCATTAAGGATAGAGAAGATAAACATTTACTAAATTATCTTTATAGGTTTTATGATCTAAATTTCTTTTCTACCAAGATAAATTTCCTCGGATTTCTCTGAAATATCAAATTTCATATATTTTTTTTATTTTTTTGCTAACTTTCCTGAAAGTAGCAACAGGTGAGAGTGACTTTTTTTTTTTTTTATAAAATGATAAACTTGGGGAGTAAGTTTTATAATCTATTTCTTTTTTAAATGAATATCCAAAGTATACCAACATAGAAAATTCACAAATTCAGATCCAATAAGTTAGAAGATGTTCAGTCAGTTATTTTTTAAACCTTTTTCTTTGGTATATCTGCTGATAGGGAGAATGATAAAAAATACATGGTCTCTGTTCAGACAATGTGACAGAAGAAGAGACAGACATGTTAAAAATATATAATTCAAGAAGATAATGTTAAGGACCATGAAGAAGATAAGGATAAATTGTTATGGGAGCTCCAAAGGGAAAGATACTTATCTAAAATAATTAGGGATCTTACTGCTATTGAATGATTTTTATTTCAAACATTTTTCTTTACATTTTGAACAAATTTCAAACGAATAGTTTAAAAGGAAATTGTTGGGCAGCCCGGGTGGCTCAGCGGTTTAGCGCCGCCTTCAGCCCAGGGTGTGATCCTGGATACCTGGGATCAAGTCCCACGTCAGGCTCCCAGCATGGAGCCTGCTACTCCCTCTGCCTGTGTCTCTGCCTCTCTCTCTCTGTCTCTGTGTCTCTCATGAGTAAATAAATAATTATTTTTTAAAAAGGAAAATTTTCTCCTTTAAACAAATATATATATGTAATTAATTTAATTAATAAGTGTATTGTAATTATTAATTTAGTTCATAATAATTGGTGGCATTAATTTTCTGCCTAAGGAAGAGAAACTCACTAAATAAAGTGATAGGAACCAAATAATTATTTCTGACATTATTATACAAGTCCATAAGACATTTTGATTTCCAATAAATTTCTTTTAGTTGTGTGCTTATATATCTCTTGCTTAGATTTCCAAGTGGTATTTTAATCTTTTCTGAGACCAATGGCAATTAGCAATTAGTCATACCTGTGTGATTATTACACATACGTTAATGACAGACCTGTCTGTGCCTGTCATAATCCTTTGATTTTATATGTAATGATTTTTACAATTAAATTCAGAAAATATTCTCTCCTTTGTCATTTTGACATGAAAAAATTGTGACATTTTCTTGACTGCAATTGTCTCCTGCTCAAATCTGTAATAAATGGTAGCGTATGTTTCTTTTGCCCCTTACACTTTTAAAATATAATTACTAGTAATTCACCCTCTATGCTATTTTGATCTTGCGATACAAAATTTAAAATGGAAGAAAGAAAGAAAGAAAAAAAGAAAAAAGCCTATACTTTAATTTTGATAGAATTTAAAACTATTGCTGTTTCTCCTAGAGGTTTCCAAGCTGTTTTTATTTTGTTGTTTTTCACTGATGCATTTTTTAAAACTCTCTTCAACACAGAATATCCCTAGGAGAAATACAAACCTCATACATATTATGAAAATCATTTCTCTACCAGCAGGAACCTTGCAAGAACATTTAGAAAAGTCCTTTGCCTTTACTTTCAATTTTCTTTGTGTATTTTTAAGGAATAGTTCATACGTTCTATTTCAAAAGTCTTATGGTAAAGTGACAAGTTGTGCCACTATTTACTTCACTTGGGAACACAAGAATGTGAACAAATAAACCCTAAGGGTCTCTTCTCCCTGGTGAGAATATCATGACTTCTCTGTTAGATCTAATTTAGTCTGAAAACAGAATCCAAAAATCTTGACTTTTTAAACAAGTGTTTCAAAGACAATTGTTGATTGTTAACATAGTAACTTTAATTCTTAAAATGTAAAATTGTCCTGGAATTATAGCATGTGATCACTTTTAAAATTTCATAATCAATGTGTTGCTATGCAAACATACAGAAACATATTGGACTGATGTTTTCTCATGACAGATCATGATTTGGAGCTTCCTTAATACCATGATAGAATAATCATCATTTTTATCAGCTATCATTTATGTAAATATTTTAAAAAATTATACAAGTCTCTTTGGAGATGATATAGATTCTGGGAAAACATTACTCTTTGCCATACTGCCAGTCAAATATTTCTACCAAGGATTGATTGATTGATTGATTTTTGCAAAACAGTATTAACAGAGTATTGTATTTATATGTACTTTTTATTGCTGAAATTAAAATAATTTTCTGCATACTGCCTTATAAACTTAAGACATAATTTAGAAACTATTTTTTTAAGGACTGAAAAAATAAGGATAGAGCTAGGACAAGGAGTTTTTCAAATCTCTGTTTAATGCTATCATATATCTAGTTAGAAGCACTTAACCATTTCATATTTCTCTTAATGGTTATTTTTACCACTATGGCAACCAGCTATGTGCTGGAAAACTAACTTATTTATTTTTTAGCTGATATTCAAGCTTTTCAGTTCTCCTGTAACTGAAAGAGGTTCAGTATCTTTTATTTTACTATTTTATTTACTTTATTATTTTTAAAGATTTTATTTATTTATTCATGAAAGACATGGAGAGAGAGAGGCAGAGACACAGGCAGAGGGAGAAGCAGGCTCCATGCAGGGAGCCCGATGTGAGACTAGATCCTGGGACTCTGGGATCACGACTTGAGCCAAAGGTGGATGCTCAACCACTGAGCCACCCAGGCATCCTAGTATCTTTTTTTAAATTGAAGTACAGTTGACACGCAAGATTACATTCGTTTCAAGCATACAACATAGTGATTGGACAAATATATATGTTATGCTATGCTCACCACAAGTGTAGCTACCATCTGTGTCCATACAATGCTCTTATAATATCATTGACTATATTCCCTATACCGTACCTTTCATCCTCATGACTTACTCATTCTGCAACTGGAAGCCTGTATCTCCCACTCCCCTTCACCCATCTTTCCATCCCCTACTCCCTTTCACTCTAACAACCACCAGTGTGCTCTTTGTATTTATGGATATGTTTCAGTTTTGTTTATTTCTTTTTGTTTTTTAAATTCCAGATAGAAGTGAAATAATTTGGTATATGATACTCATGTTTCCTTTGTCACAGAGCTGTTCATAAAATAATAAATTTAACTGTACCTGCACATTCTTCACACTTATGAGCAGGTACAAAAAAGATAGATACACAAATGGTTATTATCTCATCTTGTGGATTCTTATATCCCAGAGATAGTGAATTGTCTATGGTCAAGAACTTTCTCCTGTGTATCTCAGTACACTCAGGCATCATAGAATCACATAAAGTATGTTTTAATAATTCTCTTTTTTAATGATTATCATTCTATATCATTAGTAGCAAAATGAAATCTAAGAGAAAAGTACCAGAAATATTTCTAAATTTCTTAATTGTATTTTGTTAATAATAATGTCTAAATATTTGTTGTTACCAATATTTACTGACCTTTTACACTTATTACTAAATTCTGCCAGCAACACTGATATTCCACTGTCCCTAATATATATTTTATAGTTAAATATTAAAATGCCTATTGGTCACTATTTTATATTGTGTTTAATTAATGGCAAAGTATGTAGAAAAAGTAGTGAATACACTGTGACAAGGTTTTCCGTTGACTAGCAGTGCTATTTTTGGAAAAATTCCCTAGGTAAGAAATAGATTTCTGCATCTATTAAGTGAAAGTTTGCTTTAAATCACTATTTTTCAATTTTTGTTTCACGAAGTCTTACAGGAGCCTCACATCCTAATGAAGAGGCTATTATTACATATGCGAAGGTATTGGGACTTCAAACCACTAAGCTTTAATGTTACACTGTTTTTTTATATTTTATAAACCAAATCTTTGTTTAAACTTTGCATGTAGAACAGATTCCAAGAGTATAAATAAATATTTAAAGCTAAAGCACAAAATTATATGCAAATCCTATTCCAGCTCAATATATACTCTATGTTTTTATAATTTACTAAGTCAAGTTTAATATGTATTCTTTCCACAAAGTCCTTTCTCCAGCTTCTTGCAACCAGGTCTACTGAAATTCTCAACTTATAAATTCAATCCAAGATCCTTCAGCAAATTTTTCCTGGGATAGGAATTACATTGATGTCCTGAAAACCTCCAAGAGTCTACAAGAAATGCTAGAACTCATAAGTGAACTTAACAATGTTTTAATGTGCAAAATTAACATTCTAAAATTAATTTTGTTTCTATACGGTAGCAACAAGCAAAAAAAGACTTGTTAAAATATTTCAAAGCACAGCACAAAAACTAAAAATCTATGAATAAATTCAGTAAATGTTGTACAGGGCTTCTACCATGCAAACTACCAAACATGATGAGAAAAATAAAAGAAGATCTAAATATATGGAGAGGCATACAAAGTTCATGGATTGGAAGATGTAATATTTTGCAAATAACAGTTTTCTCCAAATTGATTGGCAGAGCCCATGCGATCACTATCAAAATTCCAGTACAATTTTGTAGTTCTAGTTTTTGTTTCTGGAGAAATTGGCAAGGTAATCTTAATATTTACACAGAAATGCAAAGAAACTAGGATGAAAAAAGAATTTTGAAAAAGAACAAAGTTGATAGACTTATATATACCATCTGAATCCAAAACTTATTATAAGTCATACTAATCAAAATATGAAGGCCTTATGTTTATTATTTATGAACTTAGAACAAAGAATCCAAAAATAAACCCATACATTTTTGGTCAATTGATTTTCATCAAAAATGCCAATGGAATTTATTTAAGAGAATGATAGACTTTAAACAAATGTGCTAGGGCAATAAGATAGTGATGCACACACACAATCACACATACTCACACACTGAACTTACCTCACTCATACTATACATACAAATTAAACATAAATGGATTCTAAATGGATTATAGACCTAAATTTAAGCTACAACAATTAAATTTGTAGAAGAAAGCGGTACAAAATATTACTTGTATGGTTCAATTTCTATGAAATTTCCAGGAAAAATCAATCTATTGAAACAGTAATCAGATTAGACTATGCTTAAGGATGGAAATGGGAGAGGGTATTGTCTACAACTAGCATAAGGAAACTTTTTGGGTTTTTAGAAAAGTGTTATAGCTGGACCATGGTAATGGCTGCACAATAATATAAATTCACTAAAAACAAACCAAATTTGCATTGACAATTGTATTGGTTTGCTAGGGCTGCCATAACAAAATGCCACAGAGTTGGTGGCTTCAACAACAGAAATATATTTTCTCACAGTTGTGGAGGCTAGAAGCCCAAGAACGAGGTATCATCTGTGTTGTTTCTCCCGAGGCTTTTCTCATTGGCTTCTTGATGACTACCTTCTCCCTATGTCATCATACAGTCTTCCCTGTGTACATGTCTGTGTCCCAGTTTTCTTTTCTTTTAAGGTCATCAGCATCTAGATTAGGGCTCACTGTACCAACTTCATTTTAACTTATTAACCTCTTTAAAGACTCTGACTCCAAATACAGTCTCATTCTTAGGTACTAGGAGGTAGGCCTTGAGCATATGAATTTTGGGGGAACCCAATTTAGTCCATACGAACCACCTGGCTTTCTGAAAGCCAGAAAATAAAATGAAACCATTAATTCTGAATTTGATTCTTTGTGTATTGATCTTTGTGATGTGGGTATAAGCTGGTTAGTTGGTCCAGGTTAGTTAGGTTAGGTATAGGTCAGATTTCGCCTTTAGAAAAGGAACCACGTTGGACTCTCAGAGGTTACAATAATATAAAACATTGGAATGCCTGGGTTGCTCAGTGGTTGAGCATCTGCCTTTGGCTCAGATCATGATCCTGGGATTCCGATATCAAGTCCCACATCAGGCTCCCTGCATGGAGCCTGCTTCTCCCTCTGCCTATGTCTCTGCCTGTGTCTGTGTCTCTCATGAATAAATAAATAAAATCTTAAAAAAATGTAAAACATATTTCTACTGTTTGTTAAAGAAATACAATTAGGTGGTGTATATTTGTTTTGGCAGGTTGGAAGGTGATATGGGCATGGTGGTGAAGGGAGGATTGTGGGAATATGTACAACTATGAAGGTGAATAGGATTAGCTACAGGATCCCACTAAAGATTATTGTCAGCTGTCATAGAAATGAGTATCAAATTACAAACTAATTATTATTTAATGCTGTACAAATATTCACATACTGAGTTGGCTACTGTTTTTTTTATTATTTATTTATTTATTTATTTATTTATCTATTTATTTATTTATTTATTTATTTATTTATTTATTTATTTATTTATTTTTCATTGTTACAGCCAGGCTTATAATCCACATGTAGACTCAAGCATTATTTTATCATATTATGTAAATTTTCATGATGGTCTGAATGAACAGATGGTATTAACACATTTTAATGATGGTGATGAAGAGCAAGTATCATTATTTGATAGGGCAATTTCTTTCAGGATGTCATGTGTTTATATTTACACCATTTTAATGGCTTTTTTTCTGAAAAATGACAATGTTTGAAATGTGGATTCTTCTGTGAATTTTAAGTAGATGTTAATTATAGCAGGTTGCTGGTTATATCAACATAATTGCATTGTAACCCTTTATAGCATCTTAATTGCAGATATCCTTTTCAGTTTTATTTTTTTTTCCTTTTCAGTTTTAAATAAGCATTAGCTGTCCATCCTCTATTTCCTTTATGTGATCTCAAGATTCTGTTTTGAGGTGTATTTTATACAATGTACCTCTCACTTGCCTTTATTTCTCCTGTTTCCCCTTCAAAATTTAACAATTATTGTTTTCCGTTACATATCTCTGTTCTTATATAACGATAAAGCATAATTTTCTTTTATTAGCACTTGTTTCTGGATAAAGAAAAGGTACGCAAAGAATTCCCTTTGGACTGGGCAAAGTTAAAAATAAATCATAGCTATATATAGTGTATCCTAGGTGAAGATAGCAAAGGTAAAATTAATTTCTGAATCTTTACTTTTCAACAAGTTTTGTAGGTTCCAGCTAGCATGTTGAATGGTTGGGGCTAATAATGAACTCACTTGCATACACACACAATTCCTTTGCCCCTCTTCTGCTTCACTGTAATCACTTACTGCTGTTAAATCCAACGCTCCATCTCCCCTGCCCTTCCATCCACACAGGTGACCACAGTTGGAGGAAGACACACTTCGATGCCAACTAGGCTCACTTTCAATTTATGGTCACTAATCTCTGGTGGACCCCTTCCGCTCTCCCACTGCCTTGCTGTATTTCGCTATGTTCACTCTTCCACTCCGCTAATTAGTTATTTTATAGTTTCTCGTCTCTTCTGAAATCTTCAGGGCCTCTTTCATCATCCCCACTCGCAGTTGATGAGCTTAATTTCTATTTCACTGAGAAACAAGAAGCAATCAGAGATTTTACCCAAGCTCATTCTATTACATCTACCCATTTACCGCATCTGGGCGTATTTGCTCTTCCTTCCCTCCTTTTGCAGTGAGTCTACCGTCTGCCCTTCTGGAATAGGGCAGCACCTCCATCTGTGAATTAAATCCTATCCTATTCGCCTCGCTGAGAACCCTGCAGCAGCAGTTCTTCTTTCTCTCTGATGCATCATCATTTTTCTCTATTTCATCTTTGTCATCATATACATGTATAAACTGTTTATTTCCCTTGTTAAAACAAAACCACAACTGTTGACTCATTACTTATTCTAAATATCACCATATTTCCTTCCTTTCATTTATAGAAAAAAACCCTTCTCAGAAGTAACGTGTACTTGCTATCTCTAATTCCTCCTCCCATTTTCTTAAAAGTCTTCTTTATTCACATTTTCCACCCTGCCCCTCCGTGATAGCTGGTCTTGTCTAGGTCTTCAATAACCGCCCACTGCTCACCTCATTGTGCTTCTCAGGCCTCAGCATACTTTATCAGCATCTTTGGACATAGTTGATCCCCTTTTGGTCCAGGATATCCCACTTTCCTGGTCACTTCCTACTTTACTGGTCATATTTGATGCCTGCCTCTCATCTACCAAATCTATTCATGCAGTTTTGATCACCAGGTCCAGTGTTAGACCTTTCATTCTATTTAAACTCATCCTCTAAGTCTTGGTCCTATGTTTTGAAGTAATACTGATATGCCAATGGCTCCCAAATGTGTATTGTTAGCCAAGACTGGTGACTCTATTAAGCATCCAATCTCAACAGGTGCCAAACTGAACTCCCTAAAACTGATTGTCCCTGTACCTTCTCTGAGTCAGTAAATGACAGCATTGTTTGCCACATTGCTTGTGTAAAAAACTTTGATTTTTGTCTCTCACTCTTTCTCTTATTCCCCACATCCAGTTCAGAAGCAAAGCAAACTACATCCAGAATCTGTTTCTACCATAGTTATTATCCTTACCTCAGCCATTCTATTTTTCCTGGATATTTACAATAGTTTCTTCTTGCCTGCTCTGATCTGTGACTTTTCTCCCTTGAATCTCAATATATAAGATGGAGTAATCCTGGTAAAAAGTCAGTTTATATTACTCTTCTGCCCTAAAGCCTTTCAAAGTTTTTCATCTTATTCAGAACAGAACTTAAGAGTTATCAAAAATTTCTATATATTATCTCTGTTGTCATCTTCTTCAACTTTTCTTCTCACTTACTCTGTTCCAGTTCACCAGCCTCCTAGTTGACTTTCAAAAACAGTAGTGACAATCTTGATGAAGCCCCTTTGCACTTGCTGTTCTAAACACCTCACTCTTTCCCCCTAGATAGACTTCTTGTTTATTTCTTTCAATTTTCTATTCAAATATACTTCTTTTTGTGAGGCCATCTCTGATTATTTTATGTCTAAACTTCCTGCCCCTCTTCCCTACTTTGTTTTTCCATGAAACTTATTACCATATAACATATTGTATTTTACTTATTCATTTGCTCATTGCTTATCTGTTTTTAGTTGAAAGTGAATTCCAGGGAGCCACATATTTTTTTTGTTTTGTTTTGTTTATTGTTAGACTACCAGTGGTTAAAATAGTGCCTGGCACATGTAGCTGCTTAGAAAATATTTGATGAGTAGATTAGTAAATAGATGAATGGAGGATCCACTGTGGTATTTAAATACATCACTGTTCCCTTCCCACTGTAACTCATTCATTTAGTAGGTGCTGAGAATCTACTAAACTAAATATTGAGGTCAAAAACATGAATATTATAAAGTCCTACCTTTGAGGAACTTTCAAGTTAGTAAGGGATAATAGGACTACAAATATAATAGCAATAATAGAACGTGGGGGTGCCTGGGTGACTCGGTGGGTTAAGTATCTGACTTCAGCTCAGGTCATGATCTCAGGGTCCTCGGGTGGAGCCTCAGGTTGAGCCCAACTCAAGCAGGTTCTCCATGCAGCTCCAGTGGCTCCACACTCAATGGGGAATCTGCCTCTCCTTCTCCCTCTGTCCTTTGTTCTGCTTGTGCTCTCTCTCTCTCTCTCGCTCAAATGAATAAATAATAAATAAATAAATAAATAAATAAATAAATAAATAAATAAATCTTAAAAAATTAACAATAGAATGTGGAGGATTTTATTCAAGAGGAATACATTTAAAGAGGTCAACCAGAATGACTCTTGAAAAAATAACATATAAAAGACAGTAGGGAATTACAAAGCTAGTTGAGGTAGTGAAAGCAGCACGAAGGGATGCTGGGGTAGGAAAGTGCAGGCAATGTTCAAAGACCACCCCTGTGTCTGTCAGTGAGCAAGAAGTGGAGATTAATAATCCCCCAGTTGAAGGCAGAGGGGTTCTGTTTTTATGAAATCTATGTGATTCATTCTATTTAGGGAATACAACGCCCTTAAATAATTCAGAATTGAGCATATGGGCCCTCCAAGTTATTGAAGATACAAGTACAGAATAGACCAATTCCTTTCTGGTAAGAAAAACTTAAATTTAAAGCCCAAAGCCATCAGAAAACATTTTTTAAAGTACTCTTTCCCAATTTCTTCCACACACTTGGGAAATAAGTTAATTTTTTCATCAAAGTATTCCGTGTGTCCGTATATATTTGACACAGCAAATTTAGAATGTTTGTGCAAAACTAAGGACAGAATTATAAGCAGATGGATCCTCAATAAACACTTTCAGAGAGAGATGTCTGTGATACAAACTATAAACAATTTCCTTCCCACCTCCAAGCTAGGAGTTGCTAATGCATTGTTGTTTACTGAAAATTCACTGCTCAGCATTCTCTCCAATCTAATTTTGAATCAGAATCTCTGAGGTGAGGAGGCTAAAGAAATCAGCATTTTTAGTAACTTTCCGGTTGATGTCTACACAGATAAGATTTTAGAACCTTGATTTTCAAGCTATAGGTGTGTATGCAAGGGAGAGAAAGAAGACAAATACATTAATTGGAATTGAAAGAGAATTTTTCCTATTCTTTATTCTTTATCCTCCCTCATGCCATTCAAGGTTATTTGCTACAACACCATTATCAGACAAGCAACTTGGCCTTGCTTGTTGAGACATATTTGATATCAGTGACTATGTCTTCTACTTATTATTTGTGTTTAAAGCCTCCTTCGATAGACTCTAACATAATTGGTGCTCAATAAATAATAATGATGATGATGATAACTGTTCCCAATCTTAATCCTTTTTGCTTTATTTGAATTAAATTTATCTATTTTAGCTATCTCTGATCTTAAAGAAATCTGATCTGCCACTTTCTCACCAGAATTTATATAAAATGACAATGGTCATCACATGGCATTTTAATTTTCTCACTTTCCAGTTTAAGTAAGTCCTTATTTCTCTTGGGGATCTACTTTAACCACCACCACTCCCTCTGCATTTTTTTTTTTTTTACTACTTTCTGAGTCCCCTTTATCGTGTTTATTTGTATTTTTATTTTCTGGATCTCTTTTAACTTCTTCGTCTCTCTCTAGATGTTCATTGATTGATTTATCTGGGACTAGACTTCCACATGATGAAGATCAGATTAGATCTTTCTCAGATGGCATATCCCATGGTCTTTTTTGCCTTTAAATTTTTGTACCTTATTTTCTTTTGCTCACCTAACACATGCGTTGCTCATTTTGTGCTCATCAATATTCTATCATATAATATTTAACATAATTATAATATCTAGCCCTCATAGAGATCTACTGAGTTAATATCTCAATTTAGAAATGGGGGAAGTAAAAGCACAGAGTTGTTGAGTGACTTGCTATATTCATGCAGCCAACTAAGTTGTAAAGACAAGGTGTGGACTCAGACAATCTGATTTCAGAATCTATTCTTTCAATAATGACACCAATGCCTTTACAGTAATAGTTCAACCATCCTAGTTTGTCCATTTATGTGTCTTAATTTTTCTATGCTTCTTTCCTCTTTTTGAGGGTGATGGTTCAAAGGTTTTTTAAACCATTTTCCTTTCCATTACTGTATTGGAATTTATATATTCTCTTTTTTTTTCTTTTGGTGGATGTATTAGTATTTCTACCATGAATATTTAAACAATTCTAAAACATATATCTTAATACCTCTTCCAAGCAATGCAAGAATCTTAGATTTTAACTTCATTATCACCCATCTTGATACTATTTTTATTTATGACATATTGCTATTCCACATCTCATGGAACACATTTTATTATCATACTTATTAACTTCTCCATTCTGATGAGTGCAATATTATTCTTATTTTAATGGACATTTTTTCTTGACTTCCAGTGAAATTGAACTCATTTTCATGTTTATTGACATTCAGTTTTCTTCTGTGAATTATTTTTTTTTAATTGTGTTTTTCTCAATTATTTATAAGATTGATCTATTTATCATAAATGGTAGTAAATCTTAAGTTTTATGTTTTACAAAGGTCTTAGTTTAAATGACTGGCCCACTTTTCACTCTCTATAAAGCATTACTTGAGGAATAGATTTTTCACATAATATAACAAGATTCATTTAGAAATTACTGTTTGTGCTTAAGAATCTTGTTTAAAAATCCTTTCATACATCAATGTTTGTAAAAATATTTTCCCATCTTTTATTCCAAAATTTTCAGTTTTAAATTTAACCTTATTTAGAATTTATTTTTGTACTTGATGTGTGGTAGAGATCCAACCAATTTTGTTCTCAGTGTGGGTAACCATATTCCCAGCACGATTTCTTCATGGATCCATCTATTTCCCTCTTAATGCTACCTCTTAAAATTCCATGTCACAGATTATTGTTTCTGTTTCTTTTCTACTTCTATTTCTTTCTATTCTACTTCATTGCTCTATTTTCCAATCCCTTTGCTATTTCCACTGTGACTGTTTGTGAATTAAATAAGAAGACGTAACAATAGTTATTGTAATGTTGAAGAAATGATAATTACAAACTCTATTTTAAAATATTTGCAGCAATTGTGGTGAGATATAAAATATCTAATTTCTGAGAATGAAGTCACTGCTAGTACATAGGTAATTTGTAGTGTACTTCATGATCGAAGGAAATGCTACATCATAGTTAAAAGTCAGGAGAAAAGAAGTTTAATTTACCACATCCAGGCTCACAGACCTTTGCATTTATCCATAGAATCCTTGGTCCCATAATTCCCAGCTTAAGAAATTCATGCTTTAGGTATTATAAGAATTGGCATAGCTCTACTTAGATCTAGGCAAAGTCTGGGTTTCAGTCAACAAGGAAGAGAAAACCATTCTATTCTTTGCTTGGTGAATTTGGCTACTTAGGTACTTCATTTAAGTGGAATCAAGCAGTATTCTTTCTATGACTGGGTTATTTCACTTAGCATAATGTCCTCAGTCTTCATGTTGTTAACGGCAGAATTTTCTTCTTTTTAAAAATATTCTATTTTATGTATATACCATGTTTACTTTATCCATTCATCTGTTGATGGCTATTGTGAATAGTGCTGCAGTAAACATGAAAGCACATGTATCTCTTTGAGATCATTATTTCAATTATTCTGGGCACATATTCAGAAGTGGTATTACTAGATCACATTTTTAACTTTTTGAGGAGCCTCCATATTATTTTACATATCAGCTGAATCATTTTATATTCCCACCACAGTGTAAAAGGTGGGAATATCCCACCTTTCCACATCCTCACCAACATTTTAAAAAAATAAAATAGCCATTCTAATTAGTGTGAGGTAATATCTCATTGTGGTTTTTTTTTAAAGATTTTTTTAAACAGTTTTTAGTTTTTAATGAACTTGTAAACAAAAAGCTCCCATTTCAAAATAAAAACAAAATCCCAGATCATATAGATGTTTACAGTGATTACATTTATCTAAGCAACATACAAACATGTTCAGTTGTAAGATGTTAACTAAACTTCTGTGACAAATATGCATTTTTTTTTTAAATACTAAGAACATTATAGAGTTAATGCAGAGTCCTAAGGATAGTCTAGTAGTCACTAAGTTTTTCTCGAGTCTTCACGTTAGATGCTGTTATTTCTAGCACAAGTAAGCAGATAGAGTCTTTTGTATGCTCAAACACTGGAATCTTTGGTTGCTACCATATCAGTTGGCTTGCAAACAAGAAGCCGACCATTTTAAGAATGTTTTAAGTGAACAACTTGCAAACCCCAGGGGTGGATAAACCCTAAGAATGCACAATTGTGAGCATTTACAACCTTCACAACTGTGGCTCAAGACTGTTCATGCCGTTCTTCTGAAATGAGATCTCAAAGCAGTATAGTTCAAAGTAAAAGATTTTAACCAAAAATTGGCATATGTACAATTTCTCCACCAATTTGTGTGTGTCAACCATTTAGTTAACTTTTCCACTTGAAAAAATGCAATAGAAAACTGGACACCATGGGGATCCCTGCGTGGCGCAGCGGTTTAGCGCCTGCCTTTGGCCCAGGGCGCGATCCTGGAGACCCGGGATCGAATCCCACGTCGGGCTCCCGGTGCATGGAGCCTGCTTCTCCCTCTGCCTGTGTCTCTGCCTCTCTCTCTCTCTCTCTCTGTGACTATCATAAATAAATAAAAATTAAAAAAAAAAAAACTTTAAAAAAAAGAAAACTGGACACCAAAAAAAAAAAAAAAAAAAAGGAAACTGGACACCATGTTTCACTACCTCAGTGAATATTCACAATTACAGAGGCTACAACTCAGGACATGGCATCACCAATGCTTCCCAGAGCCAGTTTATACTGAAATTAAGTTCTTTACGCCAAGTAAATGGTTGTTCACAACCACTGGCTAGTGTACATATGAGCTAAAATTCCTAGAACTGGGGAGAAACAAATGCTGCTCCGATCATCTGCTCTGCTTCTTCTGTTCCTTCATTCATGCTTAGAAACCTGTGGGGGTTTGGGCCTGCTGACCCTGCCCACTTGAAGAGGCTGCCTGCTGTGCTGCTTTCTGCTTTAACATTGTCCAGTCAAATGTGTAGTCATATTGGTGGTTCAAGGTCCTGAAAATAATGCGGAATAGCTGCCTCAGATACATGTAATCCGGGGCTTCCTCAAAGTGTAGCCGACGACAATAGTTTAAGTACATGGCAAATTCTGCAGGAAACCCCTTACATAAAACTTCAACAGGAGTGGACATCTTCTTTTCACTAATCTTATCATATTTTTTGTCTTTGTTTTTGTTTTGTTTTTGTTTTTTTTTTTTTTTTGGTTGCAGCCTTTAGTTCTTGCCATGGCAGGCTGGTTCTATTAAAATACATCAAAAACATATCCTAATGATTCCATGTCATCTCTGCGACTCTTTCCAATACCAAGATGTGCATTGAGGCTAGCATATGGGGCAGTGCCAGTGAGATTTTTATCTTCTCTGTATGGTATGTGTTGCCTTGTCCTGTTGTCTCTGTACTTTTTGGCCAAACCAAAATCAATAAGGAATAACTTATTACAGTGACACCCAATACCCATTAGGAAGTTATCTGGTTTAATGTCTCTGTGTATGAAATTCTTTGTATGTACATATGATCCTACTCATCATCTGGTCAGCTAACATAAGTACAGTTTTCACTGTGAACCTTCTTGAACAGAAATTGAAGAGGTCATTGAGACTGGGTCCAGGAAGATCTATGACTGGCACATTGTAGTCTTTTCCCTGACCATACCACCATGTGTGGGGGATGCCCATCCCACCTTGAAGAATCTTCTAGAGTTTGCTCTCTTATGGGTCTTCCGTACCAGTTTGTATTTCCCTCCAACAATGAATTCAGCCTTACAGGTGCTGCTGCTCGCCATCCTGAGAGAGGAAGATGGAGCTTTTTTAAAGATTTTATTTATTTATTCATGAGAGACATACAGAGAGAGAGAGAGAGAGAGAGAGTGAGAGAGAGAGAGAGGCAGAGACACAGGTAGTGGGAGAAGCAGGCCCCATGCAGGGAGCCCGACGTGGAACTCGACCCCCGGTCTCCAGGACCACACTCGGCCTAAGGTGGTGCTAAACCGCTGAGCCACCCGGGCTGCCCTCATTGTGGTTTTGATCTGCATTTTCCCAATGATTAGTGATGATGAGAGCACCTTTTAATATACCTTTTGACCATTTGAATGACTGAGGGAAGGGGGGCATAGGGAGTTGTGCAATTGGTGTAAAGTTTCAGCTATGCAGGATGAATTAATTCTAGAGATTTGCTATGCACCATAGTGCCTATATTCAACAATAATGTATTATGCACTTAAAAAAATGTCAAGATGGTAGATCCCATGTTCTCTCATCTCATGAAAAACAAAATCAAACAAACCAAACCAAACAAAAAACAACAAAGGGAACATGGAAACTTTCTGAGATGGTGTGTATATCTATACCTTGAATGTGATGATGGTTTCATGGGTGTATATATGTAGGGCCAAACTCATCAAAGTGCATGCATTAAATATGTGCAGGTTTTTATATATCAATTATAGCTCAATAAAGCTGTTTTTAAAAAAGGAGATTCAGAGCATAGAGAAGGCCCAACCAATGAAAACTGGCCAACTAGGAAGTAAAATTAATGATTTTTGCTCACATTGTATTGGTGAGAACTTAGTTATGTGGTCACCCCTAACTTTAGAAATGGTTAAGGAATAATGTAGCAGGACAGCTATGTGTGCAGTTATAATATATTTCAATGGGTAGACAACCAGGACAGCTGTGCTCTAATACTCTGTAGTGAGTTAAGGAAAAATCATTTGACTTAATTAGCTAAGATTGTATTTTTATAATGATATAATTTTATCGTATAGTTTGTTTCTATGGAAATGATCATTTCTTCTCTGGTCAGTAAGAATTCTATCTGACTTTGCAATTTTTAAAAAGATTTTATGTATTTATTCATGAAAGACAGAGAGAGAGAGAGAGAGTTCCAGAGGCAAAGGGAGATGGGGGCTCCCTGCTTCCCCCTCCTTCGATCCCAGGAAACCTACATTTCTATAAAGTCACCTTCATTTACAATAACTGTGTAAAATATTGTTAACCTTAATTTTCTACTAGGTGATAAATTAAAAGTAAAATATTGTTGCACATCAAGAGTGATGGAATTATATTAACCTTGTTACCTAATATCCACTAGGTTTCCTTAGTTAACTTTGGCCTAGTTTCTTAATTATTATAGCCGTGGTATAGGATATATTTTCTTCTAGGTAATCAAAACAGAGAAAGAAGTTAGGAAATATTGTATATGTAGATTGAAAGGAGTCTCCAGTGATGCATAATTTCTATCACAGAAGTTTCTGAATTATCTATAAAATTGATTTAAAAACATCTTTGGATACATTCCTTGAAAAAAAAATCCTATCTTGAGGCTATTATATAACATTTTAGGTTTTTTAAAGTAGGGAAGCTGTACTAATTCCTAATTATTTTCCTCCCAACATTTAGAAAATATTTAACATACTAATGTCACAAGAATGAATAAAATTCCCAAGTATCAGTTTTAAGGCTAATATAGTCCATTCTTTGTGACGGTTTCTACAGAACAGCTAATCGATTTCTGAAGCTACATTATGCTTTTCCTTAATGTTTTTCTTTTTAAATAAATTCTCTGAAGCTTTATTGCCCAGTAGGGTGGCACTAATCACGTGTGGCTAAATTCCAAATAAAAGTAAAATGAAATAAGCTTAAAAATCCAATTTCTCAGCTAGTGGCTCCTGCCTTGTCCAGGACAGAACATTTCCATTATTGTTGAAAGTTCTGTTGGACAGATTTCTGTAGAGATGACATACTTTTATTAGAAGTTCATCTATTATTTTCTCCTAGCAGACTGTCACAGTTACAGAAATTGTATTCTATTGTAAGAAAGTACTAAGGCCATATATAAAAGTTTAGCAATAAGGATTTGGTCATAAACATATAATTTAAAGAAAACAAAGAAAAATAAAGATTATATAGACTCATATATATGAACATATCTATATCTATCCTCTAATACTTGCAATATCCCTGAGGACAGGTACTATTATTATCTACGTTTTATAGATAAGGAAATTGAGGCCAGGAGGTTAAGATTGGCATTCAGTCTTGTTCGAGGATCTAGGGCACCTAACCACCATATTTCACTGCTTCTCACAGAGGAAGTCTCTGATAATAACAGCAAATGTTAAACTACTGTATCCCATGTGGTTTGTATGTGCATTCATAATTCTTACTATGAATCTATCAAGGCTGCTTAGAAATATTGCAGACTTTATTCAGTTGAAGCTTTGCACTCACTTTAGAAGAATTCTGTATTTCCTGAATGTTGATCATATGTAATACTCTGTTCACTATGGCTTATTTTGAATCAAATGAAGTCTCCGATCATTGCCCTTCATATTGGCTAAAGTAATTACTAAAACATTTTCTTCAGAAGTGATGGAACCATGACAGCTTTCAAAAGACTGGTTTTGAGAAAGATGTCATTTGTGTTAGTATCCTTTCATTTTTTAAAAAGAAAGAGTGGTGATCTGTGAATTCAGTTCAAGATTTAAATATATTTGAGTATTAATGACAAAAATAAATGTTTTTTTCAATTTTTAAATAAATACAGTTTGTGTGTGCATGTGTGTGTATGAAGTATTTATTTAGAATAGGAACATCCTGCTGTGTAAACACACTTAGGAATAATGCAAATTTGGAAATAATGCAATTGGCAACTGGCTTCCTCTCTTCTTCAGGTTGAAGTTTTTGTCTTCTAAAGAGAAGAGACTTAGGGGAAAGGAAAGATTTAGAGAGAATAGTTAGGCAAACAGGAAAAAGCAGAGGACAGCCTCTTTTGCAAAACAGGAAGCATTCAGAACTTGAGTCACCAGGATACCTTACTTAGCAAGATATTCGGGTTCGAGGCAGTGATTATATCAACCTCATCATAAGGCGATTTTGCCTTTCATTTGATTGTATTTTTGAACCATATTTATTATGTTATTAAAGAGTTATATTGTGAATGGTTAAATTATTTTATCTCATATGACTCTAAAGTATGGTAAAAATACACAGAGAATAAAATATATACATATATGCACATAGTCTTACTTGCCACCCTATTTGTTTAGCCTTCTTTATGACTTCTTTCTTTCTTTATGTTTCTTTTCTCCCACTCTGTGACACTAAACTGTCACAAATTTGGGTCTTGGTATTCTTCTATAGTACTCTATTTTACTGATCTTTTTTTTTTTTTTTTTTTTTAAATCTTTTCGCTCTAGCATTTTTAAGGACAAAGAAATAAATGGAACAAAACACATCTCCTTTCCCAGCAGTGACTCCTGGTATACTCCTCTCTCAGCCAAGGCAGGAGGTCCCCACTGCTATTCTTCTCAGACACACTGCAGGCTAAATGTTCCCAGAACAGATCTGCACTTTTGACAGGCTTGGTCTGTGGTGATTAATTTTATGGGTCAACTTGACTATGCCACAGGGTGTCCAGGATCTTGGTCAAAGTTATTTTGGGTGTGTCTGAGGGCAATTTTGTATGAGATTAACTCTTGAATCAATAGCCTGAGTAAAGCAGATTGTCTTCCTCAACGTGGGTGAGCCCTGTTATATCCATTTGAAGGCTTTATTAGAACAAAAAGGCTGACCCATAAATGAATAAAGGGGAACTCCTCCTGCGAGACTGTTGGGGCTCAGTGTTTTCTGGCCTTTGCACTTTAACATTCTATAACATCTCTTCTTATTCTTAGGCCTTGGTACTCAAATTGGAACTATACATTGACTCTCCTGGGTCTCCAGCTGGTTGACGGCTATCTTGGGATTTCTCAGCCTCCACACTTGTGTGCGCCAATTCCTTACAATAAATCTCTTTATATAAAAAGATCAGTTCTTTAGAGAGCCCTTATTCTGATATATGGTCTTATTCAATTTGTTCCTGATTATGTTATGTCAGTTGTCAAAATTCTATGCGTCCTTCAAAGTCTTAACTTAGATTTGCCATAAAGACTTTCCTTCTGCATTCATAGAACAGTGTTTCACAACTAAATGCTGCAGACATTCATGGGCATTAAGTGCACACTTTTTTTTTGTTAAATATTTTATTTATTTATTCATAGAGACAGAGAGAGAGAGAGAGAGAGAGAGAGGCAGAGGGAGAAGCAGGCTCCATGCAGGGAGCCCCACATGGGACTCGATCCCAGGTCTCCAGGATCACACCCCAAGGTACAGGCAGCGCTAAACTGCTGAGCCACCGGGGCTGCCCAAGTGCACGCTTTTAAGAGGGAGTTGTTAGAAAGGCTTTAGGTGGGCTTTCCGTGATAGTTTCTGGTAGGATTGAGGAGGACAATTCTGTCTTTGCTGTCAGGGTTCTTTTGGCAAACTGTGAAAACTGATTCTGATCTACTGAAACATAAAAACAACTTATTATGAAGAGTCCAAAACAGGCAAAAGGCAAGGACAATTATGTGGGCAAAACCACTGCCAAAGCAACAGGCCTTGGCACTGATTGTGCTATTGATCAGGAGACAGCACCAACGAAAGGCTACTGGCACCACAATTGGATGATGAGCACCATTGTGAAAAAAATTGATATTGCTTCTGCCATAATGAATTCTAAAACATTCATGTCTGTTGTTGTTTTAAGGTAAGTTCACCTAACCAGGAAAGTGCTATCTGATAGATCGAGGCTGTTGATAGTCCATACCCTATTCCTATCATTCAATAAAGCAAGTGTCTGGATATTTTTGTTTGCTTTGAAAAAGGTTTGTGCTTTCCCAAATCCCAGTCACTAGAAATGAAGAGAGAGTTCAGATATTAGGGAGCAGAAGAACAAATAAACCAAAGGGGGAAAAAAAAAGATAATTTCATAGTGGATTGATTAATTTTTGATGTTTTGATTTTTATTTAAATTTTAGTTAGTTGGGATGCCTGGGTGGCTCAGAGGTTGAGCATCTGCCTTCGGCTCAGGTCATGATCTTGGGGTCCTGGGATCGAGTCCCACACCGGGCTCCCCGCATGGAGCTGCTTCTCCCTCAGCCTGTGTCTCTACCTCTCTGTGTGTGTCTCTCATGAATAAATAAATAAAATCTTAAAAAAAATAAATTTAGTTAGTTAATATATAGTGTAATACTGGTTTCAGGAATAGAATTTAGTGATTCATCACTTACATGTAACACCCAATGCTTATCACAAGAGCCCTCCTTAATACCCATCACTCATTTAGTTCATCCCCTACCCCTGTCCCCTCCAGCAACACTCAGTTTATTCTCTACAGTTAAGAGTCTCTTATGGTTTTCCTCCCTCTTTTTTTTTTCCCAGTTCCCTTATGTTCATATATTTTGTTTCTTAAATTCCACATTAAAGTGAGATCATATGGTATTTGTCTTTCTCTATTTTGCTTAGCATAATATACTGTAGCTCCATCCATGTCATTGCAAATGGCAAGATTGCATTCTTTTTGATGGCTGAGTAGTATTCCATTATATATATTACCTACACATCAGTCTATGGACTCTTGTTTTTTTTTTTTTTTCACATAATTTGGCTATTGTCGATAGTGTTGCTATAAATATAAGGGAATATATGAGCCTTCAAATCAGTATTTTTGTATCCTTTGGGTAAATACCTAGTAGGGCAGTTGCTGGGTCACAGGGTAATTCTATTTTTAACTTTTTGAGGAACCTTCATACTGTTTTCTTGAGTGGCTGCATCAGTTTGCATTCCTACCAAGAGGGTAGGAGGGTTCCCCTTTCTATACATCCTTACCAATATCTGTTGTTTCCTGCATTGTTGATTTTAGCCATTCTGACAGGTGTGAAGTGGTGTCTCATTGTGGTTTTGATTGGTATTTCCATGATGATGGGTGATGTTGAATATCTTTTCATGTGCCTGTTGGCCATCTGAATGTTGTCTTTGGAAAAAATGTCAATTCATGTCTTCTGCCCATTTCTTAACTGGATTATTTGTTTTGTGGGTGTCAAGTTTGATAAGTTTTTTTATATTTTTTGGATACTAACCCTTCATCATATATTTCATTTTCAAATATCTTCTCCATTCTGTAGGTTGCCTTTTAGGTTTGTTGTTTCCCTCACTGTGCTGAGGTTTTTTATGTCAATCAAGTCCCAATAGTTCATTTTTGCCTTTGTTTCCCTTGCTACCAGAGACGTGTCTAGTAAGAAGTTGCTATAGCTGAGGTTAAATAGGTTGCTACTGTGTTCTTCTCTAGGATTTTGTTGGTTTCCTGGCTCACATTTAGATCTTTTATCCATTTTGAATTTATTTTTGTGTATGGTGTAAGAAAGTGGTCCAGTTTCATTCCTCTGACTGTTGCTGTCCAGTTTTCCCAACACCATTTGCTGAAGAGATTGTGTGTGTGTGTGTGTGTGTGTTTTCCATCGGATATTCTTTCCTGCTTTGTCAAAGATTAGTTGACCAAATAGTTGTGGGTCCATTTCTGGGTTTTTATTTTGTTCCATTGATCTATTTGTCTATTTTTGTGCCAGTACCATGCTGTCTTGATGACTACAGTTTTGTAATATTGCTTGAAGCCCAGACATAGTGGTTTTAGAAACTGTTTAAAATTAATCCTTAGAACAAATATAAGAAGAACATGGTATTATATACACTTCACATATGCTAGTCTGAACATCTAATAAATTAAATTGCTTTCTAAAATTTATACATAACTAAGTATAATTTATATATAACTAAGTATAATTAATGGTTTGAGCAGTTTTATGACAATTATATAAATAATAAATCTCAGTAACTTGGATTATTATGAATTCAGAAAAATCTCTTTAGTGCTGTGAGTCTAATCTGTATATTTCTGTAGAGCTCTATTTAGTCAATTAATTTAAAATATTATGAAGGAAGGGAGAAAGAAAGAGTCTTAAGGGGAGTTTAGACTATTACTTGACCAGTGCCCCAAATGGTGATTCTTATGACAGACTTTAGATCACAAACAATATTTTTTCCATCCCCTGAATAAACTTCTTTTGCTGGGTTTTAAGCTTATGGGCACAGTGTCAAGATGGGCAAAGATACATTTTGGAATCTTAGGTATTTAGGGTTATAGCTGCTGTACTTTAGAAATCCTGCATCTCAAAATAGATTAGAGAGAGGTCCTTTCGGTGGAAGGCACAAGTTAAAAGGAAAATTTTTTAACCTTCATTTATATTCTGAAATAAGAGAAGATAGCTCTCACTACTTATGTTAGAATTTATTTTCTTAATTTGTAGTTTAGTAAAATACAGAACTCCATTTTCTTTTGATGAGCAGTTGGAGATAGTGCAAATATAATAAACTAATACATGACAAACTCAATTTTTTCAATTTTATTAAAGATCAGAAGTTATCTAAGATCCTTTAAATGATTGAAAGGAAATTAAATAAAAGATTGACCCTTTTGAATCAAAGTTTAGAAGAAAGATGCAAGACCTAAGTTGAATCTGTTGAACAATTTTGGTGGAATGTTTTCTGAGAAGCAGGTGAAAAGCAGGAAGCAGGCCACTCATTAGTGGTAGGGGAGAAGAAACTGGGGAGAGACAAGTTGTGGAAGCCTCTGTTCTACTCCTAAAGTTGTCACAGAAGTGACTTTACAGCGGCACTTGGGTGGCTCAGTAGTTGAGCGTCTGCTTTTGGCTCAGGTCATGATCCTGGAGTCCTGGGATTGAGTCCTGCATTGGGTTCCCCATAGAGAGCTTGTTTCTCCCTCTGCCTATGTCTTTGCCTCTCTCTCTCTGTGGGTGTCTCACAAATAAATAAATAAAATCTCTCTCTCTCTCTCTCTCTCTCTCTCTCTCTCGAAGTGACTTAATGAAAGGAACAGTCTGGCTTATGCTAGGGTGTACAGGGTAATCATGTTTCCCCCAGGTCCCTGTTAAAGGTTGAGGGGACAGAGAGGAGGGCTCTGGATAGATCTAGGATGACAGATGACTGCATCATCCTGATAAACTTCTGTTGCTTAGGATCAAGCAACACTGTGGAAACAATCCAAATGTGCATTAACAAATGAGTGAATAAGCAAAATGTGGTATGGAATACAATGGAATATCCTTCAGCCTTAATAAGGAATGAAATTCTGAAAAAATGCTACAAAGTGAATGAACTTTGGAAACATTATTCTAAATAAAATAAGACAGGCACAAAGGGACAGATATCCCATGACTCCACTTATATCAGGTACCCTGAAAAAGCAATTAATAGAGACAGAAAATATACTAGAGGTTACTAGAAACTGGAGGGAGGAAGGAATGAGGAGTGATCACTTAATGGACACAGAGTTTCTGTTTGGGATGATAAAGTTCTAGAACTGAATAGGAGTGATGGTTGCACAACATTATGAATGGACTTAACATCAAGTTAAAATGATAAAATGATAAAATATTAAATGATAAATGATAAAAATATTAAATTTTATTTCATATTAATTTTTTTATTAAATATTAAATTTTTTACACAATTACATTATTTTGCCACAATTAAAAACGAGTTCGGGGGGGGGGGTAGAGCAATGTGGAATAGTTGTAGAAAACTCATTAATTTTTATCTGAAATTAAAGATTTTTTTTTAGAATTCTATTGTATTATCTGCTGTGAATCAAACATTCATTTTTTCCTTTCAAATATTGAAATTGAGAGTATAAATTTCATGAGAGTTAGCCTCTAATATTTTATATATTTGTATGAAGGTTTCAAATTGACCTAATTTCCTCACAAAAGATAGCTGCTGAAGAGCTGTCCTTTAGCATTTGTGAATGACCACAATCTCTTAGAAATTTATTTGTAAGTTTTTCTCATTGTTCTGCATGAGCTTCTGCCTACAGTTTCAAGATTTGGGACAGAGATTGTTTGCTCTGGAGACAGGAGCATTATAGATTTTCAGTTATCAGGACAATTGCACTGGCAAGGCAGCCAGTGGGTATTATCTCAGTGAGTCAGAAACCAGGTAGGATGTAAAGAGGTGAAGAAAGTTGATGAGACAACCCTCCCCTATACCTTGAAATGGAAGGAGGGCTTGTTTTGAGAGTGGAGTCTCAGTGAATAAATTAATGGCACTAGGTGACAAATTAACAAGTTGTCAATATCTACTACCCTGGCTCTATTCTGACTAGTTGAGCCTCAAGATACTTATTACAGAAAACTGCATTTCTATTTAGCTTTTAGTTCATAGCACTTGGAATGTGGCTGCACTTTGTATTATAGTTCTCTTTTTTTTTTCTTTTTATTACTCCAAAGGTTTAAAAATAATTGCTAGGCTTTGTTTTGAATCAAAGAGCATTAGTGTGTCCATATTGATAGTTTAATACATTTCATCAATTTGAAATATTTTAATGAAAATTCATGGTACCCTGGAAAATTTCTTTAAAATTTTAATATTTAATCATAAAAGGGCTTATATTGAAAACAGTTTCCCTAAGGAATTTATTAATCTACAACTAAAGGCTGGTGAATCATACCCTTTGTACACCGTTTTATTTTGGGTTTTTTTGTTTGTTCATTTGATTGTTTTGCATTGTATTTCTCTGACCTAGTTCTTTTTCAATGTATTGTCAGAAGAAAAAAATGTACCCTATCATCTCTCCTTCACAAAAACTGCGTAATAGCAAGTTTTTTGACAAAAACAAAACTGAATTCACAGCTGAATTTAAAGGTAGCAAACTCATTTGATGAGAGCTGACAGTTTAACCTAAAAAACCTTAAGTCAAGCAAATTATCTTTAAGTCGGAAAAACTATAAATTTGTTTCTCTGAAATTTAGCCTGAACTAATTTTTCAATGACTTTGAAGAATCCAGTAGAATTTTACTCAAGGATTTTTCTAGTAATATTTATAACTTAACTTTGCTTGCAATCTTGTAATTTTATCCAGAGGAGGAAAAACAAAACCTTCCTTTCAGAAAACTACTTCACTGTAGAAGATTAAAGTAATAAAATGAGGATGTGGAAGCTCAAGTCAAATCATTTCTGTTCCCTAACTTTCCTAGAGTTTTCCAGAAGAATTTTTGTTGCTAACATTTTGATGTTTATTTGCTTGTTTTTACCTTAAAACTTTTCAGGTATTCTTCTGGAGCAAGTTCCTGTGGTATTTCTTAGTCTACTTACCCTCCATTTATGCTGCATAATTCTTGATCCTCTCTTTGTCTCTCTGTCTCTGTGTCTCTGTCTCTCTCTCTGTTTCTCCCTCTCCCCTCCACCTCCGTCTTACAGAGCTAAAAGCCCTTCGACTCTTAGCACCCCTCCTTGTTAAGAGGTAATACATATGGGAATTCATATCTTATTAAAATTTATTTAATGCTCTATACTTCCTGGAAGTACTTATATTTTAAAGAGAGCAAAGAAAACGAAGAGGGAGGAATGTGCCCTTAATGAGACCTCAATATGTGTCTGACAGAGAAAAAAAAGTACTTCATAAACATTTAATCAAAATCTTACACCAGTCATATGGGGAAATGGAGTCTCAGGAACATTAGGCCCAAAGTCACATAGCTAATAAGAGATAGATCTGAAATTTGGAATGAAGTTTGTCATGTGGGGTAACGTGAGGCATGGTTCTCATAGTTTACCTCCAGTCACAATGACTTAACCCCATGGTGCTCCAGATTTAAAGAATCTGGGGCAAAAAAAAAAAAAAAAAAAAAAAGAATCTGGGGCAAATCTGCATGACTTTCGTATCATTTTTGATACAAACCTTTACATCTAAGGGATGAATTATCTATTTTTTAAACTTGTTCTTGGCGCAATACTAAAGATTCTTTTTTTTTCTTACTGTCATATTTCACCCAAAGCAGCATTGCGTAGTAGAAACAGTATTAGTTTTGCCATTTAGACAAATATATTTTTCTCTTATCAAGAAAATTTTATGGTATGTACATTACATTTCAATAAAGGTGATATAAAAATCCTAGTTTGAAGGGGAGAAACTGTGACCTCTCATTTTGCCACCTATTAGCCATGTACTCTTATGTCCCTCAGAGTCAGCGATTTTTCATCTGTATGATTAGAATACTTATGTCTACCACATAGGTCTTTAGAGGATTAAATGAGATGACCTTCTGGCCCTAGGAAATGATAGTTCCTTTTCCTTCTCTCACTGTCTTGATTACTCATCAGTATGATTCCATGAAATACTATATTTATCACAGATATGAATGAATGCAATCTAGAAAATGTCAGGGTCCATTTATCCATATCCTCTGAACAATAAGAAATGATAAATAGCTGAAGAAAATTAGATCAATCTATGAGGACCATGCACGATAGATATGAATCTTCTCTCCCAAGAGTTCTTTCTATATGTGTAACAGAGTTTTACTTTTTTTGGTACAGATGCAATATCTTTGAAATATCATATTGATTATTCAGGTGAACATCTCCTTTTCTTTGAACATCCTAATCACTTCACTTCCTAAGTAGGGGCCTCGGACTCGATGGGCACAAGGCAGAAATCAGGACTCCAGGAAGAGTGAGCAACAAAGACATGCAAGGACGCTCCTTCATGACTTTAATGCCTTCTATTTTGGTTTCTTGCTCCGCTCAGTGGTCTCAGATTTTCTCATGTGGAGAAATGGGGACAGAGGAAATCATCCATAGTTCCAATAATGTACCATTATGTAAATGATCATGATGAGAACAGGAACCTCAGAAAAGAGATGGGAAACCCCTTACATGACCTCTGTAGTCTGTTACTGAAACCAGTATCATCATCATCATCATTCTCATTCTCACTATTGGAAGCAGGTACTGACTATTTTGAATGTATCAGGCACTAAGCTAAATGCATCACATTTTCTCATTTCATTCTCAAAACACCACGATCTAAGTATTTTTTGTCTTGGCCAGTTTGTGTTTGAAGACACAGAGGCTTACCCGGGTTAAGCTACCCACCTGAGATCACGTGGCTGAACCAGAATTTAAAGGCAGGTAGGTCTGATGCCAGTTTTATTTTTTAACTTTTTTTAGAGAGAGGGAGAGAGAGAGCGCAAGCACATATGCACACCAGGTTGGAGAGCGGCACAGGGAGAGGGAGAGAGAGAATTTTACTTAAGTAGAGCTCGATCTCAGGACCCTCAGATCATGACCTGAGCTGAAATCAAGAGTTGGATGTTTAACCGACTGAACCACCCAGGCACCCTGTCTGATGCCTGTTTTAAACCTCTGTCTTAAGCTGCTTTTAAATCTGGACAACATAAGCCTGAATTACATTTCCAACCAATACTTGTCTATAGTTTGGAATATTTATCCAGTGGGAATAATCCTCCCAGGGTCTCTGAAAGAAGAAAGCAAAAATATTGTATATCTAAGTAATTTTCAAGTGTTCTCACACCCGGCATGCACACACTCTATCTACATGACGTAGTGGGATCCACACTGAATTCAAACAATTGATCTAAGCTTTGAGCCCTTAAGCAATTAATTTATCTTATTTTGTCTTTAGTTTCCTCATCTGTGGAATAAAAAGATAAGGATCAAATAATTATTATAAGGGTTATTTCTGGGTTAGAGATTCTCCACTTAACCTGATTTTTTCAATAAAAGCTTGAGATATAATTCACATACCATAAAATTAGCTCATTTAAAGTGCACAATTTAGCGATTTTGAAAACAAATTCACAGAGTTCTGCGACCATCACTGCTATCTAAGTCTATAGTGTTACCATCACCTTATTACCCATCACACTCCATTCTTCTATCCCCTCAGCCTTTGGTAACCAATAGCCTACTTTCTGTTTCTCTGGATTTGCCTTTTCTGGATAGTTCCTGTAGATGAGATCATACAAAGCACACTATTTTGTGGCTGGCTTCTTTCACTTAGCAAATTTTTTTCAAGGTTCATCTATATTGTATCCTACATCAGTCTTTCATCCTTTTTTTTTTTGCCAAATATTTGTATATTCATTCATTAGTTGATAGATATGTAGGATATTTTCACTTTTTTGGCTATTTAGAATAACGTTGCTATGAATATTGGGGTACACGTTTTGTGTGAACACATTTTTATCTTTATTGAATAAACATCTAGGATTAGAATCACTGAGTCATACAGGAACTTTATTTCTAACATCTTGAGGAACTGCCGAACTGCTTTCCAAAGTGACTGCACCATTTTATGTACCCATCAGTAATGGAGCAAGGTATTCTTTTTTCACACTCTTATAACACTTGTTATATTGTCTATCTTATTTTCTTCTGGGTAAGAATGGCATCTCATTGTAGTTTGTATTCACATTTTGCTAAATGCATAATGCTGAGCTTTGTTTCATGTATTAATTGACCATTTTTTGTAACTTCTTAGAAAAATGTCTATTCAAATCCTTTGTCCATTGTGAATTCAGTTACATTTATATTTCCTTATACAATATATTATTTATATGGTTACCTTCCTTGGTGCTATTTATTTCTTTATTACCTTTATCAGTGCTATTTATTTGGGTTAATTTGAGTTTCTGTCCAGTGTCCTTTGATGTCTGCCTGAAGGAATCCCTTTTTGTATATCTTGTAGCACAGGTCAGCTAGTAAAGAATTCTCAGGTTTTGGTTATCTGGGAATGTCCCAAGTTTTCATTCATTTTTGAAGGATAGTATTGCTGGACATAAGATTCTTGTATGACATTCTTTTTTATTTCATCTTGAATATGTTATCCTACTGCCTTCTCATCTACTTATTTTTGTTAAAAATAAGCTATGAATCTCATTGAAGTTCATTGGTAATTAAACTGATTTTTTTTTACCATAAAATTGCTAATTTTATTAAGCTTTGAAACTGTAAAATTTCACTGTTGATAGAAGAAAGTTTAACCATGCTGTTTGATAGGTTCTGAATACTAATTTTAATTAGGATATAAAGTTTATGTACCCATTATTGCAATGATTTTGAGTCATTAAGTTGGTTCTTTAAAACAAATTCACATGAAGAATATAGACACAGGCTGTTCAATTTCTATATTAAGCAATTTTTAAACATGAGCTGAAAAAGTTGGAAGAGATATGATGCATTTTAAATAAACTTAAAAATTATGTGTATTTATAAGACTCAAACATAATTAGTAGTGAAATATACAAATAATTAGGAAATAAGTTTGGTTAAAACATCATTCTATGTCTAATAGTGGTTAGTGGCCTAATCTGCTCCTCAGGGGTACTAGAATTCTAATTACTATTGTCATTTGGAATCCATTGTGTTCATGAATCTCATCCCAACGTCATTTTCAAAAGTTGGTAAAAAAATTCTACCATTTTGCAGTGATATTAAATAGCACTAAGAATGAGTAGAATGAATTTAGTAGTGATCATTTATATGGTCAGATTCCAAATAGTGAAGAGTTAACTTCCAACTTACCTTATTGACAAGTCTTTTCTGTGGTCAGGGAAATTGCCTTTGGCATGGTCTCCTCTGGAGCCTCCTTTATATGTCACTCAGTGGTCCTCAACTGTGCCCCATTCAGATCCATAGTAAAAAAAAAAAAAAAAATGTTGTACTGGCTAGGGTAGTTTTTCTTAATATTAATATTGTATTACTCACTGAAACTCTATTTCCACCCTGTATTATTATCATCCTCTTTGCTCTTAACCTACATTTCAACTCTTCACTTACTAGTGTAATCTTGCATATTTCATTAAATTTTTCTGCACTTAAAAGTCTCATTTATGAAGTATGAATCACATAAGCGTGTGGATGAAATGAGATTATATATGTCGAATATTTAACACATTGCTTGTAAAAGTAATATAATCTATTTATTATATATATAATAAGCATTTTTGGATATTTATTATCTGCCACTTCTGTTTTCAGCCCTTTATACATAAATGCATACTCCTACACTGCTTCGCCTACTACTACTACTATACTGATACAGTTCTATCTATAGCTGGTGATTTCAGGCCAGTGAGACCTGAAAAAGGACCACACAATGCCATTACTGGGAATAGGTTCTTTAATTCACTTTTTGATATAAGTCATAGTGATCTCTCACTTAGGAATAACTCCTTTTTCCTATTTGTCTGATCTTCTGAATTTCTAGGTAAAAGCAGGCCAGTTTTTGCTGCACTTTTGCTTTTTACAGAAAGGAGCTGATTCCAGAAACAGTTGCTGGGAAATAGCTACATTCTATTCTCTTATGCATTTTATCATTCGTTATCTTCCCAATAAACTTGCATGAACACATAATCTATTTTGAAAATGGAGGGGAAAGTCAGAGAAGTAAATTCATTTGCTCCAAATCACATAATTAAGAGATAAAAGGAGTATTCATAGGTTTGGTTTAGCTCCAAAGTCTACTTTCTCACTACTCTAAGAACTTGCAGGAGCAGTGGAGGACTCATTCCCACAGTTCTATGTCCACAAGTGGCATAGAAATCCAATGACTACAGCAGTGGGCTTTGCTTAATGCCCTATCCCCAGTGCCTGGGACAGTGCCTGACACAAGGTAGCCTTTGACTGTGGATTGAAAAATTGTGCCAACACTGAATTTAACCTTTTACTCTAATTTACTTCTAAATTCCACTTTATGGAGGGGCGTCTGGGTTGCTCAGTCGGTTAAGCATCTGACTCCTGGTTTTGGCTCAGGCCATGATCTCAGGGTTGTGAGATCAAGTCCCATGTGGTGGGGTTCACACTCAATATGGAGGCTGCTTGTCCCTCTCTTTTTGCTCCTTCCCTCTTCTCTCTCTCTCCTGCTCTCTCTCTCTCTCTCTCTGTCATAAATAAATAAATAAATAAATAAATAAATAAATAAATAAATAAAATCTTTCAGTTCTGTTTTATGGAATAATACCCATCATATACATAGACTTTTTTCTGCACATAGCTCTTAAGACAAGTTGTTGATTCTCTCCTACCTTTTGCCCTAGGGCTATTTCTTAAAATGTGACATTTGAAGAATCACTGAGAAAGAAATGTGTGCATGTAATCTATAGCAGAAAATGATAAAAGTTTCATCAAGGTGCTTTATATTGCCTGGTAGAGAAGCTCACTTCTGATTGCCTCTTCTTAGTCTCATGGTAGATACAAAATAAAATTGAAGTATATCATTGAAGTTATAAAATAATGGAAATTCAAGGATCTGCAAAGTTACTGATAAATAATGATTCTTTCCTTTTTGGGGAACACCGAGGGTGTAACCATTTTGTTCAAAAAAGGACACATGGGTACTATATTGATTGGAATGGAACAAGCAAGGAAATTACTGTGTATAACTGGTCTTGTAAGTAAGCAGTTGCCATAGCAACCGTGGCTTCCTAGTCTGTATTGAATGAAAGGATTTATTTCAGTATAAATCACATAGTCTTTTCATGTGTATCCTCTCCTAGCAGACAACGAACTCCTGTAACTTCCTACTTGGAAAGGAATCCTTTCTTCAATATATGCTGATTGAAGTTTGAATATCAGTATTTGATGTGAAATTGTCTTTCTAGCTATCTTTTCAGAGACATTCAGTTAAAGCATTCCACGCAAAAATCTAAATATAGTCACCTCTGTGATCTGAATACGAATAAGAGAGATGATACTAGAGTGTGGTTTGCTTTTTCTATGGGATCATGAAATTCTAACCTCTGGTTTTTCAAATAAATTAAACTGTTACAACTGCTAATTGAATTGGTATTATTCAATTATCTTTTTTTTTTCCATTTCATTTTTGAGCTTTTGTTAGATATTTAAATTCATAGAATTCATTACAGAATGGTCACACAGCTTTTCCTCTAAGCTATTAATAGCAAACTTGACTATTTTAAAACAAGTGTTAAAGTGTGCCTTCCTCTCTATTTTTATTTTGAAGAAAAAAGTTTCTGTTTTCACAAAGTGAATGAACTTTTTGAATCCCAGATTCTAGTCAGCAGGTGCACATGATTCACAAATGACTGTCCATGGACGATAACCTTATAATTATTCTGTTGAAAGACATTTCTGACACTTGCTAACAACAGAATGGATTAAGAGCACATCTCCCTCTGGTGTTTATGGTGCTTGACATCTTGCAATATGTTTTGCTGACAGAAGGAGCTTTTCACCAAACAGTGAAGCTTTCCTTTTCTTCTTCTTCTTCTTCTTCTTCTTCTTCTTCTTCTTCTTCTTCTTCTTCTTCTTCTTCTTCTTCTTCTTCTTCTTCTTCTTCTTCTTCTTCTTCTCCTCCTCCTTCTCCTTCTCTTCTTCCTCTTCCTCTTTCTTTCTTTCTTTCTTTCTTTCTTTCTTTCTTTCTTTCTTTCTTTCTTTCTTTTTGATGTGTAATTTAACTAGGAATAAAACACATCTTAGCCCTGATTTAGAGTCTTGGGGTTTTAACCCTTGACTTGCTATAGAAAATGACATTAAGCCAATTGCTTTATCACATTTTGAATTTACCATCTAAAATTGAAACCCAAATGTCTCTTTCCCTTCCCTAACCAAGGTGATATGTGCCATGAAATGAGACTTGTATTCATAAAATAGGCTTTCTGTTAAGTTGAAACTTTCTATTCAATTTAAATATTGTTTTATACTATTGTGTCTCACCAAGAACTCCGAGAGGAGACTTGTAATTCTGAACACTTAAAATAACAAAAATTAAGCTCAGCACCATTTTGGTGAACCATCCTAGCAAGAATCTGATAGGTGATTTTTCAAATCAGTAGGGAAAAATGCTAGTAGCACCATCCTGAGAAAATTTGGTTAAACCTTAATTCCCCATGTCCTGCAAAAAGGGTGTTTCACCTCTCCCTAATATTCTCTTGGACTGAAAGCTCAGGGTGCAAGCAGAGAGAGGAGGGTGTTGCTTTAAACAGATGAGGCAGGGCATGTGGTTCATTGTTCTGAACCAAGCCTGTTCTCACACATCCTGCTCCTTCTCTCTCCATGGAGAAAACACATAAATGAAATATGCAGAGTTCACACCGCCTCTCTTTGTGCCTCTATTTTGTGAGACTTCAGTATCAGATTCTAATTTGCACAGTACTAATTCACTTGCTTCTCATTCAAGCTGCATCCCGGTTCTCCCAGCCCTCATGGAAGCAGCCCAGAGGCGGGCAGGTGGCGCAGGAAGCCCTGCAGATGCACTCCAGTGGTTTTTAAATGTGCAGCACTATTCGCTATCTGATTTCTTCTTTGATTATAAGCTGTTTGTAATTTTCAATCTGTTCTCAGGATTTTGTTTGACATTTTATTCAGCTACAGCAGGACTGTTTGTAACTCTTTATAGGAGGCAAACTAGGAGTGAATTAAGACAGTTTGAGATCTTCCTCCTAAACTGTCTTAGAGACAGGCTTGTTTATACAGTAGTAAAGTGGGCACAAGTCCCTGGAGCCCACTCCACCTCTTAATACCCCAACGTGGAAAACCATCATTCCCTTAAAATGCTTCTCCATATCTTTTATCTTTTTTTCTAACTTTTTTTTTTTTGGAAATAAAATAAGTACAACGCAGGCTGGTATGTCTATACTAGCAACAAGAGATATTCTGTAGTTCTTTTATTTAATTCTAAAAACAGGAATAGAAAGTAGAAAAGAAGAGATTACTCAATCATTTCTCTTCAAATACCTGCTCATATTTCTCCTGGCTAAAGCTCCCAACCTCCCTAAGCCTCAGGAAAGTGGGTGTGGGTTTCTTCTGGACCTTTCCCTCTCACCCCTGCACCAAGATCCGTACAGATCACCTTTTTAATTACCTTCAAATCTATCAGCAACTCTCCATTATTTTAAAATGCAAATTGAATCAGGTTACATTTTTGCTCAAAGCTTCAAATGCTTTGAGCATCATTCTATCAATCTGTCATTCTTAAGATGATATTTAGATTCCTTGACTTATATAAACCATGTACTTTTTCTATTTTCAACCAACAGATTTAAGCCTGATATGTATAATAATATAATATAATATAATATAATATAATATAATATAATAATATAATATAATATAATATAACATAATATAACATAATATAATATAATATAATATAATATAGGATTATCTTGTTTTCCTCTGTTCAAAGGTCATAAATTCATTGAAAGCAGGGTCAGTGCTTAGTTGTTCTCTCCACTTTGGTGCATACTGAGAACCCCTAAATGTAACCAAAATTAATGAATGAATGAATGTATGAATGAATGGAGCTCTAATGTTTTGAAATTATTCCTCTCTTCCAATAAATTAAGTGTTCATAAACCATTTCTGTCTTTTTACAACTCTTCGGGGCAACTAAGTCTCCTTTATAACTTAATATTTTAAAGGTCTGTTGAAGGAATTTTACTTGGAATCGAGCTGTTCATAGTTCTAGTTTTCTCTTCTTGTTTTTGTATTCCACATAAAGTTGGAACGGCCAGTTCTAGTGGACAGTGCACTTAGTACAGTGGAATTTGCAAGATCATCTATTGTCAAATGGAAATGAGCATATAGACCTGTTTTACTTGCTCTTTGTAAGGTAACTTGAAGCAAAAGCTATAATTTTGAATTCTCTCCTATAGTGAAAGTAATAGTAAAAGTCTCTATAGTTTCCAGAGAATATCATCTAAAATTCATACTTGAATATCAGCTAATTATTGAGATTTCTGCTATTTAGAAATCTGATAAGAACCTCATACCAAAACTGTGTATCCTTGACTTTATCCTGTTCCTTCATCCTCCTCTTGCCAGCTTGCTCCAGGCCTGCTAGTGTTTCTCCTACTCCTCAAAAATACCAAGCCCTTCCCAGTTTACAGTCTTGACAATAGTTTTCCTTTTTTCATGATTTGTTTTTAATGGCTGATTTCTTCTTGTCTTTCAGATTTTCGCTTAAATCAATATCCCCAGAAAGGCCTTCTCTGAGTATTCACCCAGTCTCTTTATATCTTCCTTTTAAAATGTTCCTGGCAGATAGACATGTCCACCATCTCCCAGAGTTTCCTGTGTTCCTTTGGAGTGTGTGTGTGTGTGTGTGTGTGTGCGCGCGCACACACGGACTTTAGTAAGAATATTTAATCCCAAAATATCTATTCTCTTGACAAGTTTTTGAAGCGCACAATACAGTACTGTTAACTATAGGAGCTGTATTGTAGAGCAGATCTCTAGAATTTATTCATTTAGCACAACTGAAATTTTTACCTATTGAAAACAGCTTCCACCTCTCCCACCACCCAGCCCCTGGCAACTACTATTTTATTGTCTGCCTTTGTGCATTTGACTGCATTACATACCTCCTATAATTGGAAACATGCAGTATTGGTCCTTCTGTGAGTCGCTTATTTCACTTAGCATAATGTCCTCTAGATTTACCCATGTTGGAGCTTATGGTGGGACTGAATAATATCCCATTGTATGTATATACAACATGTTCTATATCCACTCATCTGTGGATATAGACACTGGGCATTATTTCCCTCCTATGGTTATTGGGAATAGTGCTGCAATGAGCACAAGAGTGCAAATAGCTTTTCAAGATCCTGATTTCTGAAACCTTTTTTTTTTTTTTAAATTTTTTTTCAATTTTCATTTATTTATGATAGAGAGAGAGAGAGAGAGGCAGAGACATAGGCAGAGGGATAAGCAGGCTCCATGCAGGAAGCCCGATGTGGGATTCGATCCCGGGTCTCCAGGATCGCGCCCTGGGCCAAAGGCAGGCGCCAAACCGTTGCGCCACCCAGGGATCCCTGAAACCTTTTGATTACATAACTAGAAGTAGGATTCTTGGATCATATAGTAATTCTATTTTTAATTTTTTTCAAGATTTTATGTATTTATTCATGACAGACACACAGAGAGAGGCAGAGACACAGTCAGAGAGAGAAGCAAGCTCCAGGCCGGGAGCCCCATGTAGGACTCAATCCTGGGACTCCAGGTTCACGCCCTGGGCTGAAGGCAGGCACTTAACCTCTGAGCCACCCAAATGTCCCTATTTTCAATTTTTTTTGAGGAAGCTTCCTACTGTTTTCCATAGCTGTTGTACCATTTTACATTCTCACCAACAGTGTAAGAAGGTTTCCATACAGCCTTGCCAACACTTATTTTTTTTAAAATAATAGTCATTCCAACAGTTATGAGATATTATTTCATTTTAGTTTTGATATGCATTTCTCTGGTAATGGCGTTGAAGATCTTTTCATATACCTGTGGCCATATGCATGTCTTCTTTGAAGAAATGTCTGTTAAAATCCTTTGTCTATTTTTAATCAGGCTACTTGTATTTTTCCTATTGAGCTGTAGCAGTTCCTTATATATTTTGAGAATTAACCCACTATAAGATATACAATCCACAAATATTTTCTCCCATTCCATAGCTTACCTTTTCATTTCGGTGACTGTTTGCTTTGCTTTGCATTTCAGTATTTTTCAGTTCAGAAATTTCTGTTTGGCTTTATTTTATGGTTTCTATAGCTTTGTTCATATCCTCATTCTGTTTAAGCTTTTTTATTATTATTATTTTTTTTGGTTTCTATAGCTTTGTTCATATCCTCATTCTGTTTAAGTATCATCTTCCTGTCTTTGTTTAGTAGCATGTGTTCTCTTGTTAACTCATTGAATTTCTTCCAAAATATTATTTTGAATTAATTGTCAGAGAATTCATAATTAGCCATTTCTTTAAAGCCAGTTACTAGAGATTTATTTTTGTTCCTTTGATAGTATTGTGTATGCATACTCTTTTGGGTTCCTGATAGAATTATGTTGTATGCATATTTGAAGAAGCAGTCATCTCCAGTCTTTTCAGACTGATTTCAGCAGGGGAACAAAAGGTGTCCCATCAGCTCAGCTAGAAATTCTGGGAGCATTTCAAAAGTTTTCTGTGAATGTGTGAGATCCACTCCCTTCTTCCTCCTGGTGGAGGGGTTTGCCATTGGGGTGCCTTTCCCAAGCTCACCAGCTCTTCTGGCTGCTGTAGGCCACCTTCCCCTATTCTACAAGGGAAACCAGTGCAGTGCTGGGAACCTGAGCCTCAGCTCTGCCTCTTTCCCTTCTTCCTGAAGGACAAGTCTCAGGACTGTGCATCTTCTCCCAATACCACGCAAGTTGCTGAGAGCTCCTGCTCCTTTTCTTCATTTTTGGTTGTCCCCCAGGCTTTCTCATTATACCAATTGTCTTGATGCTCTGAGTGAGGGAATCAGAAGTAGATTTCTTTTTTTTTTTTTTTTTAAGATTTTATTTATTTATTCATAGAGACGAGAGAGAGGGGGGTGGGGCAGAGGCACAGGCAGAGGGAGAAGGAGGCTCCATATAGGGAGCCTGACGTGGGACTTGATCCGGGGTTCCCAGGATCACACCCCGGGCTGCAGGCAGCGCTAAACCGCTGCACCACCAGGGCTGCCCCAGAAGTAGGTTTCTTGAGCAGTGCCCCCAGAGGCCGAGGATTTTGGATGGATGCCTCGCTCATTCTATCTCTCAAGGGAGAAATTGTGGGCTGAGTGGATTTCTCTGAGCCCCCCCAGCTGTGACAGTTTATGGGGGAGTCTGACATGGACAAAGTGAAGCTCTCCCCTTACCCATCTCTAAGAGATTTCATAGTTTTGTGCTTTTCTAAGGTGGAAAACTGGAATCTGGAGTTGTCATAAAGGTATTTTAGTCTAAATACTGTTGTTTCATCAGTGTTTCTGTTGGAATCATGATGGAAGAGACTTGTTCTTCCTCCATCTTGTTGATATTACTCCTAATACTTGCTCATGTATTTATTTACGGTTTACCTCATTTCTACTCCTTAAAACATGAACTCCAAGAAAGTAGGGAACTATTGTTCACTTTTATATTCACTTTGCTAGAGAAGGATCTGATTTGTGATTATTTGATAAGTATTGTTGAATGATGGGATATATTGTCCTTTAGATCATGTTATTTTTGTTGTTATGGAGTCCTTTCCCTTTCCTTACTTAAGATGAAATGGAACAGAGAGCTCTGAAAGGAAAATGAGAACGGAAACAAATTCTGAACCCATGGGGCAAATTGATATTCTGTGATGTTTATGGAACATATGCGATAAGTAGCAAAGGTAAGTAAACTGGAGAGATGAGCACAGATATGCAATAAACTTTCTGTTTCCTGATCTTGAGTAGAGCTACCAAGCAAGCAGATAGGGATAACAGGGCAAAATACTTTTAAAATGTGGTCGCATGACAGAAGGGGAAGAGAGTGGAGGATGGGATGACTAGATGACAGGCACTAAGGAGGGCACTTGATGGGGTGAACACTGAGTGTTATAGTATATATTGGAAAATTGAATTTAAATAAAAAATTAAAAAAGAAAAAATGCAGTTGCAGCAACAGGTGCAATTCTATGATTATTAGACTACTTGGCTTATGGGGTGATCTTATTTTGGGAGATAATTTTCCTTCAAACAGAAAGGTATAGCTACATGTGTCACTGTGACTGATCTTTTTTTGGTTGCTTAGTTTTTCACTTGCTACAAGGCTCCTAAGAGGCTCTGAGTTTACAGAAGGCAGGGGAAAATGGTATTGGAGTCACACAGAAATCTCACAGCACTCGATTTTCACAAAGTAGGTGCTCAGACAACCTCTGTAGTCAATTATGTTGATTTAAACATGTCTTGTATCACCTTTGTAGTAATCCTGACGACACATTTAACTTGAATATCTAAGTAGACAATCCAAAGTATCCAAATTGTGAGAAATTCTGCAAAACTGCTACCCTATACTCTTCAAAAATATCAGTATTATGAAAAGGTAGACACTGTTCTAGATTAAAGAGATTAAAAGATATGATATCTAAAAGTAATCAATGGACATTCTTTGAAAGGTTTCTTAATTGAGAGAAGAAGCAGTCGTAAAGGTCATCATTTGGGTAATTAGAGACATCTGAATAGAGAAACTAGTATATTAGATAATATTGTCGTATTTATGATAAATTTCTTGAGTGTGATATTTATATTGTGTTTTATTAAGAAAAATGTCCTGCCAAATATTTAGGCGAAAGTATCATGTGTCAGTATGTCTTCGAATGATTCAAAAACTTCAATTTCTAGCTAGATGGATATACACACACACTCATACACACACACAGAATTTAGCAAATGTTAACAAGTGATGAATTTGAGTGAATAATATGGATATCCATCTTAAATTCTTGAAATATTTCCAATATTGAAAATTATTTAAATAAAAAGTTTGAATGGAAAAATAAATGTGAGGAAAAAAAATAAGTTGAATTATGTTGTCAGGGCTTTATTTGTATGTATACATTGTTACTGTTTGGAAGGGAGATAAATATTCAAGAATAAAGAAGATTCCCTGTATTTTGTAGGCTGATGATTCCAATAGATTTGAAAATCCTCTCCCAAATATAGCAATTTCAAGAATGTATTTGATACCTTGATTGTTTGAAGGCATTTTGAAATATGGAGGATGTTTCACATTTAACAATAGAACAAGAAGGGTTCTGTTTCCAGAGAATTCATAGGCTATTCTTGGGGTATTATAATTTTTATTATGAATATGAAACATAAGGGATCAATTATATTTTGAATAAATACATTATGCAGGTTTTTCATCGCAGAGAAGATCTTCTTGATGATTGAAAGCCATTGAAATTGCTATAAGAATATACAGATTTAGATTTAGATTTAATGTTCCCATTTAGCATATATAAACATTAGTTGTATTTCCTGTGTTTCACTTAATATATTTTAAAATTTAGATATCCATTCAATTAAAGCATCATTACATTAGTGTTCTAGGCCACTAAAAAGATATATATTTTAAGAGGGATTCCTTAAATATAGCCTATATCCCTTGCTCAATATAAATTCTTCAAAAGAAGGTACACAGATTAAAGAGGTGTTTCATTTTTGAGAAGGCTAGCTCTTAGAAAGTATGCATTGAAAGACAGAGTATTACAGACAGACTATGAACTCTCTGAGGTCTGGAACTTACTGTTTTTTTTCCCAGAGACTTGGGAAGGGCAGGCCACAGAAAAGGTGCTTCATAGATATTGGGTGATACACCTTGAAATCAGTATTATTTTAATTATTGGCTCTTCTTTTTTTTAATAATAAATTTATTTTTATTGGTGTTCAATTTGCCATCATACAGAATAACACCCAGTGCTCATCCCATCAAGTGCCCCCCTCAGTGCCTGTCACCCATTCACCTCCACCCCCCGCCCTCCTCCCCTTCCACCACCCCTAGTTCATTTCCCAGAGTTAGGAGTCTTCATGTTCTGTCTCCCTTTCTGATAATTATTGGCTCTTCTAACTCAGTGGGAATTTAATGCAATTAATAACTAAAAAGAAATATAAAGATATTAAGGTAGACATTTTCTGGCAAAACATGAGTATATTTTAAAAATCATTGAGGTTATAGTATGAAAACATAGCAACCAGAAAATAGAACTTTCAAGAAGGTGCTTGGTAAGAACAGTCATCAGTTTGTCTATTGTTTATTCAACAAAACTTCATCAAATGCCCAATACATACCATTAAAAGTTCTAGGACTAAATCAGGACACGGAAAACATAAAAATCTAAGCACTTAAAGGGTATTAAGCAAATACATGGATGAAATCAGTGTATCAGCTGGTGGTAAGTATTGGTGGGGAGGCAAAGAAGTTAGATAGGAAGGTCCTGGGTGGGTGTGGAGAATGGGTCATGAGGGGGGTCAAACTTTTAAATATGGTTATCAGTAAGGTCTCTCGAAGAAGAGATATTTCAACCCCAACCTGAAAGTGGTAAACTATCACCAATGAGATTGAGAAGACAATTCTAGACAGCGAAAATGGCAAGACCCTATGGGAGAAGCACACCTGTTATGATAGAGAGGACACAGGCCAGTGATCCTACAGCAGAGTGAACAGCAAGAGAGTGATGGGAGACATGTCTGAGGCCAATGGGTGGGTGCAGTGGGGGAAGGAGGTTGGATGATGCACACGGTGACCCCTATAAGGAATCTGACTTTGAACGATTGAGTTCTCAGCTTACATCCAACACTGACTACAGTGCCTTCTCATTACTTTAATGCCTTTCTCTTAGAAGCGGAGTGATATCAATATGCAAAACTGTGGATATTAAACAGTGTGTGAAGAATAAAGTCACTCATAATAAGTTTCACTCAGTTCAATTTTTATATTGACTAATTTTTATGACTACCTTAATCTCAAAACAATGTCTGTTTCTGTGTAAATCAAATTACAATATTGATTTTTAAGTGTAAAATTTCCCTCAAGTTATTTACTGCATAATTGACAATAGTTTTGTGCCAAAAACATGAAGGGAGATTCTCTTATAGATGTGATGTGCTTAGAAATGTCCGTGTGCAAAGAATCCCACATGACATTTTGTGTACATAAAACCATAAAAATGACAGATGTTTGCAGGACTCTGAAGATCTAATTTTAATACAATAATTACTATAATGTGACAATAGTCCATGTTTCAATAATTCACACAACTCATTTTTATTTGCACTATTTGTATGAAGAGAGAGATAGTGACCTTGGATCATTCTTTTATTTTGTTAGATTTTTATGTACATATTTCACTCATATCCTATTTCATCTACTTGTGCAGCTTTCATTTTTAATATGAGATTATCTCATAATCTTATAATTCATTGATTTTTTATTTATTAATTCCATTTTTTTTCTGTTCTTCTACATGTTTTCTAATTTTATGATGTGTTCTAGTTATTTTTATAATGTTTTTGGGACGCTTGGGTGGCTCATTGGTTGAGTGTCTGCCTTTGGCTCAGGGCATGATCCCCGGGCCCTGAGATTGAGTCCCACATTGGGCTCCTTGCGAGGAACCTGCTTCTCCCTTTGCCTTTGTCTCTGCCTCTCTCTTTCTGTGTCTCTCATGAATAAATAAATAAAATCTTAAAAAAAAATAAAGTTATTAATTTCTTCCCTTGTTTTTCTTTAGTCTATTTTGCTTATTTATTACTAGCTTTAAATAATTTGTGCTCACTCTCTTATTAATTTAAATATACAAAAACATGAATTTTTCTATGAAAGTACTCTTTTAGGGATGCCTGGGTGGCTCAGTGGTTGAGCATCTGCCCTCGGCTCAGGTCCTGATCCCGGGGTTCTGGGATCAAGTCCCACATCAGGCTCCCCTCTTCTCCCTCTGCCTATGTCTCTGCCTCTCTCTTTGTGTCTCTCATTAATAAATAAAGTATTTGAAAAAAAAAAAGAAAGTATCTTTTAGTTGTATCTTACAGGTTTCAGTATTTTCATTATTATTGCATTTGGAAATTTTGTTCCACATTTCTTCCTTGAGCCAAGATTTGTGTAGGAAAGATTTCTTAAGTTTTATGTTGGAAGAGGGATTTATTTTGATTTTGTTAAAGTTTCCTTGTTTAATAAAATTAAAATTAGGATATGAATTCTAATTAGGATATGTTTTGTGTTATTTCCTACTTGTTTTTACATTTATTTATTTTTATTTTTTAAAAAAGATTTTATTTATTTATTCATGAGAAAGAGAGAGAGAGAGAGAGAGAGAGGGGGGCAGAGACACAGGCAGAGGGAGAAGCAGGCTCCATGCAGGGAGCCCGGTGTGGGACTCGATCCCAGGACTCCAGGATCAGGTCCTCAGTGGAAGATGGTGCTAAACTGCTGAGCCACCCAGGCTGCCCTGCCTTTAAATTTAGTTAGATTTTCTTTGTAGTTCAATATATAGCCAATTTTCACAAGATTATGAGGTACAAAATAGCTTTAAATTTTGTTTTATTATCAGTCTTAAAAATCTTTTGTAATTTTAATAGGAGAGTTAAGCTATTTACATTTATTAACATGAATAATATTTGATCTTTTGTGTTATTTATATTTTCTCTGTGTATATATAGCCACTGAAAGAATTCTGCTTTGTGGTCTATTTTTTTGTTCTGTATTTGTAAATGTTTTCTTCTGTTTTGAAGGATTTCTTTTTTAATTTTTTTTGTTTTGTTTTGAAGGATTTTGATTGTTTTATTCTTGTTCTTAATAAGTACACCTTTCTTTTAGATGTTGGGTTTTTAGAGATAATCTCTATTAGTTCCCTACTTTGAACAATGTTAAAATAGCTTATTTCTTTTTCCTTTTTTTCTTTTTTTGTCTACCACCACCCTATTTTTGTAAATGATTTTTTTTCTTAGTCTTTAACAATTTGTTCTATTCTACTGCTATGTTTGCTTGGGGGCTTAAATTATATTTATGTTGGATTTCTTTTGCCTATCTTTTACATATAGCATTTTCTTTCTAATTATTTTTTTCATTTCACTTTATTATTTTCATTTCTAGACTCAAAGTCCTTTACCATGTCTTCAAAAAAATGTATTATCTTTTGTGTTCTTCCAATGTCAACTTTATTTTTGTTATCTTCTTTTACTTCCTTCCCCCCCTCCCCCCCCCCCCGAGACTACCAGCTCATGCTTCAATTTCTCCTGTTTTCTTGACACCAGTTTCTGGAGTTCTTATGTTTCTAATCAACGGTTTTCTTTGATAAACATGATCAAACCTTTAAGCTGTTTTAATTTATGCCAAACTATTTGGACATAGTTTTTTTTTTTTTTTAACTGTTTCATGGTGATTTTTTTAAGCAAATTTTCATTAATTTCTCATTTTTTTCTCTTTTCCAATTTTTTCCCCTGTTGGTATGTACTTTGGATGTTGTGTCAGATGATGTGTTTAAATCTACCCTTGAATAAGTTGCATTTCATAGAACCAAACAGCAGTAAGATTCCTGGGGAGAGTGGAGGGCCAGTGTGGCCATCCGGGCTTGACCCTGTAAAGGTCTCCTTGTGCTCTGTCAGAGTCAGACAGCTGCCTACAGAAGCATCTCTCTTGGTAATTCTTCACACAGCCCTGTCCTTTCTTGCCTACTTGAATAGAAGCTGTGCCTAGAAGACATCTTCCAACCTTGCTGACCCAGTAGTTCCTTCTTTCATTATTGGAAAGAATACATATGACTGTGCTCTGTAGGATAAGCTCTTCACTTTTAAGAAATCCATTTTCTACTGGTACATGCTGAGATCTGCTGCTTCAAACTATTGTTCACAGTGTTTTGCCTTTACTTCCTCCTGAATCACTTATTTTCTATCTTAGCTGCTTTTGCAAACCTTCCCACATATTTTTGAGTCTGAAAATTATATCTTTCTCTTAGCTTTGCTGAATATTTGGGGTTTTGGCTATTAAAACATTCTCTTTTTATAAAAATCCTGGGCTGAGAAGTAGCTAGTAAAGCATTTTTATCTGCAGCCTTCCTGACTAAACCTGGATCTTATGGTTAGGAATCTTTTAAAAATTATATTTTGATTTATCTAAAATCATCCTCACATTATGCTTGGGGACATGTATCTTGTAATTTAAAAATCCATTTTTTTTCTCTATTCTGAGATCCTGTTTTGGGAAGTAGATTTTGACTGAGACTTTATGGCTCCTACCATTTATACGTATATGCTGATAGAAACTTGACAGACCAATGTGAATAGCTATAAAAAGATTACATTATTTGCCCTGGGCCACAAAATAATGATCGGATTTTACTGACTATCAACATTATTGACATGAGATTAGAGTAGCCTGCATGACAATCTGAGACATGCCTTCCTAGGAATGACAGAGTTAAGTGGCTTCAAATTCTGTCTAGATTTTGGCTAAAGAATCAACTTCCAGTATCTATCTAATATTTATGCTTAAGAAAGGCAAATTTCAAATTATTGTCTAAAATACTGAAGAGAATATTTACTTTTTCTAAGTGTATAATAAAGTGAATGCATCAGTGACCTAGGCTTATGCTAGCACATATTTACTAGAACTTACTAGCATGAAATCTAAATTTGCTGGCAGCCAAGAGTAGTAACAGAAACATGGATTATACGTTAGTAATTACCTGATAAAAGGAGGCTTGCCAGTGTTTTAAAAGAGATTCATTTTCTAGGTGCCAAAATGTATGGGAATTTGCATGTGAATCCTTAACCAAGGAATATGGGATGAGCACAGTGGGCACTATCTTTGACAGAAGTAGTTTTTTTGCTTGTTTTTGTTGTGTTTTTATTATGCCAGTTTCATAATTGTGATCTTTGATAAAAGCTGAGGGCCTGCTGTTAGAATGTGATTGTGTGATTTCTTTAAGTAAGATTAGCTAATGAGGCCTGGAAGTGTAGCTTTTAAGTGAGTTAAGTTTGGCTGTTATTTGATGCATTTTCTGAGATTCTAGAACCTTCAACTGTAAAGTCTGGGCCCATGAACATGTACTTTATTAACTGAAAGAAAGACTTTCATAGACTGACTTATAAAAATGTTCTCAAACTCTTAATCATTAGCAGTTTATAGGCCCTTGTTATTTTAATGTTGTCACATTTAGGTTTCTGAATTAATAATCCATCTTTCTACCATATGGATCAACTTCAAAGAAACATTCCATGTAGGACCCAAGAAACAGAAAACAAAAATCAATATTTATCAAATGTGCTAGTTAGCGTGTGAGGTGCGTCATGTGTATTAGCTCATTTGATTAGTGCAAGGCCTCGGCCACATCTGTGTGACTGCACCATTGTGAACATGGAGCAATGTGGGCAATATGAAGCTCGGTGAGATCCCAGGGTTGGGTCACCAGGAAATGTTCACCCAGGCCTTTCTGTTCCAAATCTGCCCTCTTGCCAACATACCAGACCGCTCTCAAACAGGTTTCCCTATTTTATACACTGGTTAAAGAATGAAAACTAAATTAAAGATTGAGATACATTAAAAATGAAACCTAGAAGGGCACCTGGGTGGCTCGGTGGTTGAGCATCTACCTCGGCTCAGGGCATGATCCTGGGGTCCTGGGATTGAGTCTCACATTGGGCTCCCCACGGGGAGCCTGCTTCTCCCTCTGCCTGTGTCTCTGCCTCTCTCTGTGTCTCTCATGAATAAATAAAATCTTAAAAAAGAAAAAAAAAAGAAACCTATAGAAGGAGGCACTTATTTTTAGGTGATTTCATTAAAGCCAATATATTCCAATGACTGCACATTTCCCTCTTTTGCTGATAATGAACTTTGTTTCTTTTTGAAAGACTAAGTAAGAGAATAAAATCTCAAAGCTCCAATTGTTAAAATACTGACAATTTTTACCTTCTGTTAAGTTCATTTATAAGGGTAATTGGGCTTATCAAAGGGATCACTTTCATGCTTTTTTTTTTTTGACATAGGCATCAGAGTACTGATAACTAAACAGAAAGGTCCAGCATGCTTTTCTATTGGTTTCAAGACTGCTTTATGTTTTACTTTGGTTTGGTTTAAATTGCAGTCTTGAACAATGAGACCAACAGTGTGCTTTGTTAATTGTATTTTCTCTATTTGTTTTTCTCTTTGGAAAGTGATTGGGTAGTAGACTATAAGAAAACTCCGTATCCTCCCATATCAAAGTCTGGAGCAAAATGTGAAAACAGTAAACTGATGAACCTTATTTTTTTTAAATAAATTTATCTCTTAAAGATTTTATTTATTTATTCATGAGAGAGAGGCAGAGACACAGGCAGAGGAAGAAGTAGGCTCCTTGCAGGGAGCCTGATGAGGGACTTGATCCCAGACCGGGATCACACACTGAGCCACCCAGGTGTCCCGCTGATGAACCTTATTGATGAGATAGCATTACTATTTAAGTGGCTTATGATTGGAAAACCACTGATAAGCATGTGAAAAGTCTAAGCGATCTGTACTCATGTTACTAACTATATCACTATGGCTGCATATGTGATAAAACAATCTACATAGATGATCTTGACTATGGCAATGGCTTTGTAACCACAACACAAAGACACAATCTCTGGAAGAAATAATGGATAAGCTGGATGTCATTAAAGTGTTATAAACTTCTGCTTTGCCAAACACATTGTCAAGAAAATGAGAAGACAAGTTATAGACTGAAAGAAAATACGTGTAAAGGAAACATCTGGTTAATGACTATTATCCAAAATATACAAAGAACTATTCAAACTCATCAATAAGAACTGAAACAATCCATATAGAAAATGGGCCAAAGACCTTAACAGACACCTCACCAAAGACATACAAATGACAAATGAGCATTTGCATTATCCTTTATATTCCATCAAGATAATGCACATAGCACTGCACATCTATTAGCATGGCCAAAATCCAAGACACTGGCAACACTAAATGCTGACAAGGATGTGGAGCAACTGAAATTTTCATCATTGCTGATGGGGAAGCAAAGTAATATACCCACTTTGGAAGACACTTCGGTGGTTTCTCATAAAACTAAATGTTCTCTTACTCCACTATCCAGAAATTACACTCCTTGTATTTAAGTATAAGATTTGAAAACTTGTGTCCACTAAAGAGCCCCACATAGATATTTATTGCAGCTTTATTCATCATTGCCCAAACTGAAAGCCACTAAGATGACCTTCAGAAGGTGAATGGATTAACTAAGCTGTGATACATTCAGACCAGGGAATGTTATTCAGAAAAAAGGAAATGAGTTGTCTAGCCATGAAAAAACGAGGAACCTTGAATGCATATAACTGAGTGAAAGAAGCCAAGCCGGTAAAGCTACACACTGCACAATTTCCACTGCATTGTGAAAAAGGCAATACTATGCAGACAGTAAAAAGATCAGTGGTTGCCAGGGGTGGTGGTGGGCAAGATAAGGAGGCAGAGCACAGACTATTTGTAAGGCTGTGAAAACACTCTGTATGACACTATAGTGATGATGCATGTCATCACACATTTAACCAAACCCGTGGAATGTACAGCACCCTGAGTAAACCCTAAGGTAAGCTGTGGATCGGTATGATTATTCCATGTCAGTGTGGGTTCATCAACTGTAAAGAATTTACCATTCTGATTCTCTACAAGTCTTTAATTAAAAAAAAAAAAAGATAAGGAATAAGACAGAGAGTGTTCTTCAGATATTGTTACTCCAACGGTAGTGAGCTACCAAAGCAGTAGTTTTGGGTGCCTGGTTCCTATAGGCAGATGTCCTTGGAGTAAGAAAATAAAGATATGGTGGTCTACATTTGGAACATTTAGATGTGATTAATAAGTTATAATGCAGTCTGATTCTATCTAAGAAAGTACTTTGCTACTCATTTTGAATTCAAGCAATCTCATATTTCAGTCGTTTTGCATAATAAAATTATGCAATGATACAAAATTTTACATCTTTTAAAGTTACAATATGGTGACCACTGAATATTATCTCTAAGACACAAATCAGTATCTACAAAACACTGACTTAATCACTTAAAGCTATCTTGATTGAGGCTTGAGAAGCCACTTAGAGTATTGTGGAGATTAAACACCATCAAAACCATTTATGACCACAGCTGCACTACAATTATGTTTAAAGCATTCCTTGTAATAGAAACAGCAACTCATCAGCAGAGGAAAATGCTGAGAGAAATGGTCTAAATGTGCCCCCCAAAAAAAAGAAAAAGAAAAAAAAAACATCTGTTAAGCTCATAATTTCATGTGAGACAATTCAGCTGTATGGAATTTAAAAAGCTTTCATTAATATATCCTAATAAACTGTAAAATGGATTATACCACAAGTTATATAGATATCTCTTGTTGAAATAAACATGAAGCTTTGTCTTTTAATTCAAGATTATATTTAAATGTATCATTTCAGTCTTTCAATAACTACAAGACAAATTAAAAGCAACCTTGGTGTTTTTGCTTTTAAGCCTCACAATGTTTTAGTTTTATTAACAGATTTATTCATGGTGAAACAAGATACCTTAGAAGTGTTGATTAAAGGAAAATTTCTGACGGAGTATTGACTCAGTCCTCTGTACTCTGCTTGTTACATATGGAGGAACAGTGAATATACTACAACACGGTGGTTTGTATCCCTTGGCTTTTCCTATTGCAGACACCAAAATTAGGGGTCAAATTCATTTATTTTATTTTATTTTTTGGTTAAAGATATCTTTTGCTAAGAGATCTCTGTTATACAATGTAATTAAATAAATGGAAATGAAAAATTTGAAACAAATGATCCATTTAAACTTGAAACTGCAGTTTCGACAGAAGTTGATCATTCTGATGGGTAGATCATTCTGATGGGTATTTATTTATTCCTCATCTGAACTAAGGAAATAATATAGGTAGTTGACAAATGTAGGCACTTAAAACAATTATGACTTACTTCCTTTTTAAAGACTATATTTTAGAGCAATTTTGGGTTTACAACAAAATTCTGAGGGAAGTACAGAGATTTTCCCATTTATCCTTCACCCTCACTCACATGTAACTTCCCTCATTATCAACATCACTCATGTGAATGGTCAGTTTTGTTGTCATTTATCAAGAATGAACCTATATGGGCACATTGTAATCACCCTAAGTCTATGGTTTACTTAGAGTTTACTGGTATATATTCCATGGCTTTAGACAGGAGTATAATGACATATGTCAATCATTATAATATCATGCAAAGTAATTTTACTGCCATAAAAATACTCTGTGCTCTGCATTCACTGATCTCCCCCAACACCACCCCTGGCAACCACTGATGTTTTTACTGTCTGCATAGTTTTGCCTTTTCCACAATGATGGTTAGAATCATGCAGGGGGTAGCCTTTCCAGATTGGTTTCTTTCACTCAGTAATATGTATTTGAGTTTCCTCTCTGTTTTTTTCATGGCTGGACAACTCATTTCTTTTTAGTGCTGAATAAATACTCCTGTCACTCTACATCCCTGTCAGCATTTGGAATTGTCAGTGTTTTGGATTCTGGCCTTTCCACTAGGTGCGCAGTGAGGTTTTATTTCCTTTCAATCCTGTTGGGATATTATTGTCAAATAAGAGCGAATCACTCTCTTTCCAAGATATTTGTATATTTTAGATACCCTTTTATCACTTGTCAAATCTTTTCTTTTATGAGAATAGAACCAATCTTGAACTTCAGAGCCTCATACTAGACTCCAAACCTGGTAATAACCAGTAACACTATGTCTCCAAAAGTGTTGCATTTCTGGTAAGTGTATTTTCAATTATGGGAGATATTTCTTTTATAGATAATTTGCCATAGCTCTAAAGCAGAAAAACAAATGCCTATGTGGTTTCCCAAAGTGATAAGCAGCAATGCTGCTGTGGAGTAAAAAGCAAAAGTCAGGGTATAAGGAACTATATAAGAACTATAAGTAGTTCTTTAATTGAAGCCTCAAATGGGCATGCTTCCTCTGAAATCTGAATTCTATTCAGAAGCCATGGCTTGCAGATTATAATTTTTTTAAAGTAAATCTAATCATGTGTTTAAGGAAACTAGTCTACACATAGAACAATCAGTATCAGGAGTAGAAATGACACAAAAGAAATCCAAGATGAGTCCAGAGTTTGGAGTCTTGACAATGAGTTCTGTCCTCAGTGAGAAGGGAATCCCCTATATGTCCCAGATCCTACCCTCTACTCCAACCCCAAGGGACTCCTAAACACTCCTGACCCAGTCTTCTCCCTGGAAACTAATGGAAGACACAACAGCAGTATGGATGTGCATTGTAGACCGAAAGGTAATGCATCTTTCTGGGCCAGAATGGGTGCTTTACAGCCAGGTACATTGATGAAATGCAGGGAGAGGCTATCAGGGGATAGGACCCGAGGAAAGAAATAGGTGAAGAAAAAAATCCAGGAGGCCAGAAAGAGACAGAGACAGAGATAAAGCAAAGAGACAGAGATAGCACTTTCCTTTGGTTTCTGATAATGGTCAGTGTCTTAATTCCAGCCTATCTGTAGCTTTTGTCCTTGGGTTCCATGAGATACTGGAAAATTCTCCAAGAAGATCCTTTTTTTTTTTAATCCTTTCACAAATTTTAGGGCCTTTAAAATCCTTGTAGACAAAGTATTCCTAAACAAAACAGTATGATTTATTTACATTATACTGATTTGCACATTTTTTTCTGTCACAGACAATTGTATTATTTTGTAAATTTTGATATGGGTTTAGTTAATATTTGGGGAGCCCAGCTGACAGAGACCCAGGAAACTGAGAGGTTTCTTGAGTCACTGAGAAATGTAATGTAATAGGTTCCTACATATGCAGTCAATGATTTATATTTCTAGGCATTCACACAGATTGTTTACTTGCTTATTTCTTGTTCTATTCTAAAAAGAATTTGAGTAACGTCGAATTACTAGTTATATCTAAATTAAGCTAACAGTCGCTAATCAGCTGTTAGCATGTGCAAACACTGGGGCTCAACACGAGACGTACTAAAGCACAAAGTTTGGTGTTTTAACCTCAGCAATTTACAGTCCAGTTTAGGAGATAGCATATACACATCAGACATAGTCCACCGTAATGAGTAATTGGCCAAGGAATAGTATCGATAACGAATTTGGAAAAAAGATGTCACTTTCAGCAAAGGTGATCAAGAAAGGTTTTATTGGTTAAAAAACTTAATTCACACAAGTATTCATTGACACTATGAAGAATGAGATGTTCCAGATGTTAGGCATACCAAAATTAAATAACAGTGTTCCTTATAGCAAAAGTATGAGAGAAATAAAAAATTATAATACAACATTGTAAATGCCATCATTAAAGCATGAATATCATATTGCTAGGTTCAAAAGAGAAAGCTAAAAGTCTGCCTAGAGAAGTTAGGAATTCTTCTAAAGTAGCAGAGGTGATATTTTTGTAAATCAGAAAGTGTGACTATGTCAGGCAAAGTGGGTCATAAAAACACAGATCCTTAGTAAAAGAAGATTCCTGTGTGTGTGTGTGTGTGTGTGTGTGTGAGTGTGCGTAATTTGGGTAAACACTTTATTGTGGTTCTAAACAGGTTTAGGATTAGCTAGTTTGAATGATTTCAGCAGGCTCTGGGGCATAAGGGCTGTGCCTAGTTGTCTGGTACCTGGCCCTGGGGTGCTTAGAGGAGGGGGATAGTGATCCAGGGTTGTTAAGTGCTTGATAAAGGAGATAGTTTGGAGGGATGCTCTCTGGATTGGTTGGTTTGCACAAGAGGGCAAGCTCCCTGGCAAATGTTTGCCATAACTAGGAATTAGCTAACTAACCTTGAGAAGGGCAGTCTTTTCAGGGTCAGCAAGGCCCCAAGATGTCAAAGCATTGGGAATTAAAAAATAAATAAATAAAATTATAATTAATAGATAAGGCAAGTGATAAAGTTTGAAGCGAAGGCCAGAATGTGAGGGCCTCCTCGGGGAGCCCCAGAATGGAATAGCCAGAAGCAGCCTCATATGGAGGGGAATATTGGTAGCAACATCCTGAGTTTGGCCCTGGAGCTAGAAAGAGTTGCTGGCCTCAATTTTCTTATTGTCCTGGATAATGTCTGTTTTCTGGACCCCTTTGATCTTTGTCTGTTCTTCCTTATGTTGCCTTTAAGATTTTATTTATTTATTCATGAGAGACACAGAGAGAGAGGCAGAGACTCAGGCAGAGGGAGAAGCAGGCTCCCTGTGGGGAGCCCGAAGTGGGACTCGATCCCAGGGCCCCAGGATCACAACCTGAGCCAAAGGCAGATGCTCAGCCACTGAGCCACCCAGGCGTCCCTGTTCTCCCTTATGTCGATAGTACAAATTCTACTGACTAAAGCAGAAAGTTGGAAGGGCCAAGCTTTCTCCCACTGTGATTTGCTCTGATACATTCCCATACTGCTACCTCACCCCCAACACCCAGTCTCCTTAAAGACATACTCATTTACTGAAGATTAAAAAAAAATAGTTTGAAGTTCTAATGTGGCTCTAGCTCCATATAAAAAGTGCAAAAACTTGTATTTTTTTCTTCTTTTATATAAAAATACCATCCAAGCTACTGCATTTCAGGGAAGGGACTTGGAGAGCTGTTTATTTTGAAGCTAACAACAACAACAACAACAAACCCCAAAAATAAAACAAAACAAAAGAATCCCTTTCAGGAACTTTTGCTTAGAGGCAAATTTCTTTCAGGTCTTATAAAACATATAAATTTGGCATCAAGCAAAAAGCTGAAGTGTATCCATTTCCGTCAAGAATTCTCACCAGCTCCTAGTTAGGCTTCAAGGCTTGACACATGCTTTCCTTAACAGCATCTTTCAACCGGGTCTTTAATCACGTTAGTTTTTGTCACCTGGCAGGTATACTTATTATCTTCTTTTTGCATCTAGAAAACCTGAGACGCATGGGTTGCTTCCCTGGAGCTGCATTAGTTTTTAATCTCTAAAAATAGCCAGTGTTTATTGGCTCCTTTACATTCTTTATGTCTAAAGAGACCAGCAATTGTAGGTTTGTCCATTGCTTCTAACAGCCCCAAATCATGGTTCTTCTTCCCCATGTCCAATTAGTGCCATCATTATAAAGTGGTCTCTAAAAATTTAGAAAAGCTTCTAAATTTTTTTTTCGAGTACATAGTCCTACCGAATGCACATATGTTTAAATGCATTTTACATTCCCATAGAATTCTCGGATTTTAATGTGGTAGAGGAGTGTGGATTTCAATCCCAAAGAAATATGTTCCATCAATCATTAGCTTGCATCTTTGATATTTATTTAAATATTCTCTCTTATTTTGAGAATATTCATCAAAAATGTTTTTACGTTTTTCTCTTTATATATTAGATTCCTCATCCACCCAAGCTCTGAAACAGCTTCTATGGCTGTCAGGAGAAGTTGTTAAGGATGGGCCGTGAGAATAAAGGCATCTCAATAGGATGTAACAGCTGGAGAGTAGGCGCATTCATAAGGGAGTAGGTTTCTAATGAGCTTTGGCTCCTCAGCACCCAGCTGCTTCCCTTGGACTGGAACTAGAGAGTAAGAAAGTGAGCTCTCATGCTCGCCTCCATCCTCTTTCCTTTCTTCCCTTTCAAGTCTCTTGGACTGTGACCAGATGCCACTCTTGGTGAGCAGCAAACTGGGATAAGTGGCCTTCCACTGATTCAGCCAAGGGCTGTGACTGTCCCAGTCTACTAGTGAACGCTAATCCTATGCAATGGGTCTGTGGCACTTGTAGCTCCTTGTGCTAGTAACCTGAACAATCAGAAATAGATTAATTTCTAACTATGGTACCTACATGAGATATTAATAATGGAAAAAATTTATGAGATTAAGTATAATCTATAATAAACCCTTGATTTTCTAGGAAAAAGCCATTACAAATCCTGATTCAGGTGAGATGGTGTTATTTGTAAATGAAATGAATGTCTACCTTAAAAATCTAGGAAAATCTGGTGAAAAACTATTCCAATTAACAAGAAGGTTAAGTAATACAAGGTCGACATAAATGATAAATAACTCTCCCATATATCTGGAACAATCACTTAAAAATAAATAGTGAGGGACCAACTGGCTATTAACCTAGAAAATTAGGTTACGCTATCATTCATGCACACATACACAGAAAGGCTATTCCCATTAGTTGAATATATTATACGAAATGTTAAAGAATCGAGAAAATATAGAAAAATAGCTTATTATAATCACGTGGCCCTGCGTCCCAAAATATTTGTAACCAGGAGAAAAGCGCGGGTGAGATAATGACAATTATTCTATTCTTTGCTTGGAGCAGATTGTAATTTCTCCAGCTTCACGCGCCTGACCCTTGAAGCACGGATCAAAATGAAAAAAAAAAAAAAACAACCAAAAAAAAAAAAAAAACAAAAAAACTAAAAAAAAAAAAAAAAAAAAGACCAGCCTTACCACTAAATTGCAGAAAGTGAGTAAAATATGGAATTTTATCTATGACTTTCACCATCTTCCTCTTTCAAACAGCAATTTTGCCAAAAGTGACAAACACATGAATGGTAGGTTCTAGAAAAAGTTCAATTTAAGTATTTTTTTGGCTACCTAGAATTAGAAACTTACTTGCCAGCAGAGACCAGAGGAGTAAAAATATTTTCAAAATTTTAGTTTGCCTTTTGAATAACCTCAAATACAATGTCATCAACATAGATTTGGCCAAATGAAATTCCAGTCTTGAAAAGGGCCATTAAGATTACAGTAATTTGTCTTCCTTTGGGAACTAGTGCCTATTGTTTTTGACCAAAAGTGGGAACATGAGGTAAGCTTCCAAATCAGCCACGTAATTTTAGAATTCTTTTATTTGTTTATTTTTTCCATTGGTCACTAGTCATCACAAATATAGCCTTCTATTTCCAATTGAATCTCTTTAAGTATAATAAAATAATATTTCCTCAAGGTGGAGCTCTTACATTTTCAGAAGTGAAAAGGACTTGGCAGGACTTTTGCCTTATTCCGGAATTTTGTTATAATCCTGCAGAAAAGTTTCTACTAGTTTTAATAAGAAATGACAGAAGATTACCATTTATCCTCTTCTTCTTGTTCTCTCTTATTCTAGAAGACAGTGGTGGATGCTAAAGTTACAGTATACACTTACCCGTAGGAGTCAGTGTCTTGTTATTCTGTTATCCTTTTACACTGGTACAGGTTCTCAGAATATTGGACATGGAACATCTTTTGGTGCAGTAGGCTACATAAAGAGTATACAAACATGTACATAAAGTTGTTGAAGCCACATCTTGCCTTTATTGGACCTTCTAAACACATGATACGTTAAGTGGAATTTTACATGTACGTTCTCTGTTGGCCTAATTAGGACTATTTTAGACAATCACTGCAGATGCCCAAATCAATGTGATCCTGGATATAATAAACTCTGATATCCTACTTCTGTTTGTTTGTTTGTTTTTTGGTCTAAATAGAATCAGTCTTATCAGTAAATATCTGCAGCTGAGGTTAAAAACGAAGTCAACAGAAGGAAATTAAGCATGATAGAGCTTAATTCATCAGATATTTTTAAAAAGCAAATCATAGCAATTCTGGTAACAAGGAAAGTCTTTGAGAGGCATTTTTATATTTTTAATATACCTTCATTTTGATCTATTGAATGTAAAATGTAATCTCTAGCCAAAAGGAATAAAGATCGCACAATATGTTTCTTTACTGCAATATTTTCTGGCTCTTCTTAGTGGATGGAAAAAGTCTCATTGGGCAACTTTTAGGTGCTTTTACTTAAGAGAATATTCTTTAATGAAGACTGCAAAGTTTCTCAGCTATCCCCCCTGTTTTTCTTTTATAAAGAAAAATGTCTTTTGTAAGGATTTTATAAACCATAAAGTGCTACATATGAAATCACCGTCATACTGAAGTAGAAATTCTGCAGTCTGCAGCATGGTTGGGGAAACCATAAAGATAATAGTTAATATGTCTAGTTTATTGTCATAATACACCAAATGATGGAGGAATTTGAACATGATATGCATAATAAAGTGATATTTCTTGAAGACAGCATATTATTGACAAGAATTCCTGGGTGCTATGTGACATCATGAAATTCCAATATGCACATAATGGTCATGTTAACAAAAAAAAAAAAAAAAACAACAACAGCTAGATATCAAACATGGTTTCATGATGCCCTGATCCTAAAGTTTCTCAATATGTCCTGGGTGGGCCATGGATTCAAGAAACCTGGGAAAGGATGGAGCAGAGAAGACAAAAAAGGGGACCAGAGCTCCTCATTGTTTTTCACCTGTCTGATGCTGGCCTTCCCCCAGAAGATCCAAAAACATGTTTGCTTCAAAATTGCATCCAGATGTTACCTGATTTACACCTTAGCCTAATAAACTTTTATCCCATTGTAGTTGCTAAATGAACATTTTTAAAAATCAAACTGGATTTCAATATCTGTTTCCCTGAGTTACCTTCAAATATCTAAATCAAACTACAGAATTACTAAAGTCCAAAACATTCTACTACCACTTACCTCAAGGTTGCCGAATAATATGAACATGTAATAATATAATAGTGATGTCCGTGGTATTCTATTACAAGGTTCATTGTCAAACCAAAATTCCCCCAAATTCCATGCCTAAGTCTCAAGAAGCCTTTGGTTTCAAGGAAAATACAGAGTCTACTGTCAAGATTCCACAGAGCCTGAAATCTCACACTGATGTAATGAACTTATAGTTTAAAAGAACATCCTGCTATTAAGTTTTCTGTAAAATAGAATAGATGCTCTTTTTAAAACTAATAGAGCTAATACAGCTTTCATATTCCAAAACAAATTATTTCAAGTTTGTATGTTTATATTCTTTGCTGTATTCTACAGCAGCATGTTCAATAGAACTTTCTTACATAATGGAAATATTTCTGTGCTGTCCCCAAATTAAGTGACTAGCTATAAGTAGCTATTGATCACTTGAATGTGGCTAGTGTGCATGAGGAACAAAATTTTAACTTAATTTCATCGCAATTTTTAAGCTTAAATTGAAATAGTCACATGTCCTATCTAATAGACTGGTTCCTATCATATTAGACAATGCGATTCTAGAAACTGTATTAGAGTCCTTAAATGCCTAGTCTCCCCAAATCTACTCTTTTCTCTACTCAAAACAACACCCTTTAAAAACATGGCTCCTTTGAGATATCACACCTTAGATCTCGTGGTTTTAAATAAAGCCCACATTTTCAGGAACATAACCTGAACATTATTCAAATAAATAATATATTTGAAAATGACAGTTCTAAGAAAATAGTGTTAGCTAGCACTCTTTCTTCTATATGGCAAATTCCTTGCTGATCCCAGACTTAAAAGCTGATTTATTTCACTCACAAAAAATGAGTACATTTCTTTTCCTTCCTTCCAGATGTAAAGACTCATCCAAATCCCCAATCAATGGGTTTATATTTTAAATGGCTTCTGGTTGAATTACTTATCCTTTTAACTATCTACAGGTGCCCATGAAATAACCTCTTAACCCATAAGTAAACTAAACACATGTTCTTCTAGAAATTCCCAGGAGCAGTAGCTTTTTTGTGGATCATTCCTCAGAGGTTCTAATTCAGGTAGGGACCATTTCATTGTCAGCTGAGGCGATACTGGATGCAAACATGTTCCAGAAAAGTAGCCATTATATAACTGATGAAAGCAAATACTCTGGGAACATTCTCTCTTGTCAAAATTAAGTAAGAAAAAAATTGGTATCTTATTGTTCATCCATTTTAACTCAGATATAAACTTTTGGAAAAGCCAATATTGGAAGTTTCTATAAGAACGTTGAAAAAAATCATGCTGTTTGCTTTTTTGAAAAAAGAAAAAAACCTAAAGACTTCGATTTAGACCTATATCTACTAACTTCTTTTGAGGCACTGTTACTAATTAACCAATGATTTGCTAATTGATCTAATCTCATAGCTTCTCAGTGATATTTTAAAGCTAAAAATTACATGTTCCATTATTTCTAATATAATAATGATGATGATGACCTATTAATCACATTTATAGGCTGGATAAATATTAAGAACATTGTTCTAAGTGTTTTATGTATACTAACATTTAACATCACAATGATACTAAGACATATGTATTAGCCAATTTTACAGATGAGGAAGCTGAGGCACAGAGAATTTAAGTGGCTTATCTATAGCCACACAATGGCAGCAGCAGGAATCAAAGTCAGGCAGGTGGCTTAAGTCCGGGTTTGAATCTTGTTCAATAATTGCCACTCTTATACTGCACATTTTTTCAAACTGTTATGTGCATATAAATTGCATTATAAGATGCAGGTTCCATTTCTGTAGGTCTGGCAGAGGGCTTCAGATTCTGAATTTCTAATGAGTTCACGGATTTTGTTGGTGCTGCTGCTCAATGGACCACACTTTGAGTAGCAAAGTCTTAAAGTATTCAGGTTAACATAAATGAGAATACTATTAAAAAAAAATGAGAATACTATTAAGTATTTGAAATTTGTTTTTGCTCAGTTTTATTTTTTAGATTCCAGAAGTTTCTCAATTTGTATTCCATTTATACTCTTTTTTTTTTTAAGATTTTATTTATTTATTCATGGGAGACACAGAGAAAGAGAGGCAGAGACACAGGCAGAGGGAGAAGCAGGCTCTATCCCGGGCCCCCAGGATCATGACCTGAGCCGAGGCAGATGCTCAACTGCTGAGCCACCCAGGCATCCCCCATTTATCCTCTTAAAGCAGGGATCCCTGGGTGGCGCAGCGGTTTGGCGCCTGCCTTTGGCCCGGGGCGTGATCCTGGAGACCCAGGATTGAGTCCCACGTCGGGCTCCCGGTGCATGGAGCCTGCTTCTCCCTCTGCCTATGTCTCTGCCTCTCTCTCTCTCTCTCTCTCTCTGTGTGACTATCATAAATAAATAAAAATTAAAAAAAAATATCCTCTTAAAGCAGAGGTCCTTATGAGTTTTTCATAAAAGACCAAATATAAAATATTTTCAGGTTTACAGGTCATACTATCTCTGTGGCTGAACTACTCAATTCTGTCATTGTGGAGTAAAAATATGTGAATAGATGGGACTGGTTATATTCCAATTATATTTTCACAAAAATAGGTGACAACAGGATTTGATCCACTGCCCATAGTGTGTTGATATCTGTTATAAAGTACCAAAGTAAGTAAGACAAAATTCATTTAAATTTGCATTTGACAACAGAGTTCTCAAGATATCAACAAACAACTTGTTTGCCACGTGTCATTTGGTCAGTTTATGAACCATTCTTCAGAAGCAGTTCAAATCCCACTTATTCCATGAAAGCTTCTTTGTTAAACTAGCACTTAATATTAAAATATATTTATTTGCATCTGTACTTTTTACGGAGTCCAAAATGAATAAGAAAATATCTTGAAGTATAGTAGATAAAATTTTTAAATTGAGAATTAAAAACATTCTTTAACCAACTGTCATACATACAATTTAAATTAACCATGATCTGGATAGGATTTTGACAGGTGGGATGAGGATATACAAAGGCGAAGTCAGCAGACCGAAGGAAACATATATATATATATGTTAAAAGTTACAGATTTCCAGTTTCCTGTCTGGCATATAAGAGTTTAGAAATTTTTATTCTGTCTTAATAATAAGTAGAGGCTGAACAAACTGAAAAATCAATAACCCTTCCTGCTCTGTCAGAGAAGTGTGGTCAAAAGGCAATTTACTACCCCGCCCCCAAACTGGAGACACAAACAGGATAGGAGGCAAAAAAAATTATAAGAGTATAATTTATACCTTTGAATGATTATATTAGAAAAGAAGAAAAATCTAAAACCATAAAAAACCATAATCTAAGTTTCCATCTTTGGAAACAAGAAAAAGAAAAGGAAATACAATCTGAAATAAACAAAAGTAAAAATAATAATAATAAAAATTAGAGTAGAAATCAGCATAAAACAGGAAACTGATAAAGAAAATCAACAAAACTGGAGTTGATTCTTTGAAAACATCAATAAAAGCATAAGCCTTTTTCCAGGAAAACAGAGAAAAAAAAAAAAGAGAGAAGACACAAAGTACTAACATTAGAAATGAAACAGGAGCCATCCTTATGGATCCCACTGATATTCAAAGGTTAATAAAATAATTTTATGAACAATTCTATGCCCACAAGTCTACTAAACTGGATGAAGTGGACCGTGTCCTCGAAGGATAAAAACTGCCAAAACTTACACCTGGGTAAGGCTAGTTCTATATTTATTAAAGAAATTCAATCAATAATTAATAACCTTCCAAAACATAAAGAACTGGGCCTGGATGAGCTTACTGGTGAATTCTATCAAACATTAAGGAAGAAATCATACCAATTCTCTGCAATCTCTCCCAGAGGGTAGAGTGCATCTTAAGTCATTCTGAAGTAAGTATTACCCTGAATGATGCCAAAACCAGACAAAAACATTAAAAGAAAAGAAAACTATAAATCAATATCTTCCATGAATGAAATGCAAAAATTTTCAACAAACTATCAACAGATTGAATCCAATAAAGTATAAAAAGAGTTACATACCATAACCAAGTAGGATGTATCCCAGGTATGCAAGCCTGATTTGGTGTTCAAAAATCAATCAGTGTAATATTTCACATATATAAGCTAAAGAAGAAAAAAAAAACAATGGGTCATATCAATAGATGCCAAAAAATTTGACTAAATCTAACACACATCTAGGATAAAAATTTTCAACAAAATAAGAATATGAGGGAATTCACTCAATTTAATAAAGAAAATCTATTAAAACCTGCAAATAACATCATGCTTAACGATGAGAAGCTTAAAGGTTTCCTGCTAAGAGTAGGATCAAAATAAGAATTTCCCTTCTCACCACCACTTTTCAACATCACACTAGAAGTCCTAGGTAATGCATTAAGGCAAGAAAAGGAAATAAATGGTGTCCAGATTAGGGAGGAAGAAATAAATCTGTTTGCAAATAATATGGTCTTCTAAGTAGAAAATCTAAAATAATTGACATAAAAGCTTCTGGAACTAATAAGTGATTATAGCAAGGTTGCATAATTCAAGGTTAATATACAAAGGCCGGTGCTTTCCTGTATAACATGACTGATCAAGTGAAATTTAATATCACAATGCCATTTACATTAGCACTCTCCCTGCCATTAAATACTTAGGTAAAAGAGTAATGAAATAGGTACAAGATCTATATGAAGAGAACTACACATCTCTGATGAAAGATATCAAGGAATTAAGTGAATGGGAGAGATATTGCATTGCATATTCATGACAGGAAAACTCAATTTTTGTCAAGATGTAAGCTCTTTCTAACTTGATTATAGATTCAACCATAATCCCAAAGAAGTCAGTCTGAAAGGTGATATACTGCATGATTTCAAATCTGTGTCCTTCTGGAAAAGCAAAACTATAGAGACAGTAAAAAGATCAATGGCTACCAGGAGTTGGGTGAGAGGGAGGGATGAAGAGATAAAGCACAGAGGATTGGATTTTTAGGGCAGTGAAACTATGCTGTACAAAACTACAATGATGAATGGACACCTGCCATTGTACATGGTGCAAACTCATAATGCACAACACCAAGAGGGAGTTCTAACATAAACTAGGGACTCTAAGGGATAATGATGTGTCAGAGGAAGTTAATCAGTTATAACAGATGTACAAATTAATCTTGCAAAATGCCACCATTAGGGGAAACTGGGTACAGTATACACAGAAATCTCTTCATATGGATCTACAACTATTTGAATACAATTTTTAATTTAAAAAGTTATAGATCAGCTACTGAAAAAAATAGACATCCTGCTCTAGGGTTTTACACTAACAATACAATGAAAAAACGTGTCATGAGAAACACCGAAATTATCTGTGCTTCTTGACTGTGTACTGCTTAATGAGATTAAGGAGAAGAAAAACAGAAATGATTAGATTCGAAAACTGGTTAACAGAGAGAATCCTAGCAACTCCAACAAAATAAGAAACCCAGGAATAGAAAAGGTGCTTGATATTTTATATTTAAGTTTCTAGCAGGTCATCTAATTGGAGGCGATTTTAAAAATGTTGGAACACATTATTTAAAGCTCAGGAAAAAGGTTAGGATGACAGCTGTAAATTTCAAAGTTATAGGAGCATGGAGAAAATAGAAAGCATGGTAGTAGCTGAGATCTTTAGATGAAAGAATGAAAAGGGAAGTGTGCTCAAAACTTAGAGTGACACATATATTTAGTGCTTAGGGAAGGAATCTGGTGAAGAAAACCAACATAAAAGCAGCGAGGAAGGTAGAAACTTGACTAGGAAGAGAATACGTGGGCAAATAATAGCAAATGCTACCCCAAATTTTGTATTATTCATTCTGAAGAAGTTCTGAAATTTTGTTGACATTGTTGATGTCCTGCAACAAAACAATCTCAATCTATTTTGTTTTTATTATTTTTAAAGATTTTATTTATTTGAGAGAGTGAGAGAGAGCAAGAATAAGCCAGGGCAGAAGCAGAGGGAGAGGGGTAAGCGGGGTGGGGGGGAAGCAGACTCCCTACTGAGCTGGGAGCCCGATGTGTGGCTTGATCCCAGGACTCTGAGATCATGACTTGAGCAGAAGGCAGATGCTTAACAAGGAAGATGCTTAACCGACTGAGCCACCCAGGCACCCCAAAAGCAATCTCAATTTAAATTTCAAATAATGTAGAGGAAAAGAAAATAGTTGGTAAATCTGGTCCTAAGACATTTGGAGGACAAGATAGCAAATTAGCATACGATGCTCACTTTTTGTATCTAGAATTTTGAAAGAAGTAATAGAAGGATAATAAATCCCAAAGGTGTGCTCGCTAAGGCAAACATGAAAATTACTTTAGGAGAGAATGGTGACTGAATGCTGGCCATATATATGCAGGCAACAGTATCAGGAAACTGCAAGTGGTTGAGTGAAAAATTTCCTGGTGGATCTATTTGTTTCATAGACTCCATCAAAATGAGAAAGTTCTGTTTAATTAAGAATGCCACAGACAGAATTTAAAGATTAATAATAGATCGAATAAATATGGTTAAATCTCTAGAGACAACATGGGGCTAATAGACATATTGTACACGGAACTCCTCTAAATTGAAAAAGGTATAAAGCCCAATAGGAGAAAAAGGCAAAAACTTTGAATAGACAATTGGAGAAGAAAAATCTGGTAGACTAATGTATATATAGGTGCCCAACCTCACTAGTAGACAGAAAAAAAGTAAATTGAAATACAGAAATACCTGTTAGCTTACTACTGGTAGTAGTTAGAAAGCTGGATATTAGAAAATGTGATTTCATAATAAACAAGGACCTTCCAGCAACGTGGAAATATCTGCAGATGTGGCCACAGAGCAGTAACAATGCTCTCATATCTCCCATGATTCAGCAATTCCGCACTTGGATTAAGCTTGCCAAGAAACATAGCTTAGATTCACTCAGTGACCTCCAGGCAGATGGACCTCTAGGTGTATTGAAGCAAGGCAATGTAAACAACATGGGATTTCTCCTCTTTCTATAAAATATAATGTACGCAAAGAAGGAATTGTATGCAGAAGAGTAGTTGATTTGATTTATATACCTATTCACACTGTGTTAGATCAATACATAGATAAATGCCAAAAATGTAACATTGGGTTAAAAAAAAAAAAAAGACAAGGTAATAGAATTCCTAATCCTTAACTATGTGAATCTTAAATACGTAAATATATACAAAATAGTGCATTTTCCAAGGCTCTATTATATATATTTTAAAAAAGGAAATAAGAAAGTTGCCTTGAAAGAACATACTTTGCACAAGCGAACATACTAAAAAATAAATGAAAGAAAGAATTTGTCCAGATTGATAATAAATTTATGCCTAAACTTCAATTCTGGGCACTTATGATTCTTAAAACGAAACAAGTAAGCCAGTGGTTTTGTAGGAAGTGGTGGCAGGCTTAGTGGTAGCAGAGTTAAATCAACATAGTTAGTCAAGAGAGACCCGAGATTGCTGTTAATTCAGAGGGAAGGACTAAGGAGAAACGGAGAGTTGGTGATGTGCAAAGAAGAAAACATGTTTATTTAGGAGCTTTATTCTTGAGAAAGGCAGGAGACAGTGGGGTTTAAGGTGCAGGTGAAATGAATCTGCTTGGCAGGAGCCCTGTAAGGCCCTGCAGGAGCCCAGGAGGAAAGAAAAATAGATATCTCAGTGCCTCCACTGAGGCAGAGAGGGACAGTAAGGCAGAGAGGGACAGTAAGTGGGAGCAGCTCCCTTTTTCTTCTTGATTTCCCTGGGTTTCTCATTCAATTTAGCACAGAAATGCATAGTCTTGTCTCACTTTCTAAGTCATCACAAGTGGATTACTCTTGGATACTTAGGTGTATTGACAGCTTCTGCTTGCTTAGAAATTATGGGAAATTAAATTTGAAATCAAGAAGGAAACATACAAAACATTTCGTGATAATAATTAGCAGGTATTAGACCTATATTATGTACTACACATTGTTTTATGGGTTTTTACATGTCTTTCTCTTGACAAGTCTCCTCCATCCCTTCTCCTCCTGCTTCTTTTTACAGTTAGCTAAACGAATAGCCAAAGAATCTAAATCAAGGGAAATCACACAGTAGCTAATGGTACTGTTAGAAGTAATGTTCCAGATGTCTCAACTTCCAGGTCTTGGTCTGTCCTTTATCAGGTTAAAGCCTGACCTAGATCAGCACCCTTTTCTCCTCCTTCTCCTTCTCCTTCTCCTTCTCCTTCTCCTTCTCCTTCTCCTTCTCCTTCTCCTTCTCCTTCTCCTTCTCCTTCTCCTTCTCCTTCTCCTTCTCTTCTCCTTCTCCTTCTCCTTCTCCATCTCCTTCTCCTTCTCCTTCTCTAATATTATGACTTTATTAACCCAAATACAATGAGTACATAGGCTTTCTGCTTAATCACTTTCTTCACTGCAACAGCCTGCCACTGGGATTGGTGACTCTCTGGCCAACTGGGCTGCTCTTTCTACAATAGCTTTGTGGTTCTTGGATGAGGTTTTGGGAGCAATCTCTGCACAGTCAGATTTGTTGCACATCAGCAGTACTTTAAGCTCCTTAATGTTGTGGACTGGGAACTCCCAGAGGCCACTGGGCAGCATGTGTTTTCTTGTTGCTCCCTGGGCATCAAGATCTGGCCGTTGAATCTTCAGTGCACCCTGTTGTCATTGCCTCTGGGTTTCTACCGCTCCTGCTTAACCTTGATATAGGGGTCTGGTTGGTGCTGGATGAACCTTTTGGTCCTTTCTTTAATGATCTTGGGCTTCACCAGAGGTCTAAGGGCCACCATGCTGCTGAGTAGGAGATGATGGCTGCACCTCTGCAGGCAGGGTCAAGAAAGAGAGGGCTAGACCAGCACCTTCTAATGGTGGGCAATAAGTCAGCCAGATTCTTGCTCTTTCAGTGAGTGGGGACTAACGGTAGGCATGTGGCCTCATTTTTCAGGTCTTCAGCCCCCAGGCCTTGCCACAAGTTTCTACCTCAGGTTCTTCTTTTTCCTTTTTTTAAATCTTCAGTCCTACAGAGAAGAATAATGCAGCCAATACTTCTCTTGCTGAGTTTTTATGAGCTTCTGTGCTCAGGACAGCATGCCAGAAGCTATTTTGGGATATACGGTTTGAGATAATGAGAAAACCAACACAAGCACTTGAGTGAACCGAACACGAATGAAAGCAAGTGTCAAGGAGCATACAGACACAGCAAGGACCCGTCCCCCTAAAGGCCCACTTCCTAGGAACCGCTGTGCTCTCCTCTCCAGAGAGAACGCTTACTGTGTTGGCTCTTTTCAGGCGTGAGATGTCTAGCAACAGCTTTAAGAAAAGCCTCAATGTCAGCAATTCCGTAGAGAAGGGAACTCCCACTCCTGGCCAGCAATTTGCACTGGATGAGTATGAAGCAATTAATTCTGAAGCCCTGCTTCTAAATTGTCGCTATGGGGATCTTCAGGAAGGAAACCAAATATTGTAGAAAATAATTTGATGGTAATGAGCTGAAAGAAATGGACCATGATCATCTCAGTTATTTCCATTGACACATTGTCAGGGAGGATAGGTAAAAATCCATGGAAATGTTGTGCACATTAATTTTCCTTTGTTGGAATTTAGGTATTTCTAAAAAGTGTAATTCGTTCATTGGAGGCATCCATGTTAAAAAAAAATCTCGGGTGAACATGCCAATAGTGACATAGGATGGTTAAAGTTCCATATTCATGAACTCCACTCCCCAGAAAAAAATGACAGTAAAGAGTATGTTCATATCCTTCACAAACTAAGAATATATAAACACATACAATTAGTGTATGATGTTTTTTTGAATCTTTAAAATCCTTATAAATTCTAAAAAAACCCCCTATAGGTCTAAGAGGTCTAAATCCTCCAAAATGAAGAGAAGGATTAAGAGAAGTAAGTCATTTTGTGTCAAAATAAACTCTTAAATTCACATGTCAGGTTTAACAAAGTTCCATGGCTTATTGCATTAACTTCTGTCTTTGGTTATATCATGTCAAGTCAGGGCATGCCATTTGACCCATCACTTGAAAAGAAATACTTATACTTTTTTTTTTTTCTTTTTTTGGACTTCAAAGCTGGAAGAAGTGGAATTTAGAATGATGATATTTCTATCTGTGTTGAGCTCAGCTGAGCACAGCATGGATCTTGAGCAATGGAAAACAATAGGCCTATAATACATAAGTAAATTCAATCGAGAACCTTCTGAAAGGTGGTTACACTGCACAGGTACTAGACTGTTATTGTCAAAGTAAAATTTTCAAACGCGTGAATGCAGTAGGGCCACAGGGACCTCAGAAACAATATCTAGCTACCGATTGAATTAGGATGATGACACAATATTAATTCTAGAAGGTTATTCAATTGCAAGAAAACTTAGTTCTTTCAGAAATAAGAGACCTTTATTATTTTGTTTTTGTTTGCTTGTTTATAATAATAAAGACATGTCAAAATCAATGCAAAGCATCAAAAATTATTCTGATGTGATAGGGAATTTCTGTTGCCTGAGCTGATTTCAAGTAAGATAAATAATGACATTGTCAAGAGAAAATGACATACTTCTAAATTGATTTTATTTTAACAGAAGGAATGCCAAATATTCTGGTTTTGTATTAATATAGTATCTCATTGTAAGGGACTCACAAATCACCTTTTACAAAAAATCTTAATAAGCCCATCAACTAAGAGAATTTTTACATAAAAAAATTAACACATTTCATTGCTTCTTTTCAGACCCATTGTTTACAGGACTGATCATCTAAGATAAATAAAATAAACTTTCTGAAAACCTTCTGCAACTTATTTATTTAAGTTTTTAAGTTTGCCATGTTTTTTCCCCCATTTTGGAATAACCAAGTACTTTCTTTTCACGCAAACTTCTTTTGGATTTTCACTTGATAGAAACATGACTCTCATAAAGTTATATTATTTTACCACAATTACTTCTAGAATAGTCTAAATCACTATTAACCAAATGAACTGGCTTCTAAGTCACAGACAAGGTTGGGAGATGTATCCCTGAGGACTGTCTGGTGTAGACAAGCATTTGGGGGCCGACCAGCAAACCTTATAACCATACATAGTATAAACGCCTACAGCCACCTACAGCACTTTTGTAACTTTTTTAAAAGTCAGAATGGATGAGCTCATTACTATGATTAGGTTTCAATGTTCTCTCTTATTTAGAAATTATCTATTTATCTAAAGATTATCTATTAATTTAGTTAACTAAAAATAAAGATTAAACTACAGTTTAATAAAGTTAAACTTTTATTTAAGCTGACACACTGCAGATCAAAATTATTGTGGATATGAAAACATTGGCAGAATTGTGATTTAATTTGATTAAACGCTAGTTTTCTATTTTCACAATCCTAAATAATCTGCAGAAGTAATGGTATATTCTGTGCAGTTAATCAGTATAAAAAATGTAGGCAGTCTTGATTAGCTTCTTCATAAAATAACAAACCCAAATCCTATTAAAAATAAAATGCATGCTTGCTTTGTACCACATACTGATAAAGTCAGAAAATTATATATAGCTCTTTATTTACTATTTTAAGGCAAAATTATTAAGCCCACTTTGTTCAAAAATTCACCCGAAGTCAGTGAGCTCAAATTTTTATATGAAAATGTTTATAGATCATGGTTTCTGTGAAAATTTTATTTTCTTAAAAGGCTAGCTAGCATATTTAAAATATTGAAAGTTTGATTTCATGATTGTCCCCAAAATATTAGAAATACATGATGCTTAATTTTCTTCAAAAAACAATTAAAACAGAGCTGCTTTGAGAGTTTTTATAATCTAGTGTAATGATATCCCCTAGAGGTAAGAAAATATTTCAAACTCACACAACGCAAGGTAAAGACTTTTCTTGATTCCAGACACATAGATAGCTTTCAGCTTCAATTTTAGAACCTCAGTTATGGGTCAAGAATAAAAAAGAAACACAAATCTCAGAAGTCTGTCCTATTTTCCAGTGTTCAAAAAAAAATGTCGTTATCGTTGATGAGTTCACATAATAGTAAAATGAACAAGAAGAAAGCTACATATAGTAAAATGAAAGAGAAGAAAGCTAACAAGCAGATTTTCTATCATCTTTCACCTCATATAAGAGATTTCTGTCATCCTGGTGGACATTCTGAATCACTGATGCACAAACCAACTCACATCCACACAGTTCCCTAGACTTTGCCATTGAGGTGAGCCTGCCGGTCTGTGGTCCTTGCCTCTGGTTGTGGAGAAAGAACTCAAGCCATGAATTAGATAGAACACAGACTAATAGACTTGGCCAAGAACTAGAAACAAATGAACAAAATCGAGGGGAGGGGAACCTAGGAAGCATAGAGTTTTCAAAAGTAAAGTACTAGTGCCACTTGAGATTCCAAGGGCAAGAAAGTATGTGGTTGGGCCTAAAGAGCAATGGATTAATTGCAGTCCTCTGGTAACACCATGAAATTATCTCTGGCAGAGTCCACGTGGGCATCTTGTGAATAATCTCCAAAACTGTTCAAGTATAATTTTCAAAAAGTTAAAAATATGACTCATATAAATACCGAATAAATGGATGTCAAATATTTTATTCAACTCATAAATTAATGAGAGTGCCAATGAAATGGTTCAAAAAAAGATTAAAATATCATTTTGAAGAATGGCTGTTTCTAGGCATTTTGAAAGAAGAAATGTTAGAGTAAAATCTCTAGTTTAAAACAAAAAACAAAAAAACAAAAAAACAAAAAACAAGTTAATATCCTATCAGACAGAAAATGGGTAACCTTTGTGATACTTTTTCTCTTGAACAGAAATCTATATGTTAATATATAATATATTATGTGGTATCTAACCAAGTAATAAATAGCAAACATAAATTCTCCTAAGAAAATCTTTTGTATGCTCCAGTTTGACATACTTTTGATTTTCTAGTTTTGGATATTTCTTCCTTTAAAACAAAACCTGTTACTATACTGTGAGATAATATTGGAAGAGATCTATTATGGTTTAAAAAAAAAATAACATATTTTTGAAAAGTTAAGTAAAATGTATTTTAGAGATATCTTTTAAAAAACTGTCTATAATATAGCCCTCAAGTAATTTTATGGAGGAAAATTATACAAAAATCTCCTGATTAGAAATAACTCAAATTTAAGCATGATATATTTACTTAGAATAAGATGGGCTGCTTGATGAGTCTTTCAAGAGGAAATTTGTACCATTCCTATTTTGATTGCATATTGAGACTTAAGGACATTTGTAACTAAAAATAGAATCCAATTTTCTATTAAACAGAAAAGCAGATTACAAGTTTTTTTTTGTATGTGTGTAGTTTTGTGTTTATAAGACTTATGTGCCTCATATAATTGGAAAATTATAGTTTTTTTAAAGATTCAAATTCACATGAGGCAGACACAATTTATTTTGATGGAATAAATGATGTTTTCATACCTTATGTACCACTTTAAAAAATTATATAAATAATGTTATGATTAGAATAGTATAAATTCATTTAAAATATTATAGAAATATTGATTTTTTTGCCATTATGTATTCATTACACGATCAACAGAGTCTGCATTTTAGCGGGATCTCCAGATGATTTATATATACAAGAATTATGAAATTCTCTGCTAGAGGGAAAATAATAAATAGAGCCTCGATTCTAATGTTGTCTTTCTCTGTCATTTGGTAGCGCTTTTTTAAAGATTTTTACTTTTACTTTTTCTTAGTAATCTGTACCCTCAATGTGGGGTCAAACTCAGAACCCTGAGATCAAGAATTGCATGCCCTATGGACTGAGCCAACCTAGAGAACCCTTTTTAATCTTATAGGATTCACTTAACCTACAACAGGCTATTTTTTCATCAAAAACTCAGATAGTGATACCTACCTCTTAGAAGTTTTATGAGCACTAAATAATTCTAGATCTATAAGTTTCGTGGTAAATCCAAGTCTCTATCAATGTTAGCCATCACACATAATATTGTTAAGAAAAAAATTTGTCTATACCCCAAGTTTACATAGAAAAATCTTAGAATTAAAGCATGTGACTATAGCATTCAGCATCCCAAACCCTATTAAATAAAACTCAGTTAATTGAATGTGCAAATATATTTCAATTAGGATAAAGTTCCAATTTCTCAAGTAAATGTCTCTAGATTAGTGATTGTCAAACAGTAGTTTCTAATTCTGCAGCAGTAGCGTTTGGGAATTTGTTAGAAATGCAAATTATCTGCCTCAAGCCCTTACCTACTAATGAGAGACTCAAGGGGCAGGGCCCAGCTATCCGTGCTGAGCAAGTTTTCCTCCGGCTGATTCAGATACACTCCAAAATTCAAGGACTACTGATCCAGGCCAACCTCCAAGAATATTTAATTTAAGTAGTTGTATGAGATTATCTAAGGAACACCTCTGCAGGAGTCCGCCCATACACGCATACCATGCACTGAAATTGGTTCATGCATTTCTTTCACTGGCATCAGTTTTTGTTCCAGGATCCGAGCAATCATCATTTAGCTACAATGGCTCGTTTACTTGGCCTAAGCACTTGGTCTTGTCAGTGTGAAAAATCTCAGTTATGACTTTTCTAGGAGAGAATTTTTCTAATTACTGGCAACCTCAACAAAGCTGCAAGCAGACGTCTTCCTGGAGGGCTTTTGGATGCTGTGACCCCATAGCTAGCTCTGAGTGCACAGAGGTAGAATCGTGTCAGAGGAAAGCCTGGGGGTGTTTTTGCAGCTGCAGAATATATTCTCTGTAGTAACTTTGCTGCCCATGTTTTATTTACAGCAATTTTCATCCTGAGCTTCACAGCCTATGGCTTTGCCAGGAGGACTTAGCAGCATACATAGCGGAGGGAATGAAGAGATACATTTTAAGAAAGAGAGAGAGAAAATCTAAACCTAATTTTCATTTTCTTTTTAGTTAAAGTTAATTCACACGTGTTAGTTTTAAAATTTGCCGTTAGGGATTCCTGGGTGGCTCAGTCAGTTAAGCGTGTGCCTTTGGCTCAGGTCATGATCCCTGAGTCCCAGGATTGAGGCCCTCATCAGGCTTCCTCTTCAGTGGGGAGTCTGCCTCTCCCTTTGCTCCTCACCCTGCTCTTGCTCTCACCCTCTCTCTCTTTCAAATAAATAACTAAAGTCTTAAAAAATAAAATTTGCCTGTTTTAATAAACCTAAATCTAAAGTTTCTTCACTTGTAAGTCAGAAATTAGAGGTACTGAACCACAAACTCTGTGATAAATGCTGTGATGCTGACTATTGAAATTGTAGATTTAATGAAAACCCTCACTTGACAAACAAGATTGCATATTTGGACTCCATAAAAAGGCCTGTAAGACACAAAATATCAGGGTCAGAAAGAATTTAATGGTCATCTGGTTTAGTTCCCCAGCCAGTTAATGAATTCATTCCCTTTGTAACACTGATTAGGGAAACTGTTTTCAATGCCTTGGCTTCCTTCACGAGGGAGAGGGGGATTGGCAAACTACATAAAGAAAAAATAAGCAGCAGAGAGCTAATTTCAGAGTACAAAACCTTTCATAGTCTAGACTCAGTTTACCTCATTGACCTACATTCCTACTCTGCTTCTCCTAGCTCATTTTGCTGTTTTGTTTGTTTTGTTTTCTTTTTTGAACACATTAAGCAAACTCCTCAGAACTGTTAAGTATGAATGTTCGCTCTTTCTCTCTCTGATAATGACTGACTTCTTTCTACCACTGATGTGTTCACATGATCTCATCAGAGAAGGCTTCTTTGATTCCTGCCTCTACCTAACAGCACCCTTGGAATTATCCATCACTTACTTTATTAGTGTTAATAGCACTTATCCCGATGCGACACATTGGATTTTCTTGGTATGTTTCTCTTCTGTTACAATATAAGCTTTTAGAGCAAAACCAAGTTTTGCTCTCTTGCTTCTCCTTCATTTTCTTCCCAGTGGTAATACCGCTGCTTAGGACAGAGCCTGGTAGATATTAGGCTGCTAAATAACACTTATTAAATACATTCATAAATTAATTAATACTTAAAATTATCCAGTTTCGCTTGTGCCAAAAAAGTTACTGTCTTGTCAGGGAGCCAAATCTCATCTTAATTCTGTTTGTCCAAATATTCTTCTGTAAATTGAGTTAAAAATACGTGTATTAGTAACATCCCTTGTTTGCTAAACATAGTAGTTAACACGGATTGAGTGCCTACTGTGATCTAGACTCTGTGAAGAGTGTGTTACTCTGTTTAATCCACATTCAAGCCCTATGAAAGCACAGACTGTTCTCGTTCCTCTGAACATAGTAAGGAGCTCAGTAAGTGTTAGCTACGCAGAAAAAAAAAATTCTTCTTCCATATAACAGGACTTCTAAATTTGAAGATTGCTGTCATGAGGTCCTGGGTCTTCTCTTTTCTCTTTAAATGTCTTCAGTTTTTACAAAATTTCTCTTCTAATATGGCTCCCCTTGATGTTTTTCTTGATTTAGTTTCTGTAAACAGTCTTTTGATAACGAGACCCAGAATGGAAAACAATCCTTTAGCTACAATCTAACCTACTGTGGAGTTGGGGCAAAAAAAGATGAATATGATTCTATGAACACAATCTTAGATTGTGGAGAGCTTCAATTTAATTTTAATCATAGATTCTTGATGAATGTGTTGTCAGACAAAACCACGTGCTTCTTCTCATTCCAACTAGTCTAAACCAACTGACCCTCAGCACACATGAACATAACTGGTGAAATACATAATGTTCTACATTCACTTACATCTTTTCTTTGTCTTAAATTTCAACCCCCTCTCCCCATTATTTAGATTCTAGGGAGATTTTAAAATCTTGGCTTGAATATCCAAAATAGTAAGTAACCCTCCTACACTTATATCATCAGAATATCTTTAACAATGGCAGATACCATTACTTGCTAATCAAATAGCCAATATCCCTTTCTTTAACCCTTGTCGAATTGTATTATTATTATATTTTTTTGGTTAGCCAAATGTTTATGTCCACGTTATGACTCATAATTTGTCTAAACAAACCATATCAATCTCTTCATTTGCCAGTAAGTGATTTATGAGGGGAATATGATTGTTTTCTGGCCAATGAAATATAAGAAGAAATATTCTAGGGGTTTTGTGCAACATTTTCTTTCCTGATAACAAGCAGCATAGGAAAATAAAACCCTTCAGCTTTTCTTTTTCAACCCATTCTTTCTTTCCAGCATGAAACATTGTTGCATAAACTTGTTTAGCTCTTTAACAACCAGGAGGATATCCATTTCTCTCTTTGGAGACTGGTGAGGGAGGAAGACATATTTGAGCTGGGTGGAAAATGACCACCTACTGCACCCAGACACCTTTAGTGCGTATCCTATCGCTTGTAGCTTTTGGCTATGAGCTGCAAATTTTGCTTTCATTCAGGGTATTTATATATCACTGAATAGGAAACTATAAATGACAGAGCCCAAATTTCTTTCCAAATTGCATATTGATCCATTATGCAATTTAGTTTTGAGGGGCACATTTGCTCAAGAGTTTTAGATCTACCAAACCTATCATTATTCCACCTATATCACTCTTTTCCACATAAATATACATACAAATGGTTTAAAAATTTTATTAAATGTCTTGTTGAAAAATAGACACCCTATATTATACACCTTTCAAAATTTCTAACCTAATTTACTTTCTCAAAAAGTAAAATAATATTATTAGTTGATCATGATTCATTTCTGGTGTTCAAATACTGGACCAGAGTAATTATTGTTAAAGTGGGTACTATGCCAAATGTAAAATAAAAATGGTTGTTTTAAAGCTTACTTTTAGGGACACGTGGGTGGCTCAGCAGTTGAGCATCTGCCTTTGGCTCAGGCCATGATCCTGGTCCCGGGATCAACTCCCACACTGGACTCCCTGTGAGGATCCTGCTTCTCCCTCTGCCTCTATCTCTGCCTCTGTCTCTATGTCTCTACTGAATAAATAAAATCTAAAAAAGGTAAAGCCTACTTTTAAAGTTTTATTTTTAAGTAGATATTGAAAGTCAAGCCACTGCCATATACTTTAAGAAATCATCTTTTTCACATTTTAAATATTAAAAAATATTTTCTTTTCCTCATCTTATCAGAATTTTTTTTCTTGCCCTGAAATTTTTCAAACATTGTCTGCAGTGGTCCCATGATCCAACTTTAGTTCATTTCAGCACTCTGGATGACAGTTAATTCATTTTAACTACATTCATTTTAATATATAGAAAGTATCTAGATACTCTACTACTTAATGGATTAAATCACCACTAATAATGTTATACCCATATGAAGTTGAAATCAATCTTCCTTGAAGAAAAATTGGAAGTGAGTAAAGCTGTATTATCACCATTATTATTTAACATTACTTTTGCTTTAAAAGTTGGAGCTGCCATTATTAGTTATTTTTCTATAAATATTCTCCAGCGGAAAATGATAGGCACAAAACCTTTCTTTGTGTCATACTTGGTACTTTCTTATAAAAATTTAAATTATTTTTATAATAGTTTGAGACTTAAGCACATATTCTTGGTTTATACCTTGACTTATGTGGTTTTTAAAAAAAGATTTTATTTATTTATTCATGAGAGACACAGAGAGAGAGAGAGGCAGAGACACAGGCAGAGGGAGAAGCAGGTTCCATGCAGGAAGCCCAATGCGGGACTTGATCCTGGGACTCCAGGATCAGGCCCTAAGCCAAAGGCAGACACTCTGAGCCACCCAGGCGTCCCTTGACTTATGTATTTTTATATTTCAATTCCAACTATAATGGTTATGTGAGTGAACATCCATATATATGTAAGTACACATTCCTACAAGAAATTTTCAGAAATCTAACCTGTGAGTATTTTGTGTATTCACAGGATTGATTAATGTAGGTTTGGGGAAGTAATGTGAAAAAGTGAAGCAGGCTAGTAGAGACTGCTGAAATTGGTGTGTGTGTGTGTGTGTGTGTGTGTGTGTGTGTATCATTTTCAGAAAACTTGCCACTATGGGCAAATGTGGGCTGAGACCATAGATAATCTGAATTTTCAAAGAAGTTGAAAAGTCAGATTTAATGTGAGATATTGAAAGATTTAATACATCATCAAGTGCTAATTTTTGAAAGAAAAATAATATGTAGCCCAAAAATCACATAAAAATCATTTCTAAGTGCCAAATCTGGTTCCTGGGATATTATTTTGAGATCTCTGGTTTAACGCATATAACCTGGGGTTTTACTGCCCTATATGTTAAGTTTGGTTTGCTAATATCACTGAAGAACTCTGAGCCTGTATCCATATGATAAAGTAAGACAAATAATGCTAACTTCACAGCATTCTTCCTTAAAGTTTAAGATATACCTCTGAGGTTTTATGTCTAGTTATACCCTGCTATAACATGTAAGCACAATTTTCTACCAATAAGCTTACTACAACTTTATCGTCAATCCATTTTTTCTTAATAATAACTGAACTCAATTTTTTATTATTTTGCTTGCTGTAATGTCTGAAAGGTTTTATGTTAGATTATGAAACGTATTATCTTCACCAAGATGGGGTGTTTTTATTCCCATAATAATCAACTATAAAACAAGATGAAAAAGTTTTTATAAGTTGGACATGAGTTTGCACAGGGCAGTGGTCCTTGAGAGATCTGAAACAAATGAGATGAATCTTACAGTTTGCCCAGCTTACTGACTGGAGAGATTTCCCTTCCTCTGAATAGAGAGGAGGAAACCAGGAATAATATGAAGGTCTCGCTGGGCTAAAAAGACAGAGGTGGAAGTCTAGGACGACCGAAAGAGCTAAAGTATATATAGCCAAGTACAGGAGACAGAAAGCTGAATCCAGAAAGAGCACTAGTCTTTACTTAAATATATGTCAGCACACAATTGTGTGAAAAACCAACCCAAGATTATGGAAAAACAAAAACAAAAGAAGTAGAGAAAACCATTTATGGAGATCATGCAGGGCTAGGGAAATTTATAGTCCAATGAACCAAATTGGAAAACTACATAACTCATGAGCATTGGGTAAAGTAACAAGAATATATTTCCCTTGGGAAACAAACGTTAAAAGCAACCATTGAAAAGAATCAAATGGCTTTTAAGTAATTTAGATGCATTCTAGAATGAAGCAAGGATTACTTACGAGAATACAAAAAATATACAGCAACTGGTAAAGTAAAATTCACAGTGTTGAAACACTGAAGAAATAATTTCCAAAGAAGTAGGAAAGGACAACTTATGAGAAGAAGAAAGAAGGAAAAGAAGAGGAAGAAAGAAGAAGAAGAAGAAGAAGAAGAAGAAGAAGAAGAAGAAGAAGAAGAAGAAGAAGAAGAAGAAGAAATAATAGAAGCAGAAGAAGAAATAAAAAAGACAATAATAGTAGCAGACAGGGTCTCTAAAAGGATTATCATAACTTTATAACATATATTTGAGAAAATAATAGAAAAATTGCTCATGTTAAGTACAGTCATGGACAATGTCCAAAAAAGATACCAATTAAACTTGTGGTATTGAAAAAATATAGTGTCTTAAAGGAAAATTAGAGCAGATTTGAAAAACTACATTGCAGAAGAAAATATTAGTGAAAATAAAAACAGAGCAATAAAACTATTCAAAGTGAAGCATAGAAATAAAAAAGAGAAAAAATGAACAGAGCATTAGTGAAATACAGAGCAACTTTAAGCAGATTAAAATAAATGTAATTAGAGCCCCTCCAAAAAAGAGAGAAAATGATGTAATAATAGCTGAAAATGTTCAAATTTGATAAAAATTATAAACCAAGAAGTACAAAGGATTCCAAAGATAAGAAATATGAGGAAAAGTACACAAAGATATATTATAATTAATTTGCTTAAAGAAGTAGTAAAAAATCTTAAAAGCAGCACTACATCCCCAACTAAGAAATGAAAGATTGCATACAGAATAACAATGACAAAAATGGTACACTTCTCATTTGAAATAGTTTCAATCTAAGGACAATGGAAAAATGTCTTTTTTTTTTTATGATAGTCACACACAGAGAGAGAGAGGCAGAGACACAGGCAGAGGGAGAAGCAGGCTCCATGCACCGGAGCCTGACGTGGGATTCGATCCCGGGTCTCCAGGGTCACCCCCTGGGCCAAAGGCAGGCGCCAAACCGCTGCACCACCCAGAGATCCCAAAAAATATCTTTAAAGTACTTAAAGAAAAATTATTCAACCATGGTTCTATACCTACTACAAAATATATTTCAACAGCAAAGGCAGAATAGAAAATTTTCAGATGTATGAAAGCTAAAATAATTTACCAGTAGCAGACCCACTCTAAGAAATGTTCAATAACATTCTTCAGAAAGAAAGAAAATGATAGCAGAAAGGAATCTGTATCCACAAAACAGAATGAAGAACACTGGGAAATAGAATACATAGGAAAATGAAAATTGTTTTTAAATCTTAAAATATCTTCAAAAGATAATATTTTAAAGCAGAAGCTAATGTCATATAATAGTTATAACATATAAAGTAACATAATGTATCACAATAATAGCCAAAGACCAGGAAGGGAAAGATAGCAGTATATTGTTTATTTTAAGATAACTAGTCTATGTTGGGGCACCTGGGCAAATCAGTTGGTTAAGTGTCTGACTCTTGATTTTGGCTCAGGTCATGATCTCAGGGTTGTGAGATGAGCCTGGCAATTTTATCCCACTTCCTCTGCCCTCCCCTGCTGCCCTTCCTCATCCCTGCCTTGACCATGCTCTCTCTCTTAAAAAAAAAAAAAATGGATGATTATCCTGTGTATGAAATCTCATTGAAATTAAATTAATATAAATCCAAAGTAAAAAAAAAATTAGATTCTTTTTTTTTTTTAGATTTTATTTATTTATTCATGAGAGATACAGACAGAGGCAGAGACACAGGCAGAGGGAGAAGCAGGCTCCATGCAGGGAGCCTGATGTGGGACTCAATCCTGGGACTCAATCCTGGGACTCCAGGATCATGCCCTGGGCCGAAGGCAGGCGCTAAACTGCTGAGCCACCCAGGAATCCCCCAAATAGATTCTGATAAGATGTATATGCTAAGAGCTATAATAATCACTAAGAAAATAACTAAAAGAAATATAGTGAAACCACTAAAGAAATGAAAAATGTAACATTTGAAAATGTTGACTTAATGCAAAATCATGCAGAAAAGGAGGACTAGAACAATAAACAAAGACATAAGACATAGATGACTAATGATGTTAACCATTTGCCATGTACTGCAAATGAAATACCATGTTTTCTCACCAATGTTTTAGTGTAATGTTCTACTTTTTGGTTATACAGAACTTATGTATTGAAATATAATAAAGTTCTGCTTTTAAAAAAAGACATACAGAAAACAGTGGCTGAAGGAAATCCCACTATACAAAAAATAGCATTAAGTGTAAATAGATTAAACAATTAAATTAAAAATAGAGACTGTCCAACTGGATAAAAAAAAAAAGATCCAATTCTGCTGTATAAAGGAAGCATATTTTAGATTCAAAGACTTAAATGGATTGAAAGTAAACTGATGGAAACAGATATGCAAACAGCAGTCACAAGAAAGCTGGAGTGGTCATACTGATATAGACAAAATCAACTTTAAATAAAAGATGTTTTAAGATATAAAAAGGGACATTTTACAATGATAAAAGAGTTAGAAAGATGCATCAAGTATGAATGTACACAACAGTGGGAAAGTCGCCAAATGCAGAAAACAGCTATTGACAGACATAAAGGGAAAAGGGATAGTTCCCTATTAAAAGTTGAAGACTTCAATAGCCTAATTGAAATATTGGATAGAATGACCAGAGAGATGATCACAGGGAAATAGAAGCTGTACAACAGTAGAAACCAACACTACATCCCCAATAGCAGTACTTCCAAGTGCACTCACAGCATTGTCCAGGATGGACCATACATATGCTAGGCCATAAATAAATAAATAAATACATTTCAATATATTTAAAAGAGTGGAAGTAAAATAAAGTATGTTCCTGACCACAGCAGAATGAAATGAAAAATCAAAGGCAGGGGGAAAAATGGAAAAATTCACAAATGTATGGGAATTGAACAACAGGCTCCTAAACAACCAGTGGGTCAAAGAGGAAATTAAAAAGAAACTAAGAAAATGCTTTCAGGTAAATGAATATAAGAAGGGACACACTAGAATTATGGCAGTTATACAAAGTAGTGCTTAGAGAGAAATTTATAGTTCTAGATGCTTATATTTAGAAAGAAGACCTCGATTAATAAATTCCTAGGACACTGGGAACAGAAGAGCAAACAAAACCTAAAGAAAGCAGAAGGATGAAGATAATAAAGATTAGATTGGAAATTAATGAAATAGAGATGTGAAAAACAATATGAAACATAAAGTTACTCATCAGCAAAAAAGGTATCTTTAATAATCCCATGTACAAGAATGAAATTGAATTTATAGTTAAATTTTTTTTAAAGATTTTATTTATTTATTCATGAGAGATACAGAGAGAGACAGAAACATAGGCAGAGAAAGCAGGCTCCTGTAGGGAGCCTGATGCAGGACTCGATCTCAGGACCCTGGGATCATGAACTGAGCCAAAGGCATATGCTCAACCACTGAGCCACCCAGGCATCCCTTTAGTTTAAAAATTTGGGGGAAAAAATCCAATCAATGTTGCTGGACTTAAAATAAATAAGTAAATAAATAAATAAATTTAGAAAATAAAGTTAATAAATACTCAAAAAAAAAATCAATGAATGTAATTCCTTGCATTATGAGACAGAAAGAGTCAAACCATATGGGCATCTCAGTGGAAACAGGACAAAAAATGTGATGAAATACAACATCCACTCCTGATAAAAATTTGCACTAAATTAGTCCTAAAAGGGAACTTTCGCCATCAATTAAAGGGCATCTCCAGAAGAGCCATAGCTAGTATTTTGGAGAGGATAACTCTGCAATAAAAATCTTTCTCTGGAGATTTCCACAGTCAATTTGGTAGCTTAAACTAAAAGGACCTGCACCCACCAGTGACTACAATAAAGATACATATGGAGACACACACACATATAAAATTTCACCTTTGGCTACACTTTTACAAGTAAGAATATAGTTGTAGTAGGAAAATATAATACCTAACAATAATCCCTATCATCTGCTGCCAACATGAAAATAAAAAGTCACTCTATGTTGTTTTTCTACTGTGTTCAAATTTTCTTTGATTTTTTTTCTATAGTGAACCTTCCTTTGGAAAGATTTACCCAAAGTGAATTGGGAAAAGTTGACACTTATATGTTTTATTTTTAAAGTGCTAGCCAATTCTAATTGTTACTAACAGTCCAGATCACCTAAATATAGCTTAAAGGCCCATTTTCTGTTCAGAAAATTATGTAAGTGCATTGCCTCCATTTTATTTTTGTGTTCATTTGTTTTTGAGAATCTCAATAGCTCTATATTTTGTTGACTTTCTAAAAATCTTTATTACTTTGATAATTTTCTGTTCTTGAAAGACTACTCTGATTTCTACTGCTGCGTGCTGCTATTTTATTAGTCCATCAGAGAGGGTCCCAGACAATTTTCTAAAGCTGATTGAAATGTTTTAGATATGTCAACCACTGTAATGGTTGGGAGTCTGAATTCTGGAAGTCACATTTCCTCAGTGTGAATCCCTGATTTTTATTTTTAAAGATTTATTTATTTATTATTGTAGAGGGAAAGAGAGAGAGAGAGAGAAAGAGAGGGAGGGAAAGAATGAGCAGGGGTGGGGCAGAGGGAGAGAGAGAGAGAATCCTAAGCAGACTCCATGCTTAGTGTGGAGCCCAGTGTGGAACTTGATCTCATGACCTTGAGATAACTACCTGAACTAAAATCAAGAGTCGGGACCCAGCCAACTGAGCAGGGGCCCAGTGAATTTCTGTATCTCGCTAAATCTGTAGTCCTTGGTAATTTTTTTAAAAGATTTTATTTATTTATTTATGAGAGACACAGAGAGAGAGAGGCAGAGACACAGGCAGAAGGAGAAGCAAGCTCCCTGGGGGGAGCTGATGTGGGACTCAATCCCAGGACCTTGGGATCATGATCTGAGCTGAAGGCAGATGCTCAACCGCTGAGCCTCCCAGGCACCCCTTTGGTAAATTTTTTTTTTTATTTTCTCTGTAATTCATTTCTCTCATCTAAAGATGCAAATAATATTAGCATGTACTTTATAAGTTTGTTAAATGTTAAGTGAGTTAATGTATGTGAAATGCCTAGAAAAAACTTCCCAGAACCTATTAAGTAAAAATTTATGGCAGGTTTATAAATACTAAACCCTATGTTTTTTATTCGGATCAGGCTATACATCGAAGAAAATACAATTAGCACCCTTTAAATTACTTTTTGGAGTAGTGTTATTTTTAAACCTGTAGTTTCTACAATTTTGTTACAGGAATACATGAGAGAGATTACAGATATGGGTCCAGACCATCACAACAAGGCAAATATCAAAATCAAGTGAGTCAAATGAATTTTTCGGTTTCCTAGTTCATTTTCCTGCCAGTGCATTTAAAAGTTATGATCACACTATATTTAGTCTATTTAATGTGCAATAGCATTGTGTCTGGAAAACAGTGCACGCGCCTTAATTAAAAAATACTTTATTGCCCCAAAATGCTATCACCTGATTTTCAGCAAGTTGTAATCTTTTTGCTGGTGGAGGGTCTTACTTCAATGTTGACGGCTACTGATTGGTCAGGGTGCTGGAGGCTGGGGTGGCTGTGGCAATTTCCCGAACAACTAATGAGGAGCAAATTAAATCTGGAACTTAATTCATATTTATTTACTTGTCAAATATATTTGAATGTGTTATTTATTCTAGGTACAAGATATTGGGGAACTCTAAGTGAAGAAGAGACACAGTCCTTGTCCTGATGGATCATCTAATCTAATCAGAGAGACAGACAATACGTAATGAATCAACCAAATACGTAAAATGAATGCTATGTGCCATAAAGGAGCTAAACAATACAATGTAATATAGAGAGGAGAATAATGACTCAGAGAGTAGAGAACTGCCTCTGAGAGCATCTCTACCTACAAATATAGATCATGGGGACACCTGGGTGGCTCAGCGGTTGAGCGTCTGCCTTTGGCTCCAGGTGTGATCCTGGGGTCCAGCATTGAGTCTGACAACGGGCTCCTTGTGGGAAGCCTATGTCTCTGCCTCTCTTTCTCTCTGTGTCCCTCATGAATAAATAAATAAAATCTTAAAATATATATATATATTTTTTCTCTCTGTGTCCCTCATGAATAAATAAATAAAATCTTAAAAAAAAATATATATCATGTACATGTGCAACAAAAAGTCCTCTTAAGCAAGAGTGACGCGATCTGCTTTACATTGCCAAACAATGACTCTGGTTCCTGTGTAGGCTGTGAATTAGAGGGAGCCAAGAAGAAAGGAGGGTTTAGATAGGTAGATTTTTAGCATTCTGAGAAAGATATAATATTGACATTGACGGGATGGTGCCTGGGAATTAGAGAGGTAGGCAGATTCAGGAAATACTTTGAAAGTAGAGTAAGTCGAGAGGGCATGCTGATATCTTAGATGCGGGCATTAGGAAAAAAGAATACATCCAAAGTAATGGAGTTGTGGGTTGTTGTTTTTTTCTCTGACTTGAATAGTTGGATGAATTGTGGTATAATCTACAGTAAATTAGAAGACTGAGTGAAGATTAGGTTTAGGAAGATACAGAATACATTGATTTAGGAATCAAGAATTTAGATTTTGATATACTTACTTTGACATGTCTTTTTAGAATGCCAGCTAGGCAGGTGGATTTAGGAGCGTGGAGTTGGGAGCAGGGAGCAGAGTCTGATTACCTCACTTATATTTTTAGAAACCTGGGGAGGCAAGGAAGATTTATAATTCTTCAAAAGTAGCAATTTATCAGTCTCAGCTCTTGTGATTTTAAATGTCCTGATACTTCTCCCACAAAGGAAGTTGCTTGTTTCTCAACAAGTAATGTTATGTCTGAGTTTAGACATCACTGCATGATATTGTTGTACTTAATTCAGAGTCCACGGATGAGAATCATAGAGACTTTAGGACTTTTTTTTTCATAAAACATTGTTCAGTGTCTCATTTCTCAGGTTTTCTATGCAACCTGGGAAATTAATGTCTTTGTTGATATGATAAATGAATATTCATATATATAGTATTTCCAGACACACATTCTTATGACTGACAAGTAAAGCTTCTACTTTGTATTATCTATACATAGTAGTCATATTCCTGTATCTTACTGGAAAATTTATCTTTGTTCCTGAAGGTATAATATTTTCAGAAGTTCTTTTTTTAAATCCTGGATATTTCATATAAAATAAAACAATAAAGTATAATAAAAACTTGGTCATAAAACATAAATGGAGTCTGTTCACAGTAAATGTGGGATGCATTATCACTAGATTGATGAAGAACAATATTTTCCAGACAATCTTCTACCAATTATTGTGAAAAGGGGAAAAAAATGTTTCATTTATTTGGTAGAAAGGGAGTTGACTATTCCAAATGACCTGAGCACTTTACATGACTGAGAAAGTACCAAATAATCATCAGAATACTCATTTGTAACTCTTGTATTCTCACGTAGAGAATTAAACGAAGGAACAAACAAACAAAAACTTTAGACTGCACCTTGTTTGAGAATGGGGTCTGGGTAGAAGACATGAGTCAATCACCGTATCATGAATTCATATTATTGGGTTTTACCCTAGCATTAAATTTTCAAATGTGACCTGTAGAACCTTCTTATTACTTTAGGTAAAGATCAACGAATATTTCCTACAAAGATCGAGTGTAGTAGGTATTTTAGGCTTTGCAGGCCATGTGATTGCTCACAACTATGCAACACTACTGTTGTGATTTTAATGTAGTGGATTGAAGTGGGACCATTTTGGCTTAGAATGTTCTTTTGTTTTTAAAGTTCTTTAGAGAAATGGGTAAGTTGCATCTTGAGTTTTGAAAGGAAGTTATGATGCAGAATCATCTTTTAGCTATTGGTCTAAAGGAAGGTCTCATAATTTACGTGGTACTGAGAAATTATCTGACATATTAAGAGCATTATTATTGTACTGTGTGGATTTGCAAATTTTCCATTTTTGGAACCAGAAAAGAGAGAATGAATGTTGCACTTCTATTTCATCTGAACTGATATGCATGACAGTTAATGTTGCTTGAAACAAAACACATTTAATTGGCAAATCTCTTCTCTTTCAGAGGTATCAAAAGATTCACTTCTGAAAAGCTTTCCTAGATGTAGTATCTTACGACAACTACAAAGTTTAACACTTTAGATGTTGACTTCAAAAAGCAGACAAAAAAATCCTTTCATATTTCTAGAGCTTATTTGGTGATTTTTCAATTTTATTGTTCTATTTCTTCTCTCAGACAACTGACAAAATTTTCATCTTGGCTGGTTGTCTGTTTTCTCCATTTGTCCTATAGCTTGTTATTCAATATTTGTTCTGCCTCTTGAGCTCTTCTTAGTTTCCTGACTTCTGGTCGTGTGACCTGATCTCATATATGTTTCACACTTACATGCACATATTCATACACAATTGTTGGGAACCTGTAATCAATTGATGTAATATGAATATGTTGCAATTCATGCACCACGAGTCTCTGTATCCATTATATCTTATAATAGATTCAGGAAGTAATAACTCTCTATTTAGGTATATATATCCAGAAGGCACAGTCCTGTTGGTGACTTTACAGACCTTGCTCAAGGACCACCTTCTTGATATTTCTTCCTTAAACCCCTAGCATATTAGTCCTTCTCCCACTGCAGCACCTGGACTCCCATTACATGCTAGCCTATCAGCGTGGCTTGCTTGTACTCTGGGCTTATTTCCTGATTTTTTGGTAACTACAGACCACTCTAGCCCGGGCTACCCAACAAACTTTTTGGCCACACCGTGGGCTGCGTTATATCTTCTCTAATGAGGTCTGAAGCCAATTTGGGAGAGTGTCCTTCCTTCTAAGTTAACCCTTTCTTTGTACTCCCCCTCAGCTCTAAGGTTTCCTTTAGCGCTCCTTCTATGTATTCATAGTGACTCTCCTCTCACAGCGCATGAATAAACATCTTTAATATTAAACTTTCCCTGTTAAAATTGCTGTGTGGTTTCTGTCTCCTAATTAGATTGTTGATACACAAAGTGGCAACTAAAGATAAGGAACAGGGATGCCTGGCTGGCTCAGTCAGAAGAGTGTGCAACTCCTGATCTAGAGGTTGTGCGTTTGGGTCCACGTTGAGTGTAGAGATATAAAAAATAAATAAACTTAAAAAAAAATATTTACACAAGGTGTTGGCCATGCATCTCTGAAGAGCAGAGAAGCCAAATGGGGGCTCTCAGGCAACCCAGAGATTAACATCTGCAGGAAGCTGCTGCCTTCACAGATCTGGAGGGTTAGAAAAAAGGCAATGTTGCTAGAACTATGATTACCTTACTGGAAGCAATGATGGTGTGGCTTTCTCTGGTGAGATCTAGAGCTATAATAGAGAGGCCATAGCTATCAGAGTGTTTGTCTGCCTTTTCCTTTTCTTCATCTGGTAGTTTCCTGTAGGGACGTGCCATTAATGAAAACCAACTGGAAAGAAGCTAACGAGGGAGTCTACAGAGATGGCTCTTCTGTAAGACACTGGATATCAGGCAAAGGGATAGAGTGGATTCCAGAGCAAGAAAACCAATGACTGGCAGAGATATACTCCGGTTTAAGCAGTAGTAGGCGGTAAATGTTTAACAACCAGCTTTCCACAAAAAAGGAAAGCCCGGATTTTGCAGCCTTTATCCACTTCCCTGGTTTGACTATTCTCAATGTGACTAGTCAAGAAACAAACATCCATATCACTAACCACAGAGTTGGTAAGAGTAGAGCATTAGCACTTCATCATATAGTATTTCTGCTATGCAAATACAATAAATAGCAATAACCTCAAGAGCATGGATAATACCAAAATAATAAAATAATTTCAAAATAATAAGTTTGACTTACTCAATATTTCTATTGCCAGTATAATTTATTTGAGTGTAGATTTATATAGTTTTTAAATAATGTCTGTGTTTGACAATTGACTCATAGGAGCTAGTAAGAGCTGGCCTGAGCACACTGCTTGGTTTTTCAGGCGTTCAGTGGGAGATGACCAGTAGATAATTAGATATACAAACCTGACATATAGGAAAGTAATCTGAATTAGTGACAGAGATTTGGGAGTTATAGCTCTGAGGGTGATAAAAAAAATGATGGAAAAGAGGCATGGGGATTATAAATGGGCTGAGGATGGAATCTTGGCTATTAATGGGATCCTGACAGTTGCAGAAGAACAGGAGATCCTGAAGGAGACCAAGGAATGTTCAGAGATATAAGAGAAGAGCAGGCAATATTCAGAGTAATAGCACTTTTAGGACAAGTTTAGGATATACAATGTGTAAGAAATGGTACTCATCAAAGAAATCAGGAGTATTCATTTACTATACCAAAGGGCTATAAGTTAATAAACAGATTTATCATACAGCTTATTTAAGCAAAGGCATTATTAATGCCTTTAAACCATGGTGTATTTTTGTTAATACATTAACTATACATACATATATGTTATATATAAGTATATGTATTTGCAGGTATGTGTTTTTAGATTGCATAGTTTTTTGTGTGGTGTTTGTTTTTAAAATATTTATTTGAGAGAGAGAGAGCAAGTGTGTTGGGCGTGCAGAGAGAGGAGAGAAAATCTTTTATTTTTTTAAATTTTTATTTATTTATGATAGTCACACACAGAGAGAGAGAGGCAGAGACATAGGCAGAGGAAGAAGCAAGCTCCATGCACCGGGAGCCCGACGTGGGATTCGATCCCGGGTCTCCAGGATCGCGCCCTGGGCCAAAGGCAGGAGCTAAACCGCTGTGCCACCCGGGGATCCCAAGGAGAGAGAATCTTAAGTAGACTCCCCACTGAGCTCAGATCCCAACCTGGGGCTCGATCTCATGACTCTAATCTCACAACCCCAATCTCATGATTTCACATCCCCAAGTGAAAACCAAGAGTCAGGTGCTCAACCTACTGAGCCACCCAGGTGTCCCTGTGTGTGTCTGGTTTTTAAATAAAGTACTTCTTTAATGTAAAAAGTATGGAGTGTCCATGAATATTGAATTATTTTTTCCAAGCTTTGGTGTTTGTGATTTAAACAAACTGGTTATAATTATCACCCATGTTATTTTTTTAATAGCAAAATTTTACTTTTGAAAGCTGATGCCTCCATGTTATGTTTTATTGGATGCTAGACATTTCAAAAGCAACAAAGCAATCCACAATTTAAAATAATATATATTACATTTACTATATTAAGTATTTACAATGTTTTATTAAAAAAAATAAACCCATGTGGTTAATGAGAACATACTCCTGAATTCTAAGCAAGCAGGCAAGCAAGCAGTAACCTAAGGGGAAAAAAAAAAAAAAAAGAACAGAAAATTTGTCTATGTGGATTTTTATATTGTCCCTATTCCTTCTGGAATATCATGCTCGGTGCCACATGCACATTTCATCTGGGCAGGAGGTGAGAAATAAAGGTCAGGAGGACTGCTAATTTCATTTTTGATTTATATAAGCAGGAGGGGAAAGCAAGGAAGTCCATTTTTCCACATGTGACCTTTAGTTTCTTCTCTCACTGGGGAGAGATGGGCACATCACAGCTGAGTCCTTTCTAAAGGTGCATGCTCGTCGCGGTGATTCCGATTGAAACTTGCATCCCATCTCACTTCCACTTGCTTTATGTTGAATGAGAAGCTTCGCATTTTATAGGCACCTAATAAATAGTGATTTCCAAATCCCAAATCCTCTAGTGTAGGCCCTCTATGTGAAGAAGTAATTTGGATGTGACGGAACAAAAGTATATGTATGTCTAAGAGTTAAAAAAAATTGAACAATAAGTAGTATATGAAACAACACAGTCAATGTACTTTAGATTTTATAAAAACATATAATACTCAGATGTTCATATACATAAACTACATGCATACTGCATATTACGTATATAGAGAAGAGACGCCCCCACCCAAGATTCTTCAAATGGCAGTAGGTAGAAATACCAGACAATTTGATTTTACTTCCTTATATCGTTGGAGGTTCTCAATCTTCTGCAAACAACATGATTTACTCTTTCCTTTCAAGAATTCGATAAGTACATGTTAATAGAAGGAAGAAAGGAGGAAGAAACTGGATTTATAAACCTGCTGATGCCAGAACTCTTTAATTACTTTATACCATGAATTCCTACTCTGTCAAGGTCATGTCATGGTGTGACACTTGTGACTTACTCCTGGATGTTGATTGAAGCATGCAGCTGAAGAGCCATGACACAGCTTTTAAAATGGATTAAGGCTAAATTATTCATGCGACAAACCAGTGAGAGTCAATGGCTCCCAAATGAGAGCTCAGGTCCATGCATTTCATGCACTTGTCCTTTTCTTTACAGGAGCGGTTTACGCAGCTTGCTGAATAGAGCCATAGGTAAAAAATGCTGATAACATTTCCTGCTGAAATGTCAGGTCTTTACTGTAGAGATAAGGGGCAGCAAGATGTCGGTGCCTTGCAATTTTATGTGCTAACGGAAGGCTTCAACACAGCAACCACTAATAACATAAGAAAGAAAGGCATTTCTTGGCAAATGACAATGTTCAATCTCACTGTTCAGACAGAACATAATTAAAATACAAATATAGACACATGTGCAAAGCAACATGAATTTTTACCATCATTTGTTAAAAATGTTACCTATCAAAGCGTGGGGATTATGGAAATTTTGCAGTCTATGGAGGGAATAATTCATTTTTTCCTCTAAATTATAAGAACAATATAAGAATAACTTTAAAGTCGTCTTTTGATATATCATAAAATCAGTAGTTCAGAGATTTTGCCTATTAATTTGAATGCTAATGAATGGCCAGGTAACTAAATGTGACAAACTAAAACCTTATTTATCTCAGATCAATAATCAGAAAAAGAGAAAAACTGCATATATATCTTTATTAAACAGGAAGATTAGTCTTTATCTAATAGCATCTATTCCAGGAGATGGCTTGCTCAAAGAATTACACATTCTACACAGCTCTACCTCGTCAAAAACACTGTAGCCGATAGAATGCTTTCATTACATTTCCCGTCCTCGTGAAGTTAAACAGTCCTAAGACTGCTCACAGAATGACTAGAATGAGATAATGAACCAATTTTTCTAAATTAAGTGCAGCTCTATAAACTGGAAACAAAGTTGAGGAAGCCTGCATTCGAGCTTATCTGAGCCTGAGAAAATCTGTCTGTGGCACTTTAATAAGTAGTATAGAGCATGACACCAACCTTTGATCACCAGCCTTTTTTTTTTTTTTGAATTTTATTTATTTATTCATAAGAGACACAGAGAGACAGGCAGAGACATAGGCAGAGGGAGAAGCAGACTCCCTGAGGGGAGCCTGATGTAGGACTCGATTCCAGGACCCTGGGATCAGGCCCAAGCCAAAGGCAGATGCTCAACCGCTGAGCCACCCAGGCACCCTCATCACCAGCCTTTAAGATGAGTTTGGATGGTATGCATTCAGCTGAAATGTGCTCAGGATAGAATATATTCATAGGGGATGGGTATTCATGTCTGGTGATGGTTAGTCTCAAGTTCTGGAAGCACGGCATTACCAGACAGCTATTGTTTCACTTCCACAATTCTTGGGGGTTTGATCTGTATCTTCTGTGAGCTACAATCTCCAGCACCAGTAAAGGATCATAGACATGGAAGTGTCAACTGATAGTCTACGAGAAGGTGCAGCTTCACACCACAGCTTGGGCGTGAATGACTCATGGAGCTCAGCACATGTCAAAGAACTTCTGGATCATAGGTTAAGAGGAAACTATTGCTCCTGGTTAGAAAGAGGGAGTTTAGACAGGGCAGCCCAATGAACGACTCTGAAAGAGGGACAATTTGTCTTGCCCATTCTTGGCCTTTTATCCTATGCCATTTTTGCCTCCTGTGAAAGGTGAGGCTTTCTGCCTGGAGCCAGCCGAAGAAGTTCTTCCCATCCCGACACCACCACATGTTCTGATTCTCAGTTTAATTTTATTAAAATATATGTATTCTGTGCTCTATTAATTTCTTGTTTAAAGGTATTTTGAATGGAGACAGGTAAAATATTCCTTGGGGTGTCTGGGTGGCTCAGCTGGTTAAGAGTCCAACTCTTGATCTCATCTCAGAACTTGATCTCAGGGTTGTGAGTTCCAATCCTGCATTGAGCTCCATGCTGCACATAGAGTCTACTTTAAAAAAAAAGGAATTATATATATATATATATATATATATATATATATATATATAATTAAGCTTGATTATTAAGCTTAAATTATGAACTAATTACAGCTAATTTTCTCTCCCACCTGGCTAACCATGGGCACTTTGAAGTTGAAAGGCTTATCCAAATAATTCTGGAGATATTCACTGAATCTCCATTACTTGCCCTGCCCTATGTAGGCTTCTATAAGACCATATAAAATGACTAGGTGCCATCTCCCATAAAGGAGCTCACAGTCTTGATCATGAGCAACATGAATACACTTGAAACCCATGATGGTAGTTTAGATGCAAAAGTAATTGAGAGAAAATATAAATCTGGGTGAGGAAAGATATCTGCAGAAGGCAGGATCTGGGCCAGATGTTACAAGATATTTTTTATATGTGTGAAAAAAGAGAAGGAAAAATATTCTTGCAGCACAAGGAGGGCATGAAGAGGTAGGGTTTGCCACACATTTTGTTTTATATGGAATAAAACTAGGACTATTGTCTTGTTATAATTTTTTATCCATTCTCTTCTCAGGGTCCAGTTCGTATGATAGATGATGTATCTTTCTATGAACAGGGCTTATCAATGGGAAAGTGATGATTCTAGGGTAACCAAAGAGGAGGGATTAGTTGGGGATTAAAGGAGCACAAGGTTGAACTGAGCCAGGTTATATGGGCTCTTGCATGTAGATATGCCATGGCAGAAAAGAGGAAAACTATTTATTTATTGGAGTTGGAAAATGTCATAAGAAATGTGATACTGAACGGTTAATCTGGAACAAGATAGCAATAATGGCTTACATGTATAAATATGTTCAAATATATTTATCACTTCAAGTGATAAATTCAATTAAAAAAAAAAAAGCATAAGCTATGGTTTCTTGACAAAAGAACATCAACCTTCGAGTTAGAACTGTCTGCATCTTCGTTCAGCCATGACTTATCTTTGTCTCTTTAACCATACACAATCTTTTTAAATGATTAGATATTATGAAGAGGTAGATAGACACTAAATATAATGAAAGTGTAATGAATTGCTTAAATTGACACTATTGCATTTTTTACTAACAGTTTTGCAGCGTATGAAATGCTTTTTGTTGGGCAGCTCTGGTGGCTCAGAGGTTTAGCACCACCTTCAGCCCAGGGCATGATCTTGTTCTTTTTTTTTTTTTTTTTTTTTTAATTTTTTATTTATTTATTTATGATAGTCACACACACACACAGAGAGAGGCAGAGACATAGGCAGAGGGAGAAGCAGGCTCCATGCACCGGGAGCCTGACGTGGGATTCAATCCCGGGTCTCCAGGATCGCGCCCTGGGCCAAAGGCAGGCGCTAAACCGCTGCGCCACCCAGGGATCCCCCAGGGCATGATCTTGGAGTCCCGGGGTCAAGTCCCACATCAGGATCCCTGCATGGAGCCTGCTTCTCCCTCTGCCTGTGTCTCTGCCTCTCTCTCTCTGTGTCTCTCATGAATAAATAAATAAAATCTTTAAAAAAGAAAAAAGAAGTGCTTTTTGTACTTTTGAAGCTTGGGGTCATGGAGGTTAGGAAAGCTTCAGTTGACCATCTACCCATAACATACTGTTGTCCTAAAGTGGAGTGGTGGTCACTCCACTTTATAATAATATAAAAACCATATTAATGACTATATATAATATAATGATTATAATAATATATAATATGCTATAATAATATATAATATAACTATAATAATAACTACAGTAATAGTTATGTATGAGTGATCCATACAGAGATTTAATATAAGATATAAGAAGTAAAAGAAAAGGAGAGAGATATAAACGGCTGACCCAAAGATTTCTAGCTTTTGGTATCAGAAGAATTTTGTATGATTAATCAGTTTGGGGCCATGTTAAACACATTGTATATGAACATTTGATTCACTTGGAAACCATAGAAGGGCCACTTATGGAGCACTCAGTTCATATGCAGTAATACTTAAATCTTCTAGGTAGAATTAGTGTTCAAATCTAACAAGTGAGGATACAACAGTTGAAACAGATGGATTAATTTGCCCAGAGTCGCTCAGGAAGAGAAGTAACTGGAATGTAAACCAAGGCCCTTTCCACCTGCAGCTTACATTCCACTGCATGCCCCAACCATTTCTACACTTTTGAAGGGAAATGCTGAGGCTCACCAAGACTTTTACATGTTAAAAAAAAAAAAAGATGGATACTGAGTAATAATTATGAAATTTCATTTTTAGAAGATCATTGAAAACCTAGTGATTAAAATAATTAGGCCAGAACTTAAGGAATAAAGACAGTTAATGATGAGGCTATTTTTTATGAACATATGCTAATTTTGGATCTGCCTTTTAGCAAGAGATGAGGAATATGCCAACTAAGAAGGCTATGTAGACTGAGAGTACTAAACTCTATGATAGTTGCCTTATTTAATTAATACCATTGTTGTGCAAATGACATTTAAACATACCAAGCTTCCTAAATTAATCTTAATTTCAATATAACATCAGTCAGAAATATAGCACTTATTTGGAGCTTTATCATATGGCCATAAAGTTTCTCTGAAGAGCAAACATTCAAGAATCATGATTATCAAATTCTGGGAGAGAAAGCCAAGACAGTAGTAATAGTTTGCCAGCCTTCCAGGTTTCAAACATATTTTATAACTCATATGATTTTAAAAACATGGCATCACTTCAGGGATAGATGGATGAATACTGGAGCCCTAGTAGAGAGGTCAGAAAGATGAGAGAAGAAAAGCACAGTGAAACAAGGGAGAAAATCAAGATTGTTTAGTAAATTGTGCTGGGCCAAGTGCCTCACTACTTGGAAATAAATGTCTTCATATCAATCCTTAAAACAAAATACAGATGCATACAAGCTTTTCAAGCCAAAAGTTGAGTCATGAAATGTTTAGAAGTATTTTGTTTATTTGTTTTGTGTGACCTTGGTGGGAAATGAAACCCAGAAAGAAAAAGGAAAAAATATGAAAATAGTCACATAAAATTTCTTTAAGAACTTACATATAGCAAAAATAGCTCCATAACTAAAACTATATAGTTGAAGAAAATAGAAGTATAAATTTGGAAGTAGACACAGTGTATTCAATTTTATAGAAAAGATGCAAACCAAATTTTATAGAAAAGATGTAAACCAATAGCCTTTATATTAAAAAGCATTTATAAATCAAAGGGAAAGGATAAACTTCTGTAATTTTTTTAAAAATGTAAAAGCTGAGAACAGAAAAGAACTATATGTGGCTAATGATGAATAGTGTCCATCAAAATAAAACAAATATATATATATAACATATATATATATATATATATATATATATATATATATATATATACAATGTTGAAACACTGATATTCAGTCATCAAATTTACAGAGCCTATACAGATCATTAATACTTGATATTAACTGTATTAGGAGAAATAGGAACTATCATATAGTGTTCATGGGAAGGCAATTCAACATAAAGTATTTAAAATGTTCAAACAATTTGACATACCAGTTCCATTTCTAAATTTGTTTTCGTGGTTCTGTCCATATTATTGATTAAATATTTCAGTGTTGTTAGAAAAAAAAAGGAAATAGTTTAAATCCTAATCACTAGGAGATTGTTTAAACAAATATGTTATATTCACACAGTGCTTACCAAGCAATTCTTATAAAGAATGAGGTAAAATATTAAAAATTAATATGAAAAATATCTACAATATATTACCTAGTAAAAACATGGTAATGTCAGGATATCATATGGTCTGTGGACTCATATGTCTTAAAGCATATCTTTTTTAATATTCTTTAATGCATTTGTTGAGTTAATGAAGAATGTACCTGGAATGATAACCCATGAAACAAAAGCTAATTTGTGAGGGTTGATGGAGGCAGAAGGAATGGGTACTGTGCATAAAGGTATTGCTTTTATTTTAAACATTTCTCAGATAGCATTAATATTTGACTATGCATTTATTAACTGTTACTCTTTAAAATAATATACAGGGGATCCTTGGGTGGCGCAGTGGTTTAGCGCCTGCCTTTGGCCCAGGGTGCGATCCTGGAGACCTGGGATCGAATCCCACATCGGGCTCCCGGTGCTGGAGCCTGCTTCTCCTTCTGCCTGTGTCTCTGCATCTCTCTCTCTCTTTGTGTGACTATCATAAATAAATAAAAAAATTTAAAAATAAAATAAAATAAAATAATATACAGATAGCCTAACACTACTATAACAACGTATGTCAATTAAAGTTGAATAAAGAAAACAAACATACAGATAGCCATTCTATAGTTAAAACAACCTTAAAATAGATTTATTTTTAAATAGTAAGTAGGTATTATTTATACAATCAATTTTATTAAATAAATAATAAAATTTAATATTTTACATTAAATTTTTGTATATTTCTTTCAAAAATTTTTATTTTTTATTTAGCTTTATACTTTCTTTCTGGTTATATTTTCCTTGCTATCCACATTTTCTCTTCAGATCTCCTCTCAGTATTAATATTTTATTAAAAATACATTTATAGAGAAACAAGTCTTACATTGCCATGTAAATAATTAAATTTTGTTATCTTGCTAAAATTTTAATGGCGTCTATATATTGCTATTATATAGTGAGATAATAGAGGTGATATCATTGTTAATAACCTTTAAGGTTTTTTCATTTTGTTTTATTTACAGTGAAATTCCTACTTGGTTACAAAAAGTTTCGTTTAGGTTTCAAGGCCCTGAGTCTGTGTTTATTTTCACAGTTCAGCTTATACAACTTCTAAAGTTATGGTTATTATGCTATAAAGTAATGGTGCCCTAATGATACCCCAATGCACTGAAATAGTTAATTAACTTTCATAGGTGAGCAATACACTCGGGAAGTAGTTTACATAGTTTAATTACTAGTAAGGCAGTGAAATATTTATAAAGAGCTTTGAACTCTCCTAGTGAACTAGTGAAGTCATGCAGGCCAACCAGATGTTTTTGTTTAGTGTTCTTTTACTGTTTTGTTAGAGAATTAGGGGAAGAGAGAGAGAGAGGGAGACATGCATAACTTCTAGCCAACATGCAAAGCAGCTTTCACTTTCTCAAATAACATGGTACTTAAAACTCAAGCAATGATTTTTGCTAGGGTACTTGAGACCAGACACGTTATCTATCTATCTATCTATCTATCTATCTATCTATCTATCTATCTATCTATCTATCTATCATCTATCTATTTATCTATCTATCATGTATTTATCTATCTATCAATCATCTATCATCTATCTTCTATCTATCCTATCTATCCATACACACACTCATATATAAGTATTTATTGAAAACTTCTGAAAAGTGTAAATCTATCACATTGAGAATATTAATGTCCCATTCATAAGGTAAAAATATTCTAGAATAAGTCAATTTGTAATTTTGGTGTTAATTTTCTAAAGTTAGTTATATAAATGATGTGTGAAAAATTACCATCTGCATTCAAGTATTTTATTAGAATTCAAAACAGTTTAAAGATTTTTAAAAATTTATTTATTCATGAGAGACACACAGAGAGGCAGAGACATAGGCAGAGGGAGAAGCAGGCTCCCTGTGGGGAGCCCCATGTGGAACTTGATCCCAGGACCCCAGGAGCACAACCTGAGTCAAAGGCAGACACTCAAGCACTGAGCCACCCAGACGTCCCAGAATTCAAAACAGTTTAAAAACCAGACTTTTTAGAAGTGGTTCTCTATGAATAATCAGCCAATGCGTACTCAGTATTCTTCTTTAAATTTCAGTACTTCCAATGAAATTTGTTATCTTAAACAAATTTGAACTAGTAGTTATTTGTATACACAGAATCTATTTACATGGGAGGATGTGCAGTGTATTATACATTCATATTATAAGGCTTTTGGAAATAATTACATATACTGGAAATAAAAGATATGTCATAGGCTTAATGCTATGTAATAGGAAGCAAGTGGCAGAGTGTGTTATAAAATCCAATTTATCAACAAAGTACAGAATTATTTCAAGGTAGAAAGGTCTGCCATTAAACAACAGCTATATATATATATATATATATATATATATATGCTTTATTTATTTATATATAAAGGAATCAACATGACTGACCTGATCTATTGACCATGACTAAACCCTATCATTGCAAAATCATCTCAAAATTTTGTAATTTGTTGAACTAATGTTGGTACCCATGATGGGAGACTTTGGAAAGTTTGCTTTTCCACTTCTCTTCAAGAAACTTTACACTGAAAATGTAATTCAGGGGCACCCAGGCTGCTCAGTCAGTTAAGCATTTGAGTCTTGATTTTAACTCAGGTCATGATCTCAGGTTTGGGAGATTGAGCCCTTCCCTTCATCGGTCTCTGCGCTCGGCACAGAGTCTGCCTGAGATTCTCTTTCCCTCCCCCTTCTTGCGCTCTCTCTATATAAGTAATTAAATAAATAAAATCTTTTAAAAAATGTAATTCCTAAAAATAATGTGATTCAATATTCTGTTCTTCGGAGAAAGTAATGTGTTGAACAAAAGGAGGTGGCAATGCTTATAGAAAATTCAGAATCGAACAATAGAGGATTTATAACTGCTTCAGAACCCTAAGGGATGATCATTTTCAAATAAGATTACAAATATTTGACTTTCTTTTGAGCTTTTAACTTTCATTTATGACATTTTTTTTTCTTCATGGTATTGCAGAATTAAGACAGACGACATCCTTATCTAATGGGTCTCCCTTGTTTGGATTATGTTTACTTTCGGGGCGCTGTAACAGTGCAAGATAGAAGTATACAGATGGAACAACCCTGCATTTTTCTCCATTTCTCTCATAATTATAAACGTTTTGAGGTGGTACGCACCAGTGTTGACATGTGTACTAGATAAGAGTCCTTTAATCTTTTATTGAGAGAAAAATATGGCATTTCAAGTGAATAATGCACAAGATCAATTGCAGTGCAATTCTATTAGCTGTGTGTTGCTTTCTCTTTATGTCTGTATGTGGCAGGATAATTTATTGGGACATTAATTCTGACAGTTTGTGGTATAACCATCCTTCCTCTGTTCCCAAGACGGACTACAAGCTCACCTGCCTCAGGGGAAATTAAAGACAAGCCCCTTTCTGACTTTTGTTATTGAATTTTCCTGCTCAGGGTGAGGATTATCCTGGGATAAGAGAGAGAGATTTGCCCAGACTGGAAAAGCTACAGAGGTCAGGAAGGAGGCTTCAAGGTCATAGGCAGTGCCTTTCCTTGGAGCTCATAAAATTTACCCTCTGAGGCACAGGAAAGCCTTGCAAAGTCGTGAGCGTAATTTCAAAATCATACCTTTCCCCCTGAAACTTTTTATTGCCATATAATATTCATAGACTAAGATATACACATTTTAACTGAAGTGGTTACCAGTCCATATGTTCTGGGAACCACCACCCAGATCCAGATAAAGAAATTATGTATATTGTTTTCTTTTCTCAAAAAGAGCTTTTCAAAGTGTGTAGGTTCAGGACCCTGTAACACTTGGATCCTCCCTATTCTAGACGTTAAACAGGAAAAGTGATAGGACCTGAGCTGGAGGCCAGAGCGCCAGCAGACACTGCAGGACCTACCTAGGGTGGAGCGGGCTTCCTGGCAGTCAGGAAGCTTACTCTGCTCAAACAGGATTCCTGCAAACCGTCCAGTGTTGACTGTTCAAATGCCAGGTGAGTCTGGGTGGTATTTTCCAGGGATAATCATCAGGAGGGGAAGACCCAAACAGGATTCCCTGCCATTACATTTCTATATAAGGTGTCAGATTATTGGTAAAATTTAGGAAATGGGAAGTGACCTTCAATATAGAATAATGTCAAATTCACTGCCAGCTCAGTTAAAGGCGGGGGGGGGGGGGGGGGGGGGCGGGGGGATGGGTGGGCTTCAAGTTACATTCTGGATTCTGGTTCAGTTAAAGAAAATAAAGGAATGACTTTTTGTTTTATTTTATTTTGTTTTGTTTTGTTTTAGTTTTAGTTTTTAACGCTTTTTTGCCAACCTGAACTTGTGGGGGTTATATTAGGGTGAAGTAACACCGCCAACAACAAAATCCTACGTCTCAGAGGCTTAACACACAAAAATGTATTTCTCATTCCTGTGGCACTGATGGGCCTCAGCGCTCTACTCATATTCATTGAGGGTTTCCAGCCCAGCAGACACATTCTCATGATGTGGTCAGTGCAGCAGAGGAAGGAAGTGTGGCCAAAAGCCCAGGGGTTCTTCAAGCATCTGCCCAGAAGTGACACATGTCACATGATCTCCCTCAAGTTCAGAAATAAGAAGTGCAACCATACCACGTGTTTGGGTGAACAGCACTAACAATAACCGCGAAATTCATTCCAGCTACATAAACTACAGCTTTTCAATTTTCCTCCAGGAACTGTTTGAATGCTAATGCAGAAAAAAAATATATTACCTTTCTATTCAAGTTAGAATATCCTCAATGAACATACTAATCTCTTTTGTGCACCATTTAACAGTGCTTCCATTTTTCCTGCCTGCCAGCAGATAAGGTAATAATTGTTTTTCAATTTCCCAAAGATTATTTGTCACCGTCGATACTTTATCAGGTTTTAGAATTGTATGCCAAGGCAATCTGAGTATATATTTTACTTCTTTTATTGTCTCTTGCAAAGATAGAGGCTATATTCCTTTAGATGCTGATTTTAAGGAAGTGCTTTATAAGAGTTTTTGGTGATTTATGCTTTATTTTGTATTCTGTTTTTATTAGAAACAGGCCAGTGGCTTCTAGTGTTAGAATTGGAATTTGGTTCACTGACAGTAAAATAACAACCATTTATCATAAACTTTCAATCCATTCTTGTTCTCTTCATTATTTGAATGTGGATAGTGTCCATAAAAATGAAAAGTAGCTTTCACACTCCAAAATAGACATTCCACTTAAAGCTTGAGAGCTAGTCAAGTGTAGTGTTTAAGCACATGCATTCGGAAGCCAGACTGCCTGGGTTTGAATCCCAGCCTTGCCACTGCGTGACTTTGTGTAAATTCTCTGTAATTCAATTTCCTTTTCTGGGGCAGTAATAGTAGCTACCTCCATAGATTGCAGAGGCAATGAATGGAGTTTAAATGAATGAATGCTTGAAAAGTGTTGAGCGGGTTTGCTACATAATAAACTGTATATGGGCTTTTGCTCTTACTGTTATTACTATTATTATTATTATTATTGCTATTGTTATTTCAACTGAGGGAGAGCCCTAAATGAATTTTTGTGAATCGAATGGTTTCATTGCATTATATAAAGTAATGGTATTGGCACAAGTAATCTTGAGATATAATGTGACTTGAAATATTGTCACATTTATTTTCAACTACTATCTCCTAGGAAAAGAAGTAGAAAAGGTTGAGTAATTCGTATATACCCTATATAGCTCATAAGTGGCTTTTTGTAGGTACCAAGAGAGTTCAGTGCAAAATTGGAGCTCTCAACACAATATACACTACACCTCAGTATCACTATTGACAGATGAAGTGCAAACACACACCTGATAAAAAGTAAGCTTTATGGAATAAAAGCCAGTGATCCAGGATTGCAATTGCAACTGGCAAAGCAGACATTTTATTCTTAGCAGTTAACAAGAGCACTACATTTACTATCTATGTGGCCATGACCTTTCTGAAAAAATCTTTCTTGGTTTGGAAACAAAGTAAATTCACTGTCCAGCTACATATATACATATACATTCCATACATTCCATATACATATATATGTATATATAATATATTTTTTCTAATAAAAATAATTTGTGTAAAAAAGTTTTCTTGATCAAAATATACTAGCTTACTCTCGGTTTTGCTTCTGTTATTCTACTTTAGGTGTTTGTCTTCGATACCAACTGGCTAAAGGATTCTTTTTCCTATTGTGCTTTCAGATGCTGAATATTTGAAAAATCAACCCTGTTGTAGAGATTATTTTTTTGCCCACAAATCCAGGTCTTGTGAGAAATAAAATCTCGGTTCTTGAAGTTTCTCCAAAATGTGAGACATATGGTTTAGTTTCTATAGCTGAAGCCACATCCTTGGTGTTTTTGTTTGGTTGTTTTTTCTTGAAAGTTTATCTCAGTTTAACAGTTAAGAATGGTAACTATTGGCCTGTGAGCTCTTACAGGAGTAGCAGTGACCTATATGGACAGAGTTCAAATTTACTGATAATTGTCTTCTCCCCTCAACTACTTTTCCTTGCTAAGCAACCACTGAAAATCTTCTCACCTGGCCCGATAATGAATGGATTTGAAAACACAGTGGTGTATATTAAATCATTCACTAACAAGAATTTATGAAGAGTGTTCAGAGATCTTAAAAAATAATGAGATGAAAGCCATACTCCCTGTCTTTAGGGACAACACAACAGAGTGCAGGGAAAATACAGTTAAATTGATGATTATAATAGCGTGTGAAAAATCATATGGTAACATGTTGAAGTTGGTGTGGGAAAAGTTGAGGAAGCCTTCTTGGAAGATGTTGTATCAAAGCTGAATTTTGAAAGATAAATGGAAATATATCCTTGCAGAAAATTTAGAATATTTATCCGGAAGAGAAAGAACAACAGGTACCAATAGAAGCAAGAATAGACATGACAAATCAAGGAACCAAGTATAGTTTATGTTGGATGGACCTTAACAGGTAAGGTAGGGTTAACCTGAAGAAGTAGGGAGGGGCTCACTGCATTCGGGGTTGTCCACTCCAGCCCACTAACCAAATCAGTCCTAAAGCCTATTTTTGTCAATAAAATTTTATTGAAACCCAATCATGCCTGTTTATTTACATATGCTTTAGGGATTTTTGTACATCAACAGCAGAGTTGAGGAGATACATCTGAGACCTTATGGTCCTCAGAGACTAAAATGTTTATTATTCATCCCTTTGCAGAAAAACTTTGCTAAGCCCTAGGCTAGATCACAGGGGTCTTAAGTGCCTTTCCAAAAATTTTAAATGTTACCACGAAGAAAAGAAAAATGCTACTGATAACTTTAAACAAGGGTGCTAGGCTACATTATGCAGAATGCAGTGAGAAAATGGCAAGGATAGAAGCAGAGAAACCAGGTAGGAAACCAGGTACCTGAAATGCTCTACGAGCTTAGACCTGAAGTCAAAGAAAAGTCAGTAAGAATGAAAAGGAAGAGGTAGATTCAAGAGATTGTTCCTTGGTAAGATTTTTGAGAAGTCATTGAGAGTTAGTGCCTGATGGCATATATGGAATAAGAAAAGAAGTCTATGGGGTAATGAATGATAAGATTTTGGATTAGGCATCCCAAATATATTGGAGCTTGTTCATAAAGGTAGGGAATTAAGGATGGATGGATTAGAAGAAGAACATTAATAATAAATTCTAATTGAAACTGGCTGAGTTTGAGGTGATTATGGAAAAATAAGTGGCCAAATCAAGAAGGTGTTTTCATATGTGGGTGCAGAGCTGGAGAGGAAGCACTAGACTAAGTTGTTATCAGTTTGGTAGTTGAAACCAGTTGGCAAGTCACCAAGGAAGAGGTGCTAAAACAGCCAGGGGCAGATGGTCCAAGATTAAGATGAAATAGCAGATGGAGTTTCAGAAGTAATGCTGTTTTGGAGTTTAAGGAAGGAGCCTATGAACAAGGACGATGATAAAGGAACAGGAAGTGGTCAACAGTACTAAATGTTTGAGATAGGCTCACTTAAGGTGTGAGAAGTACTCATCAGACAATCAATTAGTAAGTTATTGGTAACATTCACCAGAGATGTTTCAGTGGAATACTGGTTACGAAAACCAGACTGAAGTGGGCTGGGCAGGGGAAATGAGGTAAGGAAGGAGAAGCAGTAGTAAAATGACTAGGTTAACAATATGAATATGAAGGTTAACAATATGAATATGAAGGTTAACAATATGAATATGAAGGTTAACAATATGAATATGAAGAAAAGAGGAGAAGATCGATAGAAGAATAGCTCAAGGGGAAAGTTTGGCCAAGGTTTTGTTTAGGGATCTAGCATTTTCATATGATGAAAGGATACAGTGAGAAGAGAAGGTTATAATGAAAATCACATAGGTTTTATAGTTAATGACACCTGGTTTGAATCCCTACTCTGCCCATTGCTAGCTGTGTAAACTTTACACTTTGCTGAACTGTTCTGAGCTCTAGTTTTATGTAAAATTCAGATAATAATTTCTATCTTAAGGGCTTATACTTTGAGTTGAGTGAAATAATGTTGGTCAAGTGCCTAGCAAAAAGTCTGCCAAATAATAGGGGTGCAATAGATTATATTCTTCATTATTTTTATTAATAACAATTGCAATTACTTTTATATTACTCATTATTTAAAGCTAATGTAGGTTATGTCATGTCAAGCCAATCATTCCCAGATGACTTCAGGTCACTGAGAGACTGGGGACTCGCACATAGCCCAGAAGCCCAAGGATAAAAGAGAGACTCCACTTGCTGTAAACTTGGGCAGTTGAAGTTCAGGGAAATTGTCTTGGAGAAGGAAAAATGGGATGAATATTTCTGAATGAAGATTTCTGAAAAGGGCTATGGTGTCATCTAAGGCAAGCTTGCTTCTCTTCATTTTAGGCTTTGTAATGAATGCATTTAATACAGATATTGTTTGGATTAAAAAAAAAAAGATGTTTTGGATTACCATAACGGTAGTGCTCTCTATCTTTGGCCTGGAATACATGAATTAATTTCTCACAAGTAGCTAAGTGCTTAGAAAAGTCCTCAAACCCTCATGAATTTGTGAAGAAGGCTCTCAGTATGACATAGCCAGCTTCTTGAGCCTTAAAAGAGACAGAAGGAAACTCATTATATCCATTCCTAGACCTATTTACAAATCATTCTTGGACCACAAAAATAGCACAGAATTAATCTTTTTTTTTTTTTTCAGAATTAATCATTTTAAGGAAAGTCCCTACTTTGTTTCTTCGGCTTGAATGTAACATATGTTTGCTCCACAGTACTGAGCTTCTAAATTCTTATGCTTCCTTATTTGGAATTATCCTTGTGAGTCAAAATCAGACCATAAAATCTGTAATGGTGCAGACTAAACATGAGCAACATGCTTCCACCACCCTGACCAGAGGAAAAACGTTCCCTCTTGGTCTAGTAACTAAGGAGAAGATAAATATTCGATCTCCAATTGAGGCAGGGACCTTAAGCTTTTCTTAGTCTTTATTCTTAACTTTGGCTGGAAGTCAGTGTCAAGTTGATAAATACAAATATTTTATCTTTTATTGTAGTAATTTTATCTCTATTGCAGAATCATTTTCTTTTGTAAGTCTCTGTGGTGATAAAGAGGACCTTTTCTTCTGCCTTCCCATCTGCTCCATAAAGAAAACAAATATTCAAGGAAGCGATGTCATAAAAAGTGCCTGTGTGTGGTCTAGGGCCTGCTTAATGTAGAATCAAAGGACTCCGTGGGACTTTAAGAGATTTTTCAGTTCATTCCACAACTTCCAGACAAGATTTCACCTAAACCCTTTTGAACAGACCGGTTTATAGAATGTTTAGGCCAGGCATTTGAATAGTTACCCTAACTAACCGCTAGTGAGTTGATTCTCAGGTTTCATCTCTCTGGAATGTATCTCTGAACAATATGATCCCCATTTCCCCATTTATATGTTGGGCCTTAAATGCAGAACCTTTGGGTATTTAAAGCCTGCTATGAATACTTTTTAATACTCTTCCATCTTTGAACCATTAACTATGCCAAACCAGTGATCTTATTGGATAAGCAGACACTTTAAATGGTAGCAAAACCTTTGAAAACAAAACAAAACAAAACAAAACAACAACAACAACAACAACAAATCTCAAAAGAACAAAAAAGCAAACCTCCAATTTTAGTTGGTGCACCTGTACTCCTGTCGGGATGAGGGGTGCACATATGAGAAAAGTGCAAGGATACACTATCAGAGTCTAGGAATAATAGTCTAAATTTTGTTTTTAATTAGGATCTATGGAACTTCATGTTGAATAGAAAACAAATTCATATTTCAGAGGCAGCGTAGCTACTATTTCCAAGCTAATTAGATGGACACGGAGAAACGGAGGGCAAGGCAGGTACGTTCATTTTTAAGAACAAAATTGGTGCTTCATTTCAAATGACTTACAGGTAGCAAACTTGTTTTGAAGTTTTACTATTCAGCCACGGGTGCGCACTCCTTAGCAGAACTCAAGTGCCCAGGAGCCTACCTGTTTATGAATTTGTGCTGAGAACCTGGCCAGGTGGGCAAAGGTACCCAAGGAGCCCTTTTTGATCCTTTGAAGTCTTCCTGATTGAGCTACATTAACAACCGAACTTCAAAGACCGATGCTTCATCATTTTTGTGATCCAGTCACTGTATTCAGCTGGAGATGTTAAATCGGGAATGATTTAGATGCTCCCAATTAAGCTTTGCAAATGAAATTAAAAGTTCAAAGTACCCAGCTGCCTATAAAGTGAGTTGGCAAAGTTGAGAGAAAAAGCTGTGGTAGTTTGCTTTGAAGTTTGTTTTGTTTGCCAGTGCATCTTAAAGAGTTGAATGTAATGGGAAACTTACTTAGTAGTCTGAGTTGAGGGGGGGGGGGCAATGTAGTCTAGGTCAAAAACACAGTTTATGTTGGACTACATTCTTTCTAAATAGCAAGATGGAATTCTATTAACTTAAAATCCCCAGACATAGTCACACACATACCCCCCACCCCACGCACACATACCTGTAACTTGACATATTTGAATACTAGAGGTGAATTGAATTTCCAAATTTGCCTCGACCACCCTGTGTGCAAACTTTTTTGAGAGTCACTGCCATCGAAACCATCCATCACACTTGGTTGGTTCTCCATCCTAAATAGCTTTAGAGCTGGAAGGTCAAAAGTTGCATTTGCACAAGGTTAGAAGGAACAATAATTATAGAATCAGATTCCAGGAAACAAGCTAATGCAGTAAATAAAATCTAATGGGCCCCACTTGATGAAAAATGACAGAAAAAAGAGTTTCTGCTTTGTAATAGTTAGATTCCCAAATATGAAAGTGATTTCAGAGTTGGAGCTTATGGTATTTGTCAAAGAGAATGATCAAATAAATACTAGAAGTGTCTGATTAAATATGGGTCTATATAAATGAATGCTGGTGTTTTATTTATTTATTTATTTATTTATTTATTTATTTATTTATTTATTTATTTTGGCAGGGGTTGGGGGAGGATTGGAGAGAAGGAAAAAAACCCAACAATAACCTGGCATTGCTTTTAACATAAATGCTTTAGAGTTTATTGTGCAAGTGAAATATGAGACAGACCCTAGAGCCATTACATTAAAGGACTTCAAGCAATTCTTTGTTTCTTGGGGGACTGTGTGCCTTTTCCCTCAGTTCATCTTTCTGCTGAGAGATCCCCCTGCTCTCCTGTTGTTGTCTCTGCCTTTTAATAGGTTTTCCAGGTGAGCATCTAGTGTTTTCTTCTGCTTGTCTCCAAATGGGATACGTCGTATCTTTCCAGGACAAACCTGAGCTCTCTGAAGAGTACATCAAAGGTCTCTCATGAATTCCCAGAACTTTCCTGGGAGGCAGGGGCATTTTCATCTGTTAGAAAAAAATCATGCAATGAAATATGAGCGAGCTGCAGTGCATGCAGGGCAGAGCCAGGGCAGGAACTACGGTGTCCTGACTCCTAACCCAATCCCTGCTGCCTGGTACACAGCTAGCCCAGTAAAAACAGTAGCAAAAACAAACAGTGAAAGAGCTGGGCTATGAATATGGTTATTTTGCTAAGAGGAAGATGGGGCAAAAAAACCCAAAACAAAACAAGTGCCTATCTGTTTTATACATATCTTTTCAACTGCACTTTACATCCCAATGAATCATCAAGAAAAATGCTTTCAATAAAATGTCAAGTTGAAAGCCGACTTGCACTCTAAGCTAAGGTGACCTCCCAGTCAGGGCACAGACACGCTCTTTCCACTGTTGTTTCTCTGACATCATCGAGGGGTCTGCAAAGGATGACAGGCTGCTGGGCAGTGTGCAGGGTATTTTCATACTCCCTGTGAGTAATCAGGATCCCTCAACATGACACGTCAGCCAATGACAGGACAGTTGGTACAGTCCTAAATTATTAATTTCATTGTAGAGAGATAAGCCTACTGATTTGGGGGGAAAATGGTGCAAGGAATACAGTAGTCCCTGTGTTTTCAAACCTGCTGAGGGCAGCACTTGAGCAGGGACTTCTTTCTAGGAGGTCCTCTCTTGTGACAGATAAGGATCAGACTGAGTGTGCGTGTGCGGGGAGCCCACACCTGCACAATCTGCCCTGGTGGCACCGCTCCAGGAAGGAGCTTCGGGATGCTGCCAAAAATGGAAAGAACAGAGAAAGACAGATGGTGTGTCCATGGAAGCCAAATCCAGTTGCATACCCTTGATGGTTTTTGCCTCTGCTCCTCTGTAGCCCTGCGGATAAGAAGAGGTAAAATCATCTTGGAAGTTAAAAAAAAAAAAAAAAAGAGCACTTTTAAAACAAATGTGGGATACTTTTTGGCGTGAGAGCACGTTATAGGCTTCCTCAGGGTCACACTTGATTTACTTAGCTTTCCTCTACTTTCAGATGATTATAGAATCTCCAAAACAATAGAGAGATCTTTTAAAATAAAATCTAATTGAGGTGATATCTGAGAATTAAAATTGCTGATTTTTTCACAGAATCTGGACATAACTTGTCATTTATAGAAATATTGGGGCTCTGTCTTCCTGGGTCTATTTATGTCACTCCTTTTTTTTTTAATTTATGTCACTTCTCAGTACGAAGGTAAGAGTATGAGGAGCCATGTGCATACATAAAGCCCACTTGATTTCTTGTCATGATTTAATATTTTAAAACTACATATCACTCCTTAAAGATAACATTAAGCTATTGAACAGTAAAGCCCTTTAAATTTTTCTAAATCCCACTAACATTGCAGATCAAAATTCCCCAAATGATATAAAACATGGGACGGTTTGAAAGTTACTTATTATGTCTCAGCAGAGGTGTGAACCGTGGCCTGATCTGTGCTCTAGACTGTTCCCTAGTTGTGCTGGCTGTCTTGGCATCAGCCAAACCAGAACGGTGCTTACTGACCAGTTATATTAGTCTTGGTTAATAACGACTAATGAAATCCTTGCCTCATGTCGAAAAGATCACAGGCAATAACCACCTTGCTCACTGTAACTTTCAAAGTCGACCCTTCCCCTCTGCATTGAACTACCTTTGTCCTTAAAGAGAAGTTCTGACATAAATCCAGACAGGCATGACTTGCCAGGTGGGGACTTTCATGAGAATGAGGGGACTATCGATACCTATGCTGTGGTTTTGTGATGAGGATGAAAAGGAATGGCATACAATAGGCACTTAATAATGATGAATTATTACTTTCACATAACCTACTTTAAGTATTTGGAAACATGTCAAATTTGTTTTCATGGGAGCAAGCTGACTGCTATCTTTCTTAAAATACCAGCAAAAAAAAAAAAAAAAAAAAAAAAAGCAAAAAGATGTGTTAGCTCCTGTCTAACACAGTTTTCTGGTTCCTATTTCCACCGTTTATCTCAAACTGTTAAAGATAAACTGCTACTCAGAAAGTTTGTGATCCAAGATTGTTACATTGTCCAATTTATTTTTAAAATACTCAACATAGAGGGTATGACATACATGTTTACTTCAATTTATATCATGGGAGCAGTTTGCTAACCTTTTAAGCATTCTAGTCAAAAGTACACACTACGGGTGATTAGTTGGCATTTGGAAAATGCATGATTAGCTAGCACCTCAAAAACAAAGCAAAACAAACAAAACCATAAGCCCAAACGCTAACAACAAAAAACTCTAAGTCCACACTCCAGAAAAATCTGTTTCCAAACTATAGGTGTCTTTATCTTCCCTGAACACTACATGGTTGTTAAATAGCACGGAAATGCTAAAAATTGCTTTTCATTGGTGAGAAGGGTGATGTTTAAGATGGGTAGATGGGCTAGAAATACTGTGCAAGTGCTCCTGCCCTTGAATAAGTGCAGTATGAGGAAGCGGTGAGCCCAGGAGCACATATCATTCAAAAAGACACTCAGGTTTTAGGACTCTTTCATGTTACTTTTAGCCACGAGGACTCCTGGAAGAAAAATAAATAAATAAATTCTGCCCCTTAGCCTGTTTTCATAGTTGTCTTGGTAAAGCTTTTGTGCAATATGCTGTCATATGAGGTAAAAGTTCAGGGACTCGGGCTGCACTGAGCTTACATAATAGGCTGAATGACTGTGTCATTGACTATTTACTGATACATATTTTATGTCTGATAGCATTTGATCTGAGACGTTTTTCATGATAAAATGCCACTTGTTAGTGAAGTCAGAATGGGAAAAAAAAATCCCACCTACCTCTAAGTAACTGAAAATTAACCACATTCTTATAATGGAACTAAAGAATTCTGAAAAACCAAACTGACCAAGGCCATAACCCTATCCCATCCAGGCTGGGACACCTCGCAGGGTCCAATCCCAGGACTGGCTCTTGGCTTCCATGTGGTCCTCATGTCTCTTTGAAGAGTCTCCTCTGTATTTATCATTGATCATAATCCTGGGAAATCACTTATAAATACCTGGCCTGGATTTGGGTATGATGACACTGACCAGGCAGCATGAATCTGTCATTTTAACTTTTCAAATTCCCTAGTTTCCAGAAACAGCCTGTGGCTTATTATGTTTTGATGGACATTTCAGACTTTAGTGCTTCTGTGAGAGTTGTTTGATGAGATGATCACTGTGTCAAGGCAGACCTTGACATTCATAAACCTTTACCTTAAAACTTATAGTCACCATAAGATGGTTGTGGCAAATTCCTTTTGTGGGAATATTTTTCCCTCTCCGGTGGATCATATTACCTGTGGGGACTTAGGTTCGAATAGAAGGAAATCTAACTTCTGTCAGCAAGAGAACAGAACATGGGAGTCACATCAATCACAGGTTTTTTCTCTTCTTTCCTTTTTATTTTTTCCATTCTTTCCTTCCCCACTTCTCTCTCTCTCTCAGAGATTTAGAGTTGAGTTTGGAATCTGTGTAGTATTCCAGCTCCGTAATAATTATCGACTGCCATGCAGCTACTGGGGAGGGGATTTAGAATGAGTTGGGATCAACTAACTGACACATCTGAATTCCTCTGACCTCAATTTTCACCCCAGCTTGTAGGGGCAGGTGCCACCACAGACCACAAGCACAGTCCTAGGGGAGGTGGCCTGTGTAGCTCAGCTCCCTGAGAAGTTGAGTCAGGGAGTTCTCAAGTCTTTTTATGGGTAAGGAGGGAAGAAGAGAATCATGAATAAAATTCATATGGCTCTTCCTGTCTCGTAATAGAAATCTAGGGATGCCTGGGTGGCTCAGCAGTTGAGCGCCTGCCTTCAGCCCAGGTGATCCTGGAGTCCTGGGATGGAGTCCTGAATTGGGCTCCCCGCATGGAGCCTGCTTCTCCCTCTGCCTGTGTCTCTGCCTCTCTCTCTCTCTCTCTCTCTCTCTCTCTCATGAATAAATAAAACGTTTAAATTTTTTTTTTAAAGTAAAATTGCTCCTGTGGACTCTGTGCTTAAAAAAAGTTCCATAAATATCTAACTTCAAATCACTTAAATGTCTGCTAACTTCAAATCACTTAAATGTCTGCTTCTTAAAATTTCATTCACTCTGCTGCTGTAGACTTATATCCCCTTTCCTTCCTTACTTCATCATAATTATGTTTTATCAAGATTATAAAACACATATCATCTGAAATTTCCTTATGTTTTCTGTAGTGAATCTTTTATACTGTATGTTCTTTTTTCTTTTTCCTTTGGAATATTTTCATAGACATCTATTTTGTGTTGTTATTTATTTATTTATTTATTTATTTATTTATTGCATGTGTATGCTCTTGCTTCTGTTTAGTTGTACTTAAAATTTGATCAAGTTTCACCCTGAACTAGCATATTACTTTTATGAAGAAGGTTGCTGTCTTTTCTGAGGCGTTTTTTTTTTTAACGGCTCTTTTTTTTTTTTTTTTAAGATTTTATTTATTTATTCATGAGAGACACAAAGAGAGAGAGAGACACAGGCAGAGGGAGAAGCCTGATGTGGGACTTGATCCCAGGACCCCAGAATCCGGACCTGAGCCAAAGCCTGGTACTCAGCCACTGAGCCACTCTGGTGCCCCCTGAGGCATTTTCAATCTCATTTGAGTAATACTGAAACGCTCTTCAATCTCATATAGAGTCTTATTTGCTAGTTCCTTTTATCTGTGTGAAGAGGGAGAAAGAAATGTGGCAAATTTCATTAGGATAACTTTTGCAAAATTTCTTCTAAATTTCGGCGTAATTCCTGTGCACAATTCCAGACCTGATGTACCTAGTCAATTCTCCTTTCAAACTCATGAATAACTCTGCTTCATCTTTCTTATATTGAGAACTACACTGGAAATCTCCACTTAACTGCTCACTTGCATTACAAAATCAACATATTTAAATTTAACACATTTACCTTTCTCCAAAGCTTCCCTCTATATCGCCTTCTGGCACAGTGAATGCCACTACCCAGTTGGTCTAACCCGAATCAGAGCATCATTTTTTACTCTTCCTTTTTTTTTTTTTTTTCACTTTGTCAAAATACCAATTTGAAAGTTTTGTCAATTCAACTTTTATGGTCAATTAAACTGGATTACTGTGAAAGCCTCTTAACTAGTCTATCTCTAATCATGACCACATTCAATTTTTTTTCTCCACGGTGGACAAAGTGATTGTCTTTTTTCTTTTTAAAAAATTTTATGTATTTATTTGAGAGAGGGAGAATGAGAGAGAGCTTGAGTGGGGGGAAGCAGCAGGAGAGGGAGAAGCAGATTCCCAGGGCCCTGGGATCATGACCTGAGCTGAAAGCAAATGCTCAACCAACTGAATCATCCAGGCACCCCAAAGTGATTTCGTAAAACAAGATTCCATATATTACTTCTGGTGTAAAAAGGAATACCTCCTTATCAACCTTCAAATGAAGCCCATGCTTAAAAAAAAAAAAATGTATTCTGTCTTTTTTTTTTTTTTCCTGAATTGGATGCCCTGCGTATTTTGTCAGGCTTATTTCATTCTTCACTTTTCTTCTAATTCTAAGCTAGCTAAAATAAACCGTATCAGGTTCTGGTATGAATTATTCTTTCTCACCTCTAAGCAATCACATGTGTTCTTCATTCTCAGTGGAATACTCATCCCACTCAATGACTGTCATCTCCTCTTCCTTTTCTTGAGATAGATGCCCCTTTTTATGCTCTCACCTCATTCTGTGCTTTTGTAGGTTTTATTTATTTTAGAGAGAATGTGCGTGAGAGCAGGGGAAGGAACAGAGGTGTAGGGAGTGGGAGGAGGGGAAAGTATATCAAGCAGACACTGCACTGAGCATGGAGCCTGCTGTGGGGCTCGATCTCACAACCCTGAGATCATGACCTGAATGGAAACCAAGAGTCAGAGGCTTAACCGACTGAACCACCCAGGTGTCCCCATTCTGCATTTTTATAAAATAACACTTTTCTTTGTGTATTGTTTTTGCCGGTTTAATTATTTATTACTCCTCGTAAACATACACTCCATGAAGAGAAAAACTGTGGGGATTAGTCCTGCCATCACTGTTAATCTTCTCTTTACTACAGTTATGGAGGCTGCCCTGAGATTTACCTCTTCTCAGTGTCTGTAGAGCTTTCAACTGAGTACTGCATATGTGTCAGCCAGGCTTCTCCTATTGCAGGGATAAAAATTCTTAAGCCAAAGTACTGCCTAATGTGAAACTTGTGAGAAGACTTTGGTGTAGTTAACCTTGGGAAGTGTGAGGACATACCCGGATCCCAAGAAGAACTGAGAGGAGGGGCTCAAACACAGTCTGGGTTCTTCTTACCTCAGCATCGTGGCCCAGCAGATTTATTCTTCTTTCTTGCTGGAGAAAGGCCATCTGTATGTAGAGGCCACCTGACAACCTGTAGTTCCCAGAATCCTGGAGTAGAAGCCATTAGATTACACCACCTAGTTTAGATCAGGTTAGAGTTACTATGTGACAGTTGGGTTCATTTGCATGGATGGAGGCATGCCCGGTGTCATGACAAAGATAGCTAGGCTGTCTGAAATGTAAAATTTCTTGAGCCTGCTTAGCTTTCACTTCTGACTCCTTCAAGACAGATCATTCTGAGATTGGGAAAGTCCTTATTTTATTTTATTTTTTTTATTTTATTTTTTGCTCCTAAGATCATATTAGTTCTTTGGGAATTTACTTTCCAAATGAGCAAGTGAGGCCCACTTCAACCTGAACCCATCTGTGCTGCATCTGTTCTATTTCTTGAAGTTTCTGTGTGATGATAGCTCTCTCCTAGTTAACAGAACTGTTTCATATTTCACCTTATTTTTCCTTCCAGAGTTTGTGGAGATAGGAGTGAGATACTTCAAACTCTATTAGTTCCCTCAAACTTTTTACTTGTAGATGAGACACTTTAAAATTGTCGTTTAGCTTCTCCCTCACTTGAGTGGTACAAGATTTGAATTGGAAAACAGCTACATGTTCAAATCAAAAGTCATCTTAAATATTAAGAAAAATACTTCAGACTTCACACGTAGATAAACCAATTGAAGAACTTTTTCAACAGATGATTTTTAAAAAGAACCTAGCTCTGCCTATAAAACATCATTTATCTTCATCTTAATATCTGATTCACAAATCATCACAACCATTAGGAGAAATCAAGCTCATGGCTCACTGACAATACAAGTAGTTAAAACTAAAACAATAACAAAACACACATTTTCCGTGAGTAAGCTTGGATATAAAAACGTTCTTTGCTTTTTTTCAATGAATTATTCAGCTAACACATATTGTTATTTAATAAATAAGGACATAAGATTTATTTATGGACAGTTAAGCTGGTACTCCTTGTTCTCAAAGTTAAGTAAGAAGGAGGATCAATACTAAAATGTATTATAGACATATGATAAATATATAACACGGTAGCAGAAAATATTGGCTATGTAAACTATGAGAAAATGTCAGTTACTTATACAGTGTGCATGTATTTGTGGTTGTCAGTGTAGGCAGACAAATTCACATTTGTGAATTCACAAACTCATATTTTAGAAGTGCACAAATAAACACTATTTAATATAAATTTCAAGACATGTTATGCTAAGACTTTATTCACACTAATTTAAATATTTATGTGACAGGGATAAAATATATATTTGCTAAGGTTTGTTTGTATTTAACTTTTTTTTAAAAAAGCCTGCAATTTTTTTTTTTTTTTTAGCCTTCAATATTTTTAAGAAACTTTCTTTATAAGGGAAACAGAATCCCACAGTACTTGTGTGATATTTACCCTAGTTATTTGGAGCTTGCCAGAGAGAACAGTGAAAAGAGTTCACATGTGATTAAAAAATTTGAGAAGTAATTGTTCTTTAGAGATTATATATCAAGAATTCAAAAACAATTTTCCTGTCTTTGTTTGGCATCTTCCCTTTCCCTACCAATCTCCCTCTCATTCATCCATTAATGAATACAAATTTGAGTTATAGTTCATTCATTCCAACTCAAATATAGTTTGAGCACTTACTATGTGCTCCTAAAGAGAGGGTGCCAGTCATCAGAGGACAATTCCAGTCATTCAGAGTTTATGGCCTCATAAGACTGGTAGATAATGTGTTGAATAAATATATATCTAAACAGAAGGGTATTTTTTTTCCCTCAGATTATGGCAACAACTTCTACAGAAGAAGGCTGCAATGGGATAGAGAATGTGAGCCCTAGTTTGGATGGGGTGCTTATGAAAAGCCTTTAAGAGAAGGAAACAATGAGTTGAAATCTCAAGGATAAGAGTTATGCCATTTCTAAAAATTGGGAGAAAGTTTGTCCGACCTGAAGAAAACCACAAAGCAAAGGCTTTGAAGCAGAAAACAGCTTGCCCTGTTTTGGAAACATAAACAAGACAATTGTAACTGGAAAAGAAAAGCCATTGATGTGTTTTAGGCAGACAGTGACAACATCTGATTTGCATTTTAAAATGGTCATGGTGACTTTGTGGAAAATGAAAATGAACTAGGCCACTGGAAGCATGGGCCCAGCCAGGGTGGAGGCTCTTGGCAGCAATCCACGCAGACATCTTCAACAGACACATCTGGGTTTCCCTTCCGTATTCCAAGAAGTAGGCAAGCAAGGATTGTTTTAAACAAAAATTATTTGCATTTTTTTCTACAACTGGCTTACTTTAGAAGGCTTCCCTCTTTGAAAGTTTACATTGGACAGCAACAGACAGAGGAATGACGCTGGGCCGTTTCCTCACACCATACACAAAATAAATTCAAAATGGATGAAAGATCTAAATGGATGAAAGATCTAAATGTGAAACAGGAAACCATGAAAATCCCAAAAGAGAACACAGTTAGCAACCTTTTTGACCTTGGCTGTAGCAATTTATTGCTAGACACATCTCTGGAAGCAAGGGAAACAAAAGCAAAAATGAACTGTTGGGACTCCATCAAGATAAAAAGCTTCTGCACAGTGAAGAAAACAATCAACAAAACTAAAGGGCAATCTTCGGAATGGGAGAAGATCTTTGCAGATGGCATATTTGCAGATGGCATATCTAATAAAGGGCAAGTATACAACATCTGTGAAGAACTAATCAAATTTAGCACTCACACACACAAAATCCAGTTAAGAAATGGTGGAAGACATGAATAGACATTTTTCCAAAGAAGATATGCAGGTGGCCAATAGACACATGAAGAGATTCTCAACATTGCTCATCATCAGGGAAATATAGATCAGAACCATGATGGGATACCACCTCACACCTAGTCAGAATGACATTTTAGTCAGAATGGCTAAAATTAAGAACATACGAAACAACAGGTGTTGGCGAGGATGTGAAGAAAGGGGAATCCTCTTACACTGCTGGTGGGAATGCAAACTAGTGCAGCCACTCTGGAAAACAGTGCAGAGATTCCTCCAAAAGTTAAAAATAGAGCTACCTATGACCCAGTAGTTGTACTACTAGGTATCTATACAAAGTATACAAAAATACTGGTTAGAGGGGCACATGTGCCCTAATTTTTATAGTTCCATTAACAACAATGGCCAAATTATGGAAAGAGCCCAAGTGTCCATCAAGTGATGAATGGCTAAAGAAGAAGTGACATATACACGCTGTGGAGTATTACTCAGCCATCAAAAAGAGTGAATGAGCTTGCCATTTGCAGCATTGCGAGTGGAGCTAGAATGTCTTATGCTAAGCAAAGTAAGTCAGTCAGAGAAAGATAAATACCATATGATTTTACTCATCTGTGGAATTTCAGAAACAAAATAAACATATGAAAAGTAAAATTAAAAAAAAAAAGAGAAGGAAGCAAACTATAAAGAATACAGTGAAAGTTGCTGGAGAGGAGATGGGTGGGGGCATGAAGGTGCTGTGTTATGGACACTGAATGTTGTACATAAATGATGAATTTACTAAATTTTACTCCTGAAACTAATTTTACACTATGTTAACTAGCTAGAATTTAAAGAAAAACTTGAAACAACAAAAAATAAAAAGAAAGAAAGTTTGCCTCTTACCCACCCTGAAGTTGACATGGAGCATTGTTTCAGATTGTCAAATCCTCCAAAGCACCACTGGGGAGCAACTTGAAATGTTGATATAGATTTTGAGGATGACAATTCTATCACTGATTTAAAAAAGTCCTTTTGCAAGTCAGATGATTTCCAAATGTTCCTTTCAACAAAATTGCAGAAGGAACCAACTGAGTGATCGACTGATCATCTGTATACATTTTTTTCATGGACCACTTTGTGATTTTTGCCATGTGATTCTGTTCAGTGAATGTAGTGATGTTGCTAATAATCAATCGTTCTCCAATCCCATCTACTTATTTATATGGAACAGCTTTGAAATGTTTGCAAATAAAGTGTGAGAAATAAAACTGCAATTGATAATAAACTTTCTCACTTTTATTTTTATTTTTTTTTTAAAAATTATTTATTTATTTATTTTAAAGAGTGAGAGGCAAACTCCACATTGAGTTGAGAGCCAGATGTAGGGCTTGATCCCAAGACCCTGAGATCATGACCTGAGTCGAAACCAAGAGTTGGATACTGAGCCACCCAGGTACCCCATAAACTTTTTCACTTTAACAATAAGTAGTATTTATCCATGTACAGGTGAACCAAGAAGAAAAAACATTCAGAACATTGATATTCATCTAAAATAGTTTTTCTCATTTAATTATTTTTCATGTAAGCATCTAATATATTGGTGTTTTAATCCACTTGCATACCAATAATTTGGAACTTTTTTGGTATCCTTGAGATTCTAAAAAATTATATAAAACTGTGGTACATACTTTTTAGAAAAGTATGACATACTGGTTAGTAAGTGATTTTTATGTTAGAGTTCTGAGGGGAAATGAAAATATAGGTGTAAGGAAGGAAGATACAAAGTATAATTCTCAAACATTAAAGAATCATTTGTTCATCAATTTTTTTAAAAGAATATTACTGGGTAAAAAAATTGCTATAGTATTAGATTCCATGAAACAGATTTATTTTAAAGTACAGTATTTACAGTATTTCAGAAGTTATGTTCTTTCTAGCTAATTAAATTTATGATAAAATCTTTAAAATGCCAACTCAGATATATGCTAGGTAAGCAGATGTAAGTTTTCTAGTATTTTTAGATATTTTGTGAATATAAAATTTGCATAATACTCATCCACAAAGTAGATGACGTTAGCTTTGCCTGGGGTGATAGCAATGAGGAGAGAGGGGTGAATGCTTTCAAAATAGATTTTGATGTTTGCACTAACAGAATTTAGTGATGGATTGATATGGGTGTGGAAGGTGAGAGAGAGGGAGAAAATGATGTCCTTGCCTTGGGATTTAGCTTAAACAGCTCTTGGCACCCTTAATGAGCCAGAGAACACTGAGGGGAGGCACTGGATGGTACCAAGGAATTAAAGCTAAGTTTGAGATGCCTATTTGACTTTCATGTGAAGATACCAATTGAATTATATATGAGTCTGGAGCTCAGGAAAGGGGCCACTTCAACATGATTAATTAGTGTAAATTCTTACATTCTAAGGCTTTATACAGGGGCACTCACAATATACAGGTGGAATTTTCAACTACTGAATCAACAAAGCTAGTATCTTTGCCATCTTCTGTATGGCATATGTCTTGATTAAATACCAGAATAATTCAGGGAATGTAGCTAAAATGACGTAAATGTGTCATAAAGGAGGGTTGGGGGAGATTATTGACTTTATTCACTACAGAAAGAGGGGCAAAAGGTAAATGGACTTACATATTTTGTTGCAGCCCTGAAAATTAGGTTATTTCCATATATCTTTTCATAATGCATAGGCCCTTCCATTAATCTAACACTGGGCTATTATCTGCAATATTCTGGAAGATTTTAACCTAAGTAAATGTCTATTTTACATTTTGAAATTTCTTTAAGAAAAATAATTTAAAAATTAAGAATAATAGCCAATACTTATTTAGGATAAAAAAGAAATGACAATAAACTCTACATTAAAAAATTAGCAAATATCATACCATAGAAAACTCCAAAAATAATGTGATTAATTTATTAATAAACTTCAGGATGCCAAGCAGGATTGTTTTTCTGAATTTGCTTTTAATCAATAATTCCTACAAATAATTAAAATGAATGTGAATGTAAGTGATACACAGGAACAATTCAGGGTTTACTTATTTATATATTTTTAAAATATTTTATTTATTTATTTGAGAGAGATAGTGTGGGAGAGAGAACACAAGCCATATGCTTTCAAAAGAAATAATTGCCTCCCCTATGTTGGTTCTAGATGACTAAATGTTTCCACTTGGGCTGTACCGAGATACAATCTCTATTTGGTCTACTCTTAAGAACCTAATTTTGGCATATTCAGAAAAATAACAAAATTTAATGAAAATACTGCAAGAGATCTATGGGTTAAATGAATTTTGGAAGTGAAACTAGACTATTTGGCACTGAGCAATTATTTGCTATACTTTAAAAATACCTAGAAATAAATGGGAAAATAAAGGAATCATTTCTGAAAAACAAAAGAAAGAGCAAACGAATAAGGGCTTATTGCTACTCACTAGAGATCTGATTCACTTTAATTATATAATTTGGTATTATGATAAATCAATATTTAAGTAAAATGTATAAGGATAAATGCAGAGAAGTTATATTAATAGTAATGGTGTGTCTATGTTTCTTTTACTAATTTATATGAGCTTTTTCATGTTTTGTCTGCAATAATTTCAGAAAATATTTTTCATGGTTTATTTGCCTTTTACTTTTACTTGTGATATACTTTGATGCCCCAAAATTTCTCATTTTTATATAGTCAAATTTATCATACTCTTTCATTGCAGGTTTTTTTCCTCCATTACTTTCACGGTTAGAATGTTCTTTCCTCTCTAGACAGAACTGCACAATTCAAATTACATCTATTTATATTTTGAGGTTACATATACTCTTGATAAAATCTCATTTACATTTAGAATTTTGAAAATCTTAATTGAGCCTGTATTGTTGAGCAGGTTAATTTTTTTCATTTCCTTTAAGTGCTATGTTGAATTAGAACATGAAAAGAAAAAAAAAAAAAAAACTTGAACAAGGTTTTATATCCTTCTCCTCCTTTCTTATTCATGACTGTTTATAAAAATAATTTAGAATTCAGAACTTTGTTGCTATTCAATTACTAATATTTGGATGCCATATATACCTCCTTATTCGATAAATGTGTTTCAGTAGTTGGCTAATTCTCTGTCAATATAAATGATATTGGTTTGGGTAACTCAATACTTTACTGGGTTTCATGTTCTCTGCAAGTCTTCATAAAACTAATTTCTTTACGCTTGATTTTTTAACTTATGAGTTTAATTTCAACAAGGAGAACTATAGATTACAAGTATTTCTTTTGGATACAATTATTTTTTTGCAGAAATATACATGCATGACATTTTCCTAAGTATTACATGAGAAGTATATTCTTCTTCATTCACATATAAATTGTCACTTGGCCCTAGAATCCTTGTGTCACAAACATGTTCTCTCAAAGTTTACAGATGTGATTCTACAGATGTTACTACCTCGTGGTGCTTTGTGAAGAAGACATTTAAGGTCTTACTTATCAAGGTCCTACTTATTATAGGAGCACTTTCATTGTTTTTGTTGTGCTGGATTTTGTGTTCATTTTGCTTTATTTTGCTGGGATATTTGGAGATGAGGAATTTGGATTTGGAAACACAGAGGTGTCTGACAACTTAAAAAGAGTAAATACAGTGGATTCTTGGGGTGATGCCTGATTGTAATGGGCCGAGGAATGAATTGCAAGTAAGGCAGTAACAGCAGAGAGTGTAGGCAAATGTAAGGCAAGTGTAATTAAGCAGATTGACAGTGACATGGGAACACAGGGCATTTGAAAGGGGATGCGTGTTTAAGAATTGGAAGTAAAGAGAATATGCTTTGCTAATTAGAATTACCTAGTGGAAAAGGTACATCTGATAATAGAGAGAAAGAGAAAAACAACCGTAATACCAGGGAAGGGAAATAATCTTGAGACCTAGAGGGCAAAGTATGGTGAGTATGGTTAGAGGCGGGAAGATGAGAGGCTTGTATTTGATGACTTCTATGTTTCTCTGTGAAATGTGAACCTTGGTCATTAGTTGAGAAAATATGGAGAAGGAAATGTTAGAGCCTTGAGAAGCCAGAAGATGTGAAAACATCTTGTTGGAAAATGAGGAAAATTCAATTAGAGAAACAGAAGAAATCTTTGAAAGGATATATATAAATGTAAAGATCCATTTAGTTCTGTGTATATATAAATATAAAATAAATGTACATTTTTTTCTTCCACAATGAATGTGGTGTATGTGTGGGTATAGCATATGCTTAGTAGAGGCACTGTTAAAACTTTTTTAAAGAGTTTTTAAAAAATTATTTATTGATGAGAGACAGAGAAAGAGAGGCAAAGACACAGGCAGAGGGAGAAGCAGGCTCCCTGCTGGGAGCCCAATGTGGGACTCGATCCTTAGACCCCAGATCATGCCCTGAGCCAAAGGCAGACTCTCAACCGCTGAGCCACCAGGCATCCTAAGGCACTGTCAATATAAAGACAGTCATATTTGACTCTGATTATATGGTTTATCAGTGTCGGAATGGTAGTGGTGGACAATAAAAATGTGAAATAGACTAAGTGCCCTCTGAAAATACCAGCACTGTCTGAAGTTTTCCATTCTGATTTATCATGAGATTCCAAGATTTATCATAAAGCCACTCACCTGGTAGACATTTGACACGTCACAAATCCTCTATAGAGCCCAGTTGGATGGGCTTTATATAGTACTAGAGCCATACTTTTTACTTGTATTTTAAATGATAGGAAATTAGCGGGTACATGTAAGATTCTAGATATTAAGTTGATGTTGAACTTGAATTTATAGTAACAAAATACATATTTTTAAACTTCTAGCTTCTGATAGTGAAAGAGACATTGACTATACTTGTTTTACTCTTTTGTTTTCATGAGAATGAAAATTACTTCAGCCCCAAGTCTAACAAAAATAGCAATTATGATAGTAATACCATCCCCAAATTATTTTTACAGATGATATAATCTTTTCTACTAAAGCACTAGAGATCTAGAACCTATTACTTTTGACAAAAATATAAATAGACAAATGAATATAATATACTAATTATTTTAGATAATAGAATGCATTTGTATAGATGAAAAACTGAAATACAGAGCCAAAAAAAAAAAAAAAAAAAAAGAAAGAGAGAAAGAAAAGAAATACAGAGCCTGTGGCCCAATCTGCAATGTTTCAGATCAGATCCACATGGACTCGATGGAACTGCAAGTTTTATGTTAACACCTCTAGTCATGTACATAACTATACTTGCTTTTCTCCCAGGCTACCTAGTGTAGACAAAGCACAAAGAAAATACATTAAAAATGATTTTTTAAAAATCATACATGAAGATCCCATAAAAACTGTAACCTTATTTATTGACTGTATCAGTTTGAGATTACAGCATTTTCTTTAACATTTCTGAGAGCGGATGGCATCATTCATTGTTGTGGAGCATTTTTCTTCACAGTGGTCACTTTTTCCCCTAGGATCTGAGTTTAAGGGACAAAAATGCTAACCTGCCTACTACGTAACACGCTGATGCAGAGACATGTTTCCTTCTTAGTGGCTTTCATTCCATTTAGATTCAGACTAAATTTTCTAGATCAGCCAATTGCATCTCATGCTATATAGACGATGAAGTATATATATAAACTCAGATTTTATATTTCCACCTTGTCAATTTCTCATATTATGTTGGGATTTTTCACTGCTTTTTATGCCTTTAACCCCGATTTGCTCCATGGAAGATAGAATTTTCTGTCTTTATTTTAACATTTAGTACTGGAAAATGAACATTTGACTCAGTGTTGTCAAGTTGAATACTTTTGTAATGAAAGATTCCAAAAGTTGAGAGAAAATAACCCAAATGCATTAATGCATGAAATGCCTGCAACCTATTTTTTTATGACTTAGTTATAAAATTGAATCCAGAAAGACATCAAGCTGCATTTTGTGATACAGTGGTCTGGTAGAAACATGCTTCTTATTTTATTTTTCAATCTAAAGACTTTGAAAAACTTATTTTTTAATTTAACAACTTTGAAAAACTGCTTTTCAAAGAAATGAGAGGCGGAGGGCAGCACTGTTTGGTTGAAGGCCTCTACAATATGAAGGGCTGTTCAGACTGCAGAGCTCGCATCTCTGCATTTCAGCACCATCACTGGCATAGTTTCCCCGCCTACATCTCCTTCAAAATCAGAAGACTCTTAATACCTATGTCCCTGCTGCTGAAACTAAATAGCGTTTTGTTCCGCCTCAGATCTCAAAGGGAAATGAATTTGAAATTTCGTTCTTCAAATCAACACTAGTAGAAGTGAGAAGTGACCTTTCTCTTTGCACTCTGATGGACTATATAACAGAGAGAAACCAAATGCACAAAAGAGATTTCAGAGTTTTACATTTCAAAATTTTTAAGTTCGTTTGCAAACTTTGTAAGTCAGGTCACTTTGTCCCTAAGGGATTTGTTTACTTATTCCTGGTCTCTTGAGCAGAAGGAGAAATTCACTAACTAGTAATAAAGAAATCACCCCACAATAGAGTATTTGACCCTTGACAGATCTCGTGTATTTCCCTGCTACAGGATTAAAACAGTTGAAATTACTCATGACTACCACTTGGATGATGGCTTCTTCTGGGTGATCTTTTCCCCCTCAAAATTGTGGGAAAACTCCATAAAATGTATTTCATAACAAATCACTGCCTGGCATTTAATTCATTTGAAATAGAGCCACTCTACACTATTTTGTATATGGAGTTTACTTTATGATTTATTGATTCTATCAATATACACGATGCAAAATTTTGATATAGTTTATCTACTAAACTCCAGCTGTCTAGAAAACATAATTTATGAGTGAACAAGTAAAAAGAGGGGATGTTTTGTGGATTATAAAGCATTGTGTTTATCTTCTGTTTGAACTATTATCTCTTGTGCAACAAATGTTTTATTGTGTTCTGTTGCCAATTGACTGTCCTGGGACCTCGAGTTTCCTTCTTCTGGCTGAGATTAGATAGTCCTAGTCTGCATCTGTCCAGTCTATCCTTCTCAATGTCTGCCTTGAGCTTCTCTTCTTCTACTTATGCCTTCAGTAAGGATTTTTCACAGATGTGGGCAAGGAAGGCCCTTTGCCATACTTACCTCCATATTTTCCTTTTACAAGGTTACCTACCACCTACATCCTAGTGAATACAAAATTTTCATTTTTCTCAGCTTTCTTTTGGGGTTTACCTCTTGATCTCCAAGTATGTGTGATTGTAATAAACAGCTTATCTGGCAATTCTATGGCTTTGTCCCACAGAGTTCTATTTCTTCCAAGAGACTTCTCCTTTCTCCTGCTTGTGATTTGCACCTTGATGAATGGCGTCTTTCTTTAATACACAATCTAAATATCAGATTTGTTCCTCCCATATTTCTCAGGTTTCATTACTCACTATACCCCATCAGTTCTATGTGTCTAAAATGCCTTAAATCCCTCTGCTGTTCTTTGTCCATGATCCCACTGTCTTTGTTTATATACTGACTTCTCCAACTTGAGATAATGTAGCTTCGTCCTTCCTGGTGTCTCTGCTTCCATCTTGTTTCCCACACTGGTAGTCTTCTCCCTAGACGACACTGAGGTTTGAAGAATACTGAGTGTCCTATTGGACAGACATGAGCTTGTGAGTGACAGGAGAGGATATCAAGAATGCCCACCAGACAAGAATGTATCCCAAAAACAACTTCAAGAAGCTGAGATGAAATAGAATGATACCTTCTAATGAGCAGATTTTTGGTATGAAAATAAAGATAGCCATAGGAAAAGGAATTGAACCACATTCTTTATTCACACATAAATTTCATGCTGTCCAGATAGAGGGCAGGTATTTAAAGTTCCACTTTATCCAAAAGAAGGAGTATGGCTTTAGCTTCTCCGTTATTCTTGAGTTAACTTTATTTATTGACTATATATTAATTTATTTAATAGAGATATTAACATACAGTTCAAAAATATGTATTTTAAAATTTCAAAAGTGCTATGTATCAGTTGTTCAAAATGTAAAATGTAATTATAGAAATGAATACTATTTATTCAGTTTTGTTAAAATATTAAAATTAACAGAAAAGGAATTTTAGAGGATCAAATTTCAAATGTCAATATGGATTTGCACAATTTTTGACCACATAGAATGATGTACGTTTTCCTTATTCTTTAAGTCTTATTTCTTTCCTCTTAGAGTTGTACTCTTGTTTGAGAGACAAAACAACATTTATTTTTATTAAAACTTTGTCTATTAAGATCCAGAAAGTGTCAGTAAAACTTACCAGCTATAGATCTGTAATTGATTTGAACCACTATATCTATGGTGACTTATTTATTTTTAAAATTATTTACAATGTTGGGCTTCACAAGAATTTTCTCAGGATTGATTTTATGTGCATGGAGGCTGAGTAGTTGCATGCATTTGGAATTCATCAGGGATTGAAATTTAATGGTCAGAGTTTGAGAACTAACATTATCACTAGTTGTATGGAATTGGTGAATCCTCCAATAGTTTAACAGATACATATTATCCTCAAATCTTCATAAACACTTTACTCGATTGTTCAATGAAATGAGATTGACTGAAGAATAACTAAATAATCTGCGAAGTGAAAATAAATGTTAAATCTCATTTCCTTGTATTATCATATACTCTAGCCTCAACTGATAGATCACCTTCAACTGACTAACATGAACATTTTACAAAGTGGTACAGTGATACTGTATAGAACATTTTTAAAAATTGATTTTATAGTTACATAAAGTTTTGAAAATATTGTGTACTATACCCCCATTTAAAAGTGTTCTATATTGCAGTACACGAATGGCCCCAAGATGTTCTGCAGTAAAGGAAACTTATTCAACATTGTTCAACAGAGACCTCTGAATTTACTTGACCTACAAACTGTTTTTCATATAATGCTTTTCATATTCATTTGAACTTATGGGACCAATAGACAGGGGAAATTAAATATTTGAAGATAATTACCTTACATAAAGTTAAAATGGTAGTTTATACCAAAGTATACAACTCCTGGATATGTCCAGAGATTTGACCTTTATGTTAACGATATGTTATGTTAGATACATTTAACATGACATTCTCAAGAAACACACACAGAGAATGTACTGAGCAACCAATCCTATGCCGGCAACTAGTGGATATTTATTTATTGCAGAGATGAATAGGGTAAGAGTGAATCAATTATGGAAGTGTCTGGACAGGATAAGCTGCAGAGAATGCATTTTGAAGGAAATTAGAGAAATGATCAGCCACGTGGGGTAGAAAGAAAATTCCAGCAAAGGCAAATCATACATGATGGTACTGAGGAGGCAGGCAAATCTCAGGAGTGGATGACAGCAAGCAAATTAACTTGACAGATGTGTAGTCTCGGGCTGGGAATAAAGAGAGAAAGCTTGGTGAGACTGGGTGGAAACAGAATCTTAGGCGTTAGACAAGCTCAGGAAACCGATGTTTTTCATGGAACTTAAATATCAAAACATCTATACACGTTTAATCAACTAGTCACCAGGTCTCACAATTCATCATAAGTTATCCTTTACTTTAAATACTAATTATTCCTGTCTAGACATTCAGCACGTTATGTGTATGGTTTTAGGAAAGCTTGATAAATATTTTGAGTCTGGTCCTGTGCATGAAACAGAAAGTCTTTGTGTGGTTTCCCAGACAGCTAAGTGAGAGTGGCATGAAAACCACACAGAGGTGTTTTTAACAAGAATTATCCCTGTACACTCACCTTCCTGTAAATACTGAGCTTCCTCTTATGAATTCACCTGCTCTCCTGAAGCCTTATTTGTAGGAATAATGCCAAACTTGCTATTTTCGAATATGACGGTACAATACTAAGAAGTTAATTCCATAAAACCTCACTTAACATATTACACTTCGTACCAGGCAAGTCTAGAGAAAGAATAGAGATTCAAATACTTATTTTCCCATATTTCAGGTCAATAGACCATAAAAAGTTTTCATGATACAAAACATGTGCTATTTTTTAAATCTCTATGAACTTTGGAGTAATTCAGATGGGGTGGTGGTAAAGTTTAAATTTAAAGCATCAGGGAAAAAACTGGCTTATGAATACAATAATAAAAATAAGTAAAAAATAAAAACAAGGGAAATAGTATCATACATTTAAATTAAGATATTCAAATTACATTATTATTCATAAACCCAAAATAATTTTTAAAGACTTTTCTGGAAAGGCAGAGTATTGCAGAACTTGTATTTGGCATTTTGCTGTTGGCTTCCGAATCCTATTCCCATAAGCACTTGGCAATAATGTAATTATATTTCTATGATAGAGCCCACAAGTTTTAATTCTCTCCAATTTTAATACATCTCTGTCAATTATTCTGAATTAATTAGGAGGAATCTCTTCTCAGAGTGTTTTCAAATCCAGTTATGCAAGGAATTCCACACGAATTTAATGAATTACTGGAAAAAGTAAAAATAGATATGAAGATCTATGTTGTTTTGGTCAATTATATTCTTCCAAGAAACCACACTGAATACCCCTGTGAGCAGCCTTTAGATAGTAGGGTGCTATAGTTATTTTTGACAAGTAGGATAGACATGACAGGTCCAAACCTATGGAATTCGTTTCTTTAATGGCATTTCTATAATCTTAAGAAAGTAAAACAGTTTTTCAACTGTTTTGATAATAATGGTGTTATTGAGACAGTGTTTATATAGCCAGGGCCTATTTCCATGGACCACAATAACCAGTCTGTCCCCAAGATTTGTTCCTCAATATAAACTGGAACAAGTGAGTGACTGTGTTCTTAGCATATTGCAGAGCAGCAGTATATTTATTTATTTATCACTTTGTTCTATAAAGGATTTGAATTGGCTTACAAATCTCAAAATAAATAGTGGGCAAGTCAAGATGAAAGGAGAACGTGGGTACAAACATCAAAACCAATGTGGAGAATGCCCACAGACATGGACATTGGGGGATCTTGAGTTGTTCTAGGTGGACCTCAATTCTGGCTTGAGGTTGCCCACTTGCAGGAGGGAAAAAGATAGAGGAGTGGGAAGAAAATAACATGCTTAATTATGTGTCAAATTTTCCATAAAAATGAAAAAAGAAGTAATTATTTTGAATATAAGAATATTTTTCTGAGAACTGAATGGAGGGACATGCTGTGTGGAGAAGCAGACTTTGCCCTTGGGAACATCTCTGAATTACTGAGAATATTGAATTTGATATAATTTTTCTAGCATTTCTCAATGAGGCTTTTAGTTAATGATGAAAACAATTCTATAATGATATAAATAGACATGTTGCTTTGCTTTAAGTCCAACACATTATGTAGAAAGGGGTTTCCTAGAAATGTCATTTCATTTTCTTGGAGGATCCCTTAGAATATAGAGAAATTTATGTATGCAATTAGCTCTTCCTTTGGTACTTGTTGAATCAAGATCTAGAAGTTTCTTTTAAAAGCACAATTAGTGTAAAAATGAATTGATCATAGACATTGAATGTTGGTATGCATTCTTTTTGCTTGGGGGTAGTGCGAAGTATCTGCAAGTTATAACAATGTTAATTTATTTTAACTAATTTAATTTAATTAATGATTTTTTTCATACAGCAGTTTTTAATCCTATTTTAATTATTTTGTCTACATTTCAAAAGCTAATAAAGAGCTGAACGATGTTAAAGGTGCTTGCCAAATGATGGCACTCTGTGTTTATTCTCAGCTGTGTTTTACAGAAAGTCTTTTCTGATACTCAAACTACAATGTTTGGTCTATTTTCCTCATTAAAGACTGTCTCATAAGTCTCCTTCTGTGGAAGGAAATTTGGCTTCTGAGGTATTTCTCTTTAATCATCTGAAAGCTTTTAAAAGCCGATTAATTATGTAGCACACAAATCTATAATCTTTGGCAGATAAAAATTGTAAGAGCCAGTCTTCCTGCTGCTGTTCATTTTATATGGGTTACTTACAAATAAATCTAACTTTTCTTGATTTGAATAATTATTTTCAAAGACATGGCTTGCCTTATATCATTTTAATCTGCATAATAACTGCTAAAAATAAATTTTCTAGATATTGCTAAATAGCATTTCTTTATAATCTGGATCAAGCTGATGGCTGAAAGAATGAAATGATAAAAATTTCCTTGCTGCCATGCGATGTTGAAAATGTGCTTTCTGTCAGTTCTCAGGATTCAGAAACATGGGATAAATACCCTCACAAGAACAATACACTAGAGATGCCACAGTCCTCATCCTGCCCTTATGCCTTTCTTTTAATTTTTTTTTAATTTTTATTTATTTGTGATAGTCACAGAGAGAGAGAGAGAATGAGGCAGAGACACAGGCAGAGGGAGAAGCAGGCTCCATGCACCAGGAGCCCGACGTGGGATTCGATCCTGGGTCTCCAGGATCGCGCCCTGGGCCAAAGGCAGGCGCCAAACCGCTGCGCCACCCAGGGATCCCCCCTTATGCCTTTCTGAAACAAAATTCATAGTAGCAAACAAACAAAAATCTCTGAATGGAGTCTAGGGTCCATGGAGGAGATTTAGACTTAGAAATTCATGTTTGGGCACAAAATTGGCCTGTCATTATCATAAGTGAGTTTACAATCAGAGAAATTGGAAGAGGAAATTGGCCTCTGGAACCTTGCTATTAGGATCGATATGCTCTAGAATTTTAAATGCTAAAATAAACAGTTTTAAAGGTAAGTAGTCAATGCTGAGATCCTGCACCCAGGACTCACAAAAGCTGGTTGGCTTAACCCTGAAGGGAGTAGCTTTTCAAAGTGTCTCTGGGTACCAAACAGGTTCCAAAGTAAGCACCATAAAACAAGACTATTTCAGGCTATAAACCACTGCTTTGGGGACCCTTTGAGGCATAAACTCTTAAACTCTTCTCTCTCTCTCTCTCTCTCATTCTCTCTCTCTCTCTCTCTCTCTCTCTCCCTCTCTCAGTGTTTTGCTTTGAATCTTGGTGTTGTTCGCTGTCCACAACATTGGCCCTGATTTTTTAATGGTTCTTATTTTCTTTCCTAAAGTCAGCCAGTCCCAGAGAGAGAGCCCTACATCTCTCTCATGATTCGTGTTAATTTCTGTCTTGCTCCCAACCATACAAAAGTTACTCACTCAAGCCGACTCCACTCCCTGGCCTGCTCTACCCCTGGAAACTCAATCCTGGCCAGAGCCTTTCTGTCTTAGGAAGGGAGGCTAGGAAATTTGGACTTGGGAAATCAAGGAACTTTATCAATAAAACTAAAGCCTCGGCCAGAAGGGGAATTCAGCGATGGGAACTTGGTCATAGGAACAGTGTTAGTTAAAGAATGATTCTTTAGTCTCCTAGTCTGAGAAATCTGTTGTCCTGGAAAACCAATGGCCTTCCATTGGAAAGATAGGGTATAAATCCTTGGGCATTAAAGCAGGACTTATAGAATTGATATTCAGTAATCAAATGATAAATACACATGACTAGAAAGTCATAGAATATAAAAACACTTAAAATAAAAAGCAAGCCTATATATGTGCCATCCTTTACCTTTCTCAATAAACACAACAATCAGTACAGCAGTTATTATCTATTATTATTTTTCATGCAGTGCCTGCCATAGTTCAATAAGGTAGTACTAGTATACATCATTACTCCTTTCACAGATGTTGAGAGTGGACAGTCAGTATCAATCATCAAAGTTCAAAATCAAAGCCCATGTCATTAACCTTTCATATTTGCATTACATACACACTCTGATTCAGACTAATCAAATTTAATGCTAATGAATTTTCCTCATCAGATATTATATCAGCCACAATAAAAGTATTTTATTCTAATAAAAAATAAAACTTCTTAATTTTAGTAGTTTGGCAACAAAGAAACAGAAAAAAACCTTCCAATGATTTCAGTATAAGTAACTTCTTTTTAAATTTCCCAAATGCATATGCTTGCTAACAATCTGGGAGAAATTGGCTTTTAAAAATTAGAAGCTCTTAGATGCTAGATATATAATTAGATCAATCAACAACATATATTCATCTTTATTAAAATCTAATAAGAATGAAGGCAACATTATATTCCTTGCCTAAAACATAATTAGAAAACTTATTTTCAGAATTTTCTAGTGATGTTACAATTTCACCTCTTCATATGAAGACTTCCACATTGCCTGGTGACTGATACCTATCACTAGCATTAGACTCCTATATTATAGCAATCTGTGTCTCCTACCAAAAATCATTAGGAGGATAATCTTTTTGAAAGAATATCAAAAGATGATCCTACAGGTGATAATATTTTGAAATTGACCAAATTTTAAAATGTGTGTTCCAATTGGGAAATCTGCCTTAAATATGGGCCTAGTGTTGTTTATATTGTATGCATACATATACATACTATATATATATACATATCCTGTCCCAATTTACCTCTTACAAGAGCATTTTTTGGTAAATTTTGTAAGCATGACTTTTGTCTCTATTCAAACAAGCATTATAATTGTTCATTTATTATTTACCCGACAGTAGAGTCAACCAGAAAATTTGACAAATATTTGTAGCCAGCTTTGAGAATTAGCATGAAAGCACCATTTTTAAACTGAATATTTCTAGTGTCACTATAATTGCATTCATTTTAGTGTGTGATTTAGACTAATGTAACATGAATAATTCCCAATTAAATTTCACAATGAATCTTTTTATAATATCCTCTAATTTAGAACTAATTTCAGTTCAGATGGTATTACCTGATTTATAACTAAGTAAGTGTTTCAGAAATACTGTGAAATATGGTTCTGGGATAGTCACAAAATAACTCTATATATGCAATTGTAACTTCTATTATTTTAAAAATTGCACAAAATCAAGAAATATTTATCTTGTTATAAGAAGTAGTTATATATCTTTTCATTTTCCAAATATACGCTAATATTATTTTTTGAATACAGAATTTAGATGTTATAAGTCCATAGGAAAGCATCTTGCCATATTCATTCCCATATGAGAACAATTCCACCGAAATCTTGTTAAATTGATTACTTTTTGTTACACATCAATTCCTATAGCAGTGTGCATGGAAGATATTGAGAAGAAATACTAATTGCAGAAGTGGGTCAGTATAATCCAATTTTTAGCCTTCAATTTTCATATTTTTCAAATACCAGTCCCTAAAAGATAGTGAACAATAATGAATATGTTAACAAATTACCACTAAACTACTAAGGAGAGTTGGCATGTTCAATTCATTCTGCCTCTAGTGAATCAAACAAATGCTTTAGTACTGCATAATTATGAAATGAAATATACATTTTTTTCACCTAGCTTGAAAACTTCTGACATAGGTACTTATCCTAACAGGAAGGTAGTCTAAAGTGGAAGAGAATGAAAAGAACAGAGCATAGAGAACAACTGGAGAAGAGGAGTAGTTTGGAAGGGTCATAGAAAGAGAGCATGGCTAGAGTTTGGCTCATTCCTCAGTATACTCAGCTGTAAGCATGGCCCATTCCTCAGTATAAATAGTCATAAACACAGGCATATCATTAAAATATCCATCAAGGGTATATGTTACCATTACACGTGCTTTATTTCATATACGGTGTTGGGGAGGGCAGACTTTTGGCATGATTCTCTTCAATGGTGCCCCAACCAGATTCAGTCAATAACTAGACCTTGAAGTTCAGAGAAATGGAAGGTTTTCAGGCTATAGGTTGCTTCCTGAAAGAAAAGATTCTGTTCTTAAATAAGTTACATCAATAAAGCTCAAGGGCAAGTCAGATATACTGACTCATATACTTAGAAGACTTGATTTTTTGCCTTTTCCATGTAGATCATAATGAAATAAAAATTGGATTGTAAGATGCTCTAAGGCAATAATTTTTGTGCATTCAATATAGTTACTGTGTCATTTACAGATTTGATTCTAATGGCAGTCGTGCAAAATACCATCAAAATGTTACATGAGAAAATGGAAGAAGTATGCATTATATTAAAGGAATAAGAATAATCATTTACTAAATATTTGGCTTGTATGTTAGGTATTGCAAAAGATGAACGAAGGTAGGTTGCATTAAAATAACTTCTAAAAATGTCAAAATTAGAATGAATAAAGCATACAGTAGGGTTTTGTGATGTCCTAGAACTAGCAATGAAACCTGTTTAAGCCTTGATCTTGCCATGCTTTTATACTACTACTTGCCATTCCTATTAAGGCTTGGGATGATATATTGTCAGTTGAGGAACTGTTAGTAACACAATTTGTGTTCAAATCTGGCTATTCCATTAACTTATAATGAGGAAGACCTAAATACTGAATGTTTCAGTACTATTAAAGTTGATATTATACAGGTGGTGGGGGACCTCCAAGTATCTTAAGGTCAGCTTTATCTTAGATCTGCCTTCTTTTCCGAACCCACCAGGGAGCCATTTATAACAACTGCTGAAAAAGCAAGAAGACTCTTATTTCTTCATTGTGAGGAGCACTCACTCTTAGAAAGACATTTAAACCTGCAACTTTACAAAATACACTTTGCTAATAAGCCTGCAGAATACCACAGGGCTTATGAAAACATAGATCAATGCCAACTACTTTATTACATGACATTGCCAATAACAGGCACCTGCAGTGAAGTTTTCTGTTTTTAGAACATTTTTTTCTTCACATATTTGTATCTTTGGATGAGAGGTTTTATACCAAGTAATCTCCCACAGTTATTGCTTCATATCTGAACTCATAATTCATATTCTAACCACAGAGTTATAATTGGCTATACTAAAGACCTCTTTAATTCAGCAAAGAAAAATTCAAGCCAAGCTTTATTTTGAGAAATAAAAGAAAGGAAATATTTATTTTTGATTTTTAAAAATTTTCTTAAACCAGTGAATTGCTTTGCATTTTTCAGCATACATAGCATTAATGCTCCTCAAATGACCAGCCGGAGAATATTTTGTGTATATGTACTTCTCGCAACTATGATAATTGTATGTTCTTTATTTTTTTTAAATAATTGTGTGTTCTTTAAATCAAATACTGATGAATTTATCTTAAGAGAATGTACCAAATACTCCTATCTTATTTATGTCATCACATGAAATCAAATGCTTAAGCTGTTTTTCATAACTCTCGAGTTTCCTTCAGCTCACTAACATGAAGAAAAGACATGCTTAGGAATGTTCACAGAAATATATTGAAAGAAAAAACATGGCCTGATGTGTGCATAAGAAGTTGTGTGTGTGTGTGTGCCCACACAATCATGCATACATATGTGTTTCAGAGAATCAGACCCAAATTGCTTTCAAATCCATTTTAACTATTTCTTCTTTGAGTATCCTCACAAAAATTCATGCATTCATGGAAAATGATTTTCTGTTTGAATATTGGCATCTGTGTTTATGTGCCTTTTCAGCTGCACACCAAGAACGGTGCTTCAAAAGTAGAGAGCTTAATGTTGGCTATCCTCCAGACACACACTGTTAGTTCCTCAAGGGGCGGGAAATGGTTTCAGGGCTCAATAAATAATTCCATTGTTTAACCCTGTTGTTGATTTGAAACCATTTCTCTCCTAATAAAATTCTACACACTACGTACGAGTTCACAGCTTCCGACAGCCCCACATAACTCCAAAACGAATGTAGTAGAATCACTCTATCTATCTATCTATCTATCTATCTATCTATCTATCTATCTGACATAAAACACTTTTATTAGTGTCTGGTGTACAATATAATGATTCCATATGTGTATATACTGCAAAATGATTACAATAAGTCTACTTAACATCTGTCACCATGCAGTTACAAAAAGTCTTTTCTAATGAAAAATTTTAAGATCTACTCCCTTAGCAATTTTCAAATACACAATAAATATTATTAACTACATTCACCATATTGTACATTACATCCTCTGATTTATTTAGTCATTGGAGTTTGTACCTTTTGACCCTCTTCTCCCATTTCACCCAATAGCCATTCCCACCTCCACCTTCCCAGCCTGCCTGGCAACTATCAAGTTGTTCTCTCTATCTATGAGCTCAGTTTTTGTTTGCTTTGTTTTTGGATTCCACACATAAGTGAGATCTTTAAAATATTGCATGGTCTGATATATCGAACACTACCAAAGAGAATCACACCTTTCTGCTATTGTGAATTCAGTGGGTTTCCCATACTGTACACTTAATTTCAAAAGATTCTCTCCAATGAGTAAATCGATTTTAAAATGAGCAACCTAAATATCTAAGTCTTGATTCACATGAATATCTATTTCATGCAATATGGTCATACATTTCATACTTTGAATATTCATTTTTATTTCTTCAAGAAAATTTTGAAACAAGAATTTTATATTATGCATAAAAGTAATCATCAAATTCATTTAAATACTTAGAATAGAAATGATTTATTTTTACATATGCCTATTACATAAAAACACATATAGCAAGGTTAAGTGTTACAAATATATAAATAGCAATTATGAAAGTTATTTCATGTTTATTACAGAATATAATAAAATTTAAATTGTCATGAAAAGCCAATCCATATTTTTCATCGTACTAAATTGACTAAATAAGCTCAAACAAAAAAAAAATCCTTCCAAAATAGTTTCCATTTTTTCCATAAAAATAAAAGAACAATGGAACATTTTATGTTTTATATCTACAACATGATACAATGTAAAGATCTTTTAAAATCTTTTATAGAATTAAGTTGATAACATATTTCTAATAATGAAATAACAGGAGTTTTATATTTTTAAAGCGAAACAATAATATCAGAATGGCCAATTCACTGGTTGAAAGAAATTGGATGGAACAATTTCTGGCTTAAGTTTTCAAAGAAATGATAAGAATCATCCTATACAAAGTTCATGTCACATCATGAAGTGTTATAAAAGCTAAAGAAGGATATGCAAGAGGAGGAAGGAAGTTATACCACTTTATAAAAACCTTTAATAGTAAGTAAACACCTTGGATTATAAAATATCTGAACACTTTAGATTTACAAAAATGTATGTTTTGTTATCAATATGTTAATACTTGAACTTATGATGGTTCAATATTGAAATCATACTCTCAATTCACCTCTTATTCTGCTTATTTTTATTTGAAATTATAATTAAAGAATACTATTATTTCCAAAAGCCTTATTATTGATATCTTGATATGAAAACTTATAAGTATTAAAATAATATATTAGATATTTCATTTATCATTTTATCTTCAAACTGTTGCTATTCTAAACATTATTATATTGGACATCCTTCAATATGATTTTTATTCATATTTCTCACTTATTATGTTCTTACATTAATTCTTTGAATTAAAACTATGAGATCAAAAGTCATGATTGTTTTAAGTTTTTCAAATGATACAGCTAAATTCTTCCTAAAAAAGCTACTAGGCCAATCAATAAGAATGTGTATGTCATTTCATCTTCACCAACACCAAGTATTAGTATTAAAATAGTGACAATTTTAAAGAAAAATTGACAGCCTATTATTGTTTATATTTTATTTTCTTAAATAAAAAAAATTATATTGGTTGGCTATTTTTACCTCTTTGTGACTTTTCTGTTCAGGTCCTGAGCCCACTTTTTCATTTTTTGTATGTTTTGAGAATACACATTCTCTTAAGTTTTTGAGAACTCTTATTAGGATAAAAACATGAACCCTTTGTCAGTCTTTTTTTGTCAAACTTTTAAATTTTACTCACAATATATATCTGTGTATAACTAATTTTCACATTCACATAATAAAATTTACTAATAACATGTCAATAAATAATATGAACAATTTTATACCACAAATCCAACAATATAGATGAAATGGACATGATACCCCCATGGTAAAAATAAAAAATTCCTGCTAACATCAGAAACACACCAAGGATCCTGCTCTGGCAATTTTTTTTTTCGGCTTTACTGAGATACAATTGACAAAATTGTAAAATATTTCAAGTGTGCATTATGGCGATTTGATGTATATGAAATAATTCCATTATGGTTAATTAACTCCATAACTTCACATATTGATTCTTTTTTTTAAGAACAGCTAAGTTCTACTATTAAGAAATTTCAATTACACAGTTTTTAACTATTGTCACCACGGGATACACGATCTTCAGACCCTATTATAGCTAAAGGTTTATACCCCTCTACCAATCTCTCCCTATTTTCCCCACACCCGAGGTCTTGGAAACCACTTTCTTACTGTTTCTATGAGTTTGACTTTTTATTGAGATTCCACACATAAGTGGTATGATGAAATTTGTCTTCCTCTGTCTGGCTTATTTCACTCAGCATAATGTCCTTAAGGGCCATCTGTGTTCTCACAAAGGTAGGATTTCCTCTTTCTCATGGCTCTTTTTCATGGGCTAATATTCCATTACTTTTAGATGTCTTGCCATTTCCAGGATAACCAATGATGAAGACAATCTCAGGTTTACTAGCCTAATCATATTGTTATTTGTTTGTTCAGCCCCTATTCCATGGTAGATGCTTTCTGGCAAATGTCTATGTGGGTTACAAAAGATTTAAAACTTTATACTCTCCCCATGACCACCTCAGTGTCTCTAACCCATACCTTTGTCTTCAATCTTCTAGCCCTCTTTCTTTAAGGCTTCTGACCAGTTAGCTAGGCTTGCTCACTCTCATTTAAGCCCATCCCTGTAAGAAACTGCAATGTAGCCATCATCATTTCCAGCTTGCACTCGCATGTAGAGTTGACCTATTTGTCAGCCAAGATCAGACATTTTTCTCCTCTTTCAGCTGGCCATCTAGGAATTTCCATAAGGCCATCAATGAGATCGGAGGCAAAGTCTGGTACAACTGTGGTGATATTGGGGTCTGGGCGTCCTACTCATAGAACTTGCTCATATCCTTTGGTCCTGCTCAGAATTGGTGATAGAGATACCATTTTTATTATATGATGAATTGTTGCTGGGCCTGCCTCTCTTAAGTAGGTCTGGCAAAACCAGGAAATAATATACAGTTTTAGACACCTGGTCTCTTGGTTTTCCGTGATTAATCCTAGTAATAAAAGGCCTAATAAAAAAATAAATAAATAAAATAAAAGGCCTAATACTACAAGACAGTGCTTCTTGTCTCTCAAAAAGCATGTAGTTTTCTGGGCATGGCCTTGCCCAGCGCCCTGGGGACCTTATTGTGATTATGCCACCAGAACATGCCATTAACTGCACACTTCCTTTATTTCTACCGTGGACGTCTCCAACATGGCATAATCTGTCATATCATATGGCCCAGGTGGCTCTGCTGCTTCCTGTACTAGAGTCCCAAACTGCTGATGAGAACTTTCCTGATCCCCCACATCACCCAAAAGCTGCCAGCCTTCCGTGTCTTCCAATATATGGATTGAGGAATTATCCCCATGTGTGCAGTGCATTGCTTTAGAGCCCAAAAATATCTTTCAGATCCCTTGCTTGCTCCTTTAGGATATGGGATACAAGATGCAGTTATCTATCTATCTATCTATCTATCTATCTATCTATCTATCTATATCTATTAATTTTAGAGAAAATATACTGGACAATTTTTGGCCACTAAGCCTCCTAGAAACATGACTAAAATGTGTGTATTTTTGAAATTTCATGGAATTAAAGTCTCCCAGGGTGAATCCTCTGCTGAATCATGTAGCCTCAATAACTCCACTTCAGCATGCACATTTCCCTTTTAATTTTTTCCTCTATCATCTTCTTGAGCAGTACAGATGTTTGCACTTCACTGGGGGGTAACCCTCACTTATCTATGCTTCTAAAAACCACTGCTACAGCAAAATTTTTTTTTAAGATTTTATTTATTTATGAGAGAGAGAAAGAGAGAGAGAGAGAGAGAGAGAGGCAGAGACACAGGCAGAGGGAGAAGCAGGGAGCCTGATTGGGCTCAAACCCGGGTCTCCAGGATCACACCCTGGGCCGAAGTCAGCACTAAACCGCTGAGCCACCCAGGGATCCTGCAAAACTTCTTGAAACATTGTTAAGTCCAGTGTCAGGAGGAAGTGCCCCCAATCAATAAACTTTTGTTTATTCAATCCTTTGCTCTAGCATCTTTATCAACAACCACACTGAAAATTCAATCTCAAGGTATTCCTCTGACTCTTGAAAGCCTATTCTCTCTTTCTTCCTGTATTAGGTCCAGCAGGTCCCCAGCTAATTTAACCTTAGTTCTTGGCCTGGAAGTCAGGAAAAGAAGATAAGGACAACTCCAGAGAAGGCACCTTGGCTTTCTAGAATAAAGGCCTATGGGGAGTGGGGACACTGGGAGAACAAATGGTGCTTACAACGAAGAAATGGTTTACTTTTCCAAGCTCGAATGTTTAGAGGGCTCCAAACAGGCAAAACTCTATTCACCAATATTTCCCATCCCATCCTTCTGGATTACAGATTTTACCTGACTTTAGCAATGGCAGCTCTGTCTTCTCTGGATATCTATGACCTAGTGATGAAATCTTGAGCTTGCTCTCCCAATGAATCTGTTCTTCTACTGCCTTTTTGTAAACTAGCAAGGAGACCCTCTCTCTTTGTCACTCAACCTCTAACTCTTCATTCATGCCTCTCATTTTCTCATGATCTATCATTAGATCACCAATACAATTTAGTCATAATTAACAAACTGTTGACGTTGTCCTGCCCCACTTATTTAGGATGCCTGAATCTTCATACTGACAAATTTCTCCAGCGACTGGGATGTTTCTCCAGTTTTCCACTGGTGATAACTTGAGCACTTTAGCTGCCCCTTGGGCCCCACTTTCCACATGGAGTGGGGCAGGAAATAAGCTGCTCCTCAAAGCCCATTTTACTGCCTATTTCTCTATTTTCAGCACCACCTGTGTTAGTGTGAGTCTCCCAAGAAGTTGATTCCAGGGCAAATTAGACATCAAAAAGATCTGTTGGGGGGGAAAGTTGATAAAACAGAAAAGGGAAACGAAGCAGGAATACTCAAGGAGAGACTTCCCACCACAAAGTGGTTATGAGAACTATCAGAGCCTGGGAAGGAAGGCTCGGGAGGAAAAACCTCAGGATGTGATGTAGTTTTAGAAAATCTCAATCCAACGCTGTGAACCTGGCCCAGTGTTTCCCATCTATGGAATCTAGCCCTGGTCTGGGTTGGCCTGACTCTAGTACCTCTACCAGGCTCAGTCATTGGTTAGGAGCAAACCAGGGGAACGGTGGTCTCAGTTATCACATAGTGGGTCATCCAGATGTGCAGCAGCTGGAGCTGCCAGTCAACTCTGCTCTTCACAGCAAATTCTCTTAGATGAACTTCTGAGCAGTGCATCTCCCTGGCTGTCACAGTATTCATCTTCAGACCGTGAGGCAACAAGTATGAGTCCAATAAATCAATATAGCAGGATTGCCTGAGAGGAAATCCTGAAAACGTAATGGCATTTTTGGTCTACTGTATCAACCACAAGACTACTTATTTCTGGATTTCTGGTTAAGTAAACAATAAATCGTATTTATTTTAATCATTTTATTCATTTTTTTCTGAAAATAAGAAAGAAGTGGCAGAGAATAGCTTATCAGCTATGCCATGCAACCAAAATTCTATAGTTAAGTTCCTCAAAGATTGTTGGTGAAACTCAGTTGCTTTTCATAGCTTCTATACCATTTTTGTGTGCAGGCTTCATTTTCAATATTTTCCTCAGCATCCAAATAAGAGTATATATTATATCTCCACACATTGCATTCACCATTCAAGTAGATAAAAGGAAGAAGAATAAAGGAACAGAATGCCATGGAACATGTCACCTGAGTCTTTTTTTTAAAACCTCTTCCAGAAGCCCTGCTCACACACTTACACTTACATTTGATTCACCAGAGTTGGATCATATGTCTCCTCCAGCCACTGAAAGATGATTAGAGAAACAGTCTATTGTATATGAGACAGTAGACCATTATGGCCAATATGGCCTGCCAGCACCTCTAAGTTACCATTTTCTATTACATGTGTATTTATGTAAGAGAAATATAGTTATTAGAAAGTGGAAAAAGTAATTGGAGTTAAGTTTGGGGAAACTATGTTTCCAATTTCCTGACATTCTGTTATGGAGTGTTAAAATTATTGTCTAGGGTCACCCAGGTGGCTCAGTCAGTTAAGAATCTGCCTTTGGCTCAGGTCATGATCCCGGGTTCCTGGGATCCATCCCTGCCTCAGGCTCCCTGCTCAGTGGGGAGGCTGCTTATCCCTCTGCCCCTCTGTCCCTCCCCACACCACTTGTGCTCTCTCTCCCTCTCTCCCTCTATCTCTTTCAAATAAGTCGGTAAAATCTTTAAAAAAAAGATATTGTCTAATGTTGATGACACAAAGAATACATATATACACATATATGTGTGTATATGAGTAATATATGTGTGAGTATATACATCTACATATGCATATACACATGTACATACACACTAATAGAAGAAAAGAAAATAATTTTCAACACTTGAAAGGAAGGAAATAGGAAATTTCTCAGTTGAAAGAGGAAAGGAGGAAGGAGTGAGATAAATTTGCCATGATTTATAGAGATGGAGAGTCATAGTATTAAAACAATAGTCTTATATTAGTATGGTATTTTGACCAAAGGATGGAGTAGTAAAGAAATCTTTTAATTTGTCTTTAAACCTTTATTCCCTTATCATTGCCACATTATAGACAATCGAACACATTTGAGTTTAATTCAAAGGAAAGAGCCTTTCTGAATTATTTACCGTTAATTGACTTGCAGCTTGCAATTAGACTGAAGTGTACTAAACATTCTTTCTTTCTTTGTAATTTATTTTAAAATCTATAGTTTCTTGGATTCGGACACAAATCACAATTTTTGATTAATGTTTTTAATGTTCCTACTGATTGCTAGAATTAACCACTAATTGGTATCCCTAAGACTACTTTTTGTAGATATCCAGTCCTATGCATTGGCATATGCTTTGCTTTAATATTTAAAAAGTTACACATATATACACACAAAGCATCTCAGTTAATGCTGTAAGTGTATCATATTTCAATGCCAAACAAATGAAAATATTCTCGTCTAGCCTTCTTTCTTTTCTTTACAAGATGCTAGAAGGTCATAATGTATGGTCTTTTAACTTGTGTCCAATTCTTACTAATTATTGTTGTAAAAATGTTAATTGCTAGCCCTTGTTTTTGTACCACTGCATAAATCTTAATAAGATTCTCCATGTTTAAAAAAAGTACACCTTTAAAATCTTAAAAATCAAGAAAGTTGCATAGATTCTGTTTCTTTCATTTCAGTTAATTTTATTCACATACATCTTTTCTACTGATTAAGATGGCATTGATAAAAGTTCACAGATCTAAGGAAAGCAAAGGTGCATGCTTTAACATGTTTCACTATTTTTTAAAAGATTTTATTTATTTATTCATGAAACACAGAGGCGGGGGCAGAGACATAGGCAGAGGGAGAAGCAGACTCCCTGTGGGGAGCTCCATCCCAGGACCCCAGGATCATGACCTGAGCCAAAGGCAGATAGATGCTCAATCACTGAGCCACCGAGGCTCCCTCATCATTTCATTATTTGTAGGTAAATGCAGTATTAACGTATGAGTGTCCAATGTTTTTATAGTTGTAGTGTTTGCCTGATTCTTTCATTATAATTGTCTCATTTATATGCACAGTATCTATGAGGCAAAAGCAGTTCTTTTTTTCACTTAAGCTATGTTCACAGATAGTAATTATTTTCTGCAGTATTATCTTTGAACACAATTGAAATCAATATATTGGTTTATCCAGTTACATTTAGAATCAGTTTAGATGAAAAAGAGAAGAAAAACTGGAAGATTTTTTTTCTAGACAAAAAGAGATTCAAAAGAAAGTTTGGTGGATTCATAATGCAGACATGGCTTATTATTTTTTATAATTACCTATATAGGAATCAAGTAACCATGGCTCCAATGGAAAAGTTTATAGGGCCTCTTGTTTAGGAAAGAAGAAAAAAATGTAAAATATAAGACTTCTACCTTTCTCTCATTTTATCTCTCTTGATTATAGTATATTTTATTTGTAGTTAATGTTTTTCTAAGTGAAAAAATTACTTGCAGGAATTTTACACTTCATATTTATGATGTACAATAACAAGTTTAAATGCAGATAGGTGTGTTCAGTTGGTATAAGGGAACATAAAAATCACACAATTCATGGTTCATAACTCATATATGCGTATGTATTCATTCTACCAGAACCATGGAAATGCCGCCCAAACCCAGTTGTTTTTATTTCACTTGATACATGCACATTCTACCAATATTTTGACCTAAGTATGTTGCCAACTACATAAGCACTGAGAGAAAAAAAAAAACCACAAATATGAGATGCCCTATATTTCCCTATGTTCTCATTTTTCATGTAAGTGGTTGGCTTAAATGGGGAATTGACATAGTGAGAAAGGATCTGATAGGGTTCTTTGGTCATTAGTGTTTCTGAGAATTCCAATGTGTTTTTTCCTGTTTGATGTAAATTCTGGTTTGAAAAATAAAAAAAAAAATAATAAACGAATAAATAAATTCTGGTTTGAACAGAATGAATGACCTCTTTGGGCTATCAGTGTTTATACTTAATCAGATGTAGATGTAACTCAGTTTTCTTGCCTTAAATTTTGTTGAGCTCCCATGCACCATGGATGTACGGGAATTCTGTGTTTGGGGAGCTTTGTGAGTACTCTCTGCAAATAGGGCAACAAGGGAAGGTAGATGCTTGGATTGCACATTGTCTCCTCTGCACCACTGTCCCAGCAGACTTTATTTATAAGATATAACTTTAAAAATAACAATTATCAAGAGTTTTAAGAAAATGACAACCGAATATTCAACTAAACATAGAGCTCTTTTTTTTTTTTTTTCTTTAATCAATGGTAAAGACTTTATTTAGTTCAGACACAATTTCAACATTTTTCTCTGGCAGAAATTATATATTATTATGCAAAAAGCAGATGATGAGGTGAGAAGGGAAGAAAGTGAGAGAATTCTGCCCTAAAAAATGTCTTCTTTTCTGGAAAGAAAGAAGAATCTTTGCCTTTAAAAATATCAGGTATGCTTGTTACCTTCCACTTGACAACTGGATCGATTCCAATCACATACAAGGATACTGTTGTCTTCATTGTACATCCCCACTTTGTCTGTTAGCATGGTACACAATAAATATCTTCTTTGGAAGAATATTACCTATGATTACTTACATCCTACATAAAATTCAGAAAAAAAAAACGCTCAGTGTTAAAAATTGTTTTTAATAATACAGTATTGTTACCAGATATTGAATATACCTTCCGTCCAAAATGAAATAGAAAAACACCAACACTGAAGTTGCTTTGTTGTAACTTCATGATTTCCACTTAAAATGAATGATAGAGTTTTGCTAAAAATAAGGTAAACTCATAGGAGGTAGTATTTATAAAGCAGTAACAAAGAGAAGAGATTTTATATACATTTAATAAACAAGCTTTGTTTTTAAAGATTTATTTATACATGAGAGACACACAGAGAGAGGCAGAGGACAGGCAGAGGGAGAAGCAGGCTCCATGCAGGGAGACTGATGTGGGACTGGATCCTGGACCCCGGAGCTGAAGTCAGACGCTCAACTGCTGAGCCACCCAGGGCTCTCTTAAAGACAAGTTTTTATAATTTACCTAACTTTTAAATTACTGAGGTCTCATATAATTTAATGTATAATTACAGAAAGAAAGCTTTAAAAATTATAATTCAGGGGTGCTTGGCTGGCTCAGTCGGTGGAGCATGTGACTCGATCTCGGGGTTGTGAGTTTGAATGCCAAGTTGGGTGTAGAGATTATTTAAAAATAAAATCTTTTAAAAAATATAATTCAATCCAGCAATAAGCTCAGAGCTCTTCTGAGCATGGCAATCTATGAGACTAAACAGTAAACAGATCTTACTACATTGCATTATAAATTTTGCAAAAAAGGATAACTTGGGCATTGAAATTGTGAACAGTACTCATTTACATCAGAATGATTCATAGGTTTTTATTAGTAGAATTTTTAAATTATAGGAATGTAATAGGAAATCATAAAGAAGAAAATGTAAAATACAAAGAACTAGGTGTGGTAGGCAAAACTCTAGATGCCCTATGATCCTTGTCCAGATATAATACCTTCCCCTTTGAGTAGGGGTAGAACTTGTGAATATGATGGGAGATATCACTCCCCAAATTATGTTTGATCATATGGCAAAGAGGAGATTATGGTGGGTGGGTCTGACTTAACCAGGTGAGCCCCTTAGAAGTAGAGTTTTCACTAGATGGTTGCAGAAGAGAAAGTCTAATAGACATGCTCCAGCTGGCCTGGACAAAAGCAAACACCCGTGTTGTGAATTGCCCGTGGGGTCACGTGGCAAAAACTGCAAGCAGACTTTAAAATCTGGCAGGAAAACAAGAATTTCAGTCATACAACCACAAGGAAATGAATTTTGCCAACAACTAGTGAGGTTGGAAGAGAACCTTGGGCCCTGAAAGAAAACCACAGTCCTGGCTGACACCTTGCTTTCAGCCTGGAGACTCCGAACAGAGGATCCACCTAAGCTGTGCTTGGACTTTTGACCTATAGAAACTGTGAGATAATAAATGTGTGTTGTTTTAAGGAACTAAGTTTATGTAGCAATTTGTTATGAAGTAATAGAAAACTAATATATCCAGGAGTAACATTTTGCTTATATCATCTTTATAGTTACATCTTCTGTAGCTTTTTTCCTGTGTACATAGATACCATTTTGTGTGTAATGGAATTATAATTTTTATATAATCCTTTTTGATTTACTGTAATAGTATTTTTCACTCAATTAAACAATTTTATCACACCCTTAAAACAAACAAACAAACAAAACAAAACAAAACAAAATAAAAAACAGATCTTATGCCCATGAGGCCTGCTCTGGGTACAGGATCCAAATTTATACCATCTTCAGAATACCAGAAATAAAAATTAAAAAATGAACCTAAAATAAAAATTAAGAAATGAACCTAAAAGATTGCCCAGAATTACTGAAACCACTGGAGGAAAGAAACATGAAATGTCTATAGTGAAATATTAATGGAAAATAATCAAGTTCATTTATTTTATTAGCACATGCATTGTTTAAATAGTAACATATTAGGAAAGATCCCTAAGTCTGTTGGAAATGGTATAATGAATTTCTAATTTTAAAATAAACTATGATATTGAATAACATAAACAACATAAAAGTGCATGATTCATAAGTACAACCCAATAAATACTTACAAAATGAGTACACCTGGGTAACCACCTATTAGGCCTAGATATAAAACACTCCCAGCCTCCCAGAAGTTCCCTAATGCCCTGTCCTACACCTCACTGCATCTTCCATCCAAAAGTTAAATGTTACCATGATTTCTTAAACCCTAGAATTCACTCTTTTTCAAATTTGTATCAAATGCAATCATATTGTTTATATCTGAATTCCTTTGTATCTTTTGTTTGTGGAGATTCATATAAGTTGTTGCATGTAGCAATAATGGATTTAGTTTTATTTCTGTAGAGTAAAATATTTCTAATGCAATTTATTTTCTAGCCTACTATTGATGCGTATTTCCAGTTAGATGTCATGATGAAAATGCTGCCATCAGCATTCTCGTATATGTCTTTTGAAGCACCTGTGTACACATTTCTCTTACTCAGGAGTGGAATTGCTGGGTCATGGGCTATGTGTATGCTGATCATTGTAGATACCGCCAAAGAGTTTCAAAGTGGTGATAACAATTTATGCTCTACTTAGCAAAATTTGAGGGATCCAGTTACTTCAATAATACTCTGCATTGTTGGATTTCCCCCTCATTTTTAAGTGTATTTTTCATGTGCATCTCTGCAAAGATACTTATGATCTTAAGCAAGTTCTCATGTGTCTATTATAGATATGTGTGTGACCTGCCTGTTCAAGTCTCTTGCCCATATTTTATTGGATTGCCTTTTAATCAATAGTAAAAATTTTATTTGGTCCACAGACTGGGTAGCTTAACCAACAGCAATTTATTTACTGAAAGCTCTGGAGGGTAGAAGTCCGAGATGAAGGTGTCAACAGATATAATTTCTTCTGAGGCCTCTCTCCTTGGCTAGCAGATGGCTGCCTTCTCCTTGAGCGCTCACATGGTCTTTTTCTCTGTGCATGGACATCCCTAGTATCTCTGTGTGTTCAAATCCCCTCCTATGAAAAAACAACAATCAGATGGGGTAAGGGTCCAGCCTAACATCCTCATTTAAACTTAGTCACCTTTTAAAAAACCCTGTTTCCAAATACAGTCACATTCTGAAATAGTAGGTCTTAGCACTTAACAATATCAATTCTAAAGAGGCTACAATTGAGCTCATGGCATTTCCCTATTCAATAAGATCTTAAACCTTTGAAATTCATTGAAATTCACTCTATATTCTAATTTTCCTCAATTCTGGGAAGTGTGTCAAATGAACTTGAAAAGAGTATGTATTCTGCGACAGTTGAGAGCAAGTTATTATATATAAAAATTAGGTTAAGTTAGTTAATTGAATTCATAATTTTTTTTCTGATTTTTGCCTCCTTTTTCAATTGTCACCGAGAGATATTCATATAAATCTTCCTCTCTGATTTTGGGTTTGCCTGTTTTTCCTTTTGCTTTATCACCATCTGGTTTTATCTTTCGAGGCTATAATGTTAGATGCATGCAAATGTAGAACTATCATATCTTTCTTATGAATCTTTTTCATTATAAAATATAATATATGTATATTTTTACTTTTTATTTTGATAGAATTTCAAAATTACAGAAAAGTTGCAAAGCAACAGATAACTCTACATTCCTTTTGCTCAGTGAACTCTTCAGGTTTTGCAACCTGTCTCACTGATGTCCTTTATGGAAAATGATTTAATGCAAAGGTCATGCACTGTCTTCAATTGTCACATCTACCTAGTTTTCTTCAGTCTGGAAGACTTGATTCATTCTTTCTTTCAGTGATTTTTGCTTCGTGGATGTATGTCGGTAGGGATGGTGCGGAGGTAGGGTTGAGTGGAGGGGGATCTTGCTTCTCTCTATCTTGCTCTGGAGTCGCGTCTGGGTCTGGTCTTCTTTGGTGCGTTATTCTTTCTGTTCTTTATTTCTTCGTTCTTTATTTCTTTCGTTCTTCTTCTTATTCCTTCCTTCCTTCCTTCCTTCCTTCCTTCCTTCCTTCCTTCCTTCCTTCCTTCCTTCCCTCCTTCCCAATTCTAGATCTTGTGCTCTATCATTTATACTCCAAGGAGAAGTCTTGGAATCTAATAAAAATATCTATTATCTTTATGTGGTATTAAGTAGGCACTCAAAGGAAGCAGGTTATTTTTATGCCCTAGAATCGAGATTAGATCGTCATAAACTTTTGAAAAGAAGGACGGCACATGTTATGTTATACAGCTGAGAGGAGTATAGCCTCCTAAAGAGTAGAGGTGGAGTAATTCTGTGCTCAGTTATATTAAACTTATTTATTTCGGCCTGCACCAACTTCAGAATGTCAATATGGAGCGAGAGTGACAATATGCTCCAAGATATAGGGAATTTTAGTTTACAAAGTACTTTCATAATTCACGATGGCTGATTTTAGCACAATCCTTTGGGTTAGATAGAGCATGGATTATATCCATTTATGTCTGAGTGGACTGAGAGGTAAAGTGCCTTTTACAAAAGCACATATTTTATTAGTTTACTAAATAGCTGAACTCAAGGAGTGAAAAACAGGATGAAATATATTCTCCATAATATCTCTTAAAAGAAGATTCCGTACTTTCCATTCACCTCCAATTATAATAAATAATAAGTGTGACTCACTTTTGGCTACTAAATAGAAAAGACTAGTATAAGTTAAAAAAAAAAAGTAAAAAAATTCAAACTTCTCTTTCTACATCCCCACTATCAGTTTCACCATCTAGGTCATAAATGTCCAGAAGGATTGTGCAGTCATTCATTACAATCTGCTTGCCTTTCTTCTGCTGGCTTCACAGGATTGCAGAGAGAAATGGTTAGAGGGAAATGGCATAAGCTTTACTGAAATAATAATGCCTTTTTCCTTTCTTCCAATGTGACTAAGGTGTCATGACTGTTGAGTACCCTTTATGACATGGGTTCAAATTCCCAGCTCCCTTTTGGGGTAAAAGTGAGAGTTTACCAGAACTGGAGGCTATGCAGGGACTTCTCTGCACACTCCAGACATAGACAGTAAGCTCTCCTGGCAAGCCTGGCAACTCTTTCTGCTATTGACAGTGTGACTTCCACTCCTATTTCCTGGACATACCTCATCCTCACAGGATGCATACTCTTGCCCTCGAGATGGTATTTAGCTTTCTTTACTACATACAAATTGCCACAAACTTAGCAGCTTAAAATAGCACACATTTAATTCATTTCCTTGTATCTGGAGCACTGATAGCCTCAGCTTCTTGCCAACTGTCAGATGGAGGCTGACATAAGCCCCTAAAGGACATCCTTAGCTTTTAGAGGCCACCTGTACTTCCTTGCCCATAGGAAATTCCTCATCATGGCCACTTATTTCCTAGAGCCAAGGAGGAGAGTCAGTTACCAAAGCAAAGTTGTATGTAATGTAGCATAACCACTGGAGTGACAACCCATCAACTTTGCCATATTTTGTTGGTCACATACGTCATTGGCCTGCTCACACTCAAGGGGAAGGGTATGCACAGGGGCTTGGATACCAGGTGAGGATCATTAGGAAATACCTTAGGGTTGCTCCATCCTGATAACTAAAAGCATTTGTCATCTATCTGTCACCTCCAATTGGTCCATGGATATATTTTTTTAATGAACAAAGATTTCAAATAACTCACTAATAACCAAATCTATAAGCTATCACAACCAATTCAAAGGAGAATTAAACACACATATGAACAATCAGAAATGCTGCAATACATTTATAAATAAAAGCAAGATTAGTCAATATTCACAGGAAAATAATCACCTGCATCATCAGACACAATTCATTTCTATTTCTCTGGACAAAAATAATTGGCATTACTATACATTTTCTACAACTTACAGAGTTCCAATACAATGAAGTGTATAGTCCCCACAGGATTAAATAACTCAGAAGTGTTCAGTAGACCGCATACACAGCAATCTTTCCTTTTTGTTCATTTCAGTCTTCCATATTTTCCTGACATGTCAAAGATATTCATAAGATTATTTCTAGCCATACAAGTGAAAAAATTATAATCCATTCAGAGCACCAACAGAATTGATCAAATAAATTTATCATCTATTGTAGATCAAAATGTCAAGTAACTACTAAAATGATATTGAAGAACCGTATCTAATAATATAGAAAGATGCTTAGGACTTTTGAAGTGGAGGAAAGATGCACTTGGAAACCATTTACTTTGTACCACCACAGACCAATTATTAAACAACCATATCATTTATATGGCTAATTGACAAATGATAGCATTACAATACCAAAAGTAGTTATCTCTGAAGGTGGATTTAAGCAATTTTATGTATTTGGTTTTTGCTCACTTTTATTTTTCAAATACTTTATGATGAAAGGGTTTTCTTTGAAAAGAATGAAACATTAAAAAAAATTACTGAGCATGTACCCTGTTAAAAAAATATATATATATACTGAACGTGTATTCTGTACCAGCTCCTTAGAAAGATGAATCACACACAGGGTTTCTGCTCTGAAGAAAATAGCAGTCCAGGGGAAGAGATACAATTTCAGCTCATAATTAGGGTAAACCGCAAAGCATATAAGGAAAAACACATATTTGATCCAGAGAGTACAGAGTTTTAAGAAGAATTGCCTTGGACTGATAATATTAGTGTCAGGAGTGTAGAATGTGGGATTTAGGGAGGAATTTAGAAAGTATGGATGCCAGAGCAGGATTGTGGACCATAAATTAGAGTCAGCTATGATGAAAACAGGGTGGGAGGACAGAAGAAAATCTATATACTGATCTATAGGTAAATGCAGTTTTATTTGTTTTTATATGTATAAGGAAAATCTATACATAAAAAGTAGGTGTAATTGTGTACATATAGTTACTTAAAAATACCCAATAAACAAAAAGTGCTGTTTTTGTGCTATAGCACCTTGAGAATGCTCCTATCATTGTGCTAGTATGATTAAATAAAATTGTATTTTTCCTTGCTTTCTCTTCCAAAACACTCTAAACTGTTTGAGGGCAGGATCCATGTTTGTTTTGTTCCAAGATCACACGTAGTGCTAAACACAACATAGGAGAGTCTTAAATACTTATTAATTAGAATAAGAATAGGATAAAAGAAGGCAGGGCACCTGGGTGACTTAGTACTTGAGTGTCTGCCTTTGGCTCAGGTCGTGATCCCGGGGTCTTGGGATCAAGTCCTGCAGGGAGCTGGCTTCTCCCTCTACCTATATCTCTGCCTCTCTCTGTGTCTCTCTTGAATAAATGAATAAAATCTTAAATAAATAAAAGAAAGCAGAATATTTCATTGTTCGCTATAGCTTACCATTTCTCTGGAAACTCCTAGATTCTTGACATGCTACACAGGTTGCATGTGGCTACATTGATGACCTCTTTCATCCCTATCATCTTGGGTTACTCCAGTCATCCTAAACATTAGAATTTGCTAGATGAGATGCAAGTATGTGTGACATTGTGATTTACGATAAGGAATATATTTGGCCTTTGTACCATTTCTGGCACAGAGATCCTATAACCACTGGAATTTCCTAAATGATAAGAGCAATAAAGTTGTTTTTTGTTTTTTTTGTTTTTTGTTTTTTGTTTTTTTTTGTTTTGTTTTGTTTTTTTGTTTTTGTTTTTGTTTTGTTTTGTTTTGTTTTATGTTAAGAGGTGGCTTGCAGAAGATATCAGGTTACCTAAGGATGGAGATTGGTTGTAAGGGAACCCAAGTCTGTGAGAAGAGGATTGGAATGTTCAGTCCCATCCCTGACCTGGGAAAGGTGACAGGCCAAAGATTGAATCAGTTGCCAATGGCTAATGATTTTTCAATCATCCTAAAGTCATGAAACCTCCAGAAAAATCCAAAATACAGGTTCAGAGAGCTTCAGGGTCAGCAAACACACAAGAGATGTGAGGACAGTGAGGTACTCAGAGCATAGAAGCTCTGCACCGTTTCCCCATACTTTGTATTCCTATGCATCTCTTATATTTGACTATTCCTGAGTTATATCCTTTTATAATAAACCACTGATTTGGTGCTGAAGTGTTTCTCTAACTTCTGTGAGCTACTCTAGAAAATTAATTGAACTAGAGGAGAGCATCATGGGAACATCTGATTTATAGTCAATAGGTTAAATGCACAGGTAACCACCTGGACTTACTATTGGCATCTGAAGATAGGGGTATGGGGGTATACTTGTGTGGGTACTCTGGTGTACTGAGCTTGTAGCTCTGTCTAGAAATCAGACACAATTTCCAGGTAGATAGTGCGAGAATGAAGTTGAGCTGTAGGGCATCCAGCTGTTTTCAGAGACTTGCTTGTGAAGAAAACTTCCAACACACAGACACACACATACACACAGACACACACACACACACACACTAGAATTGGGGTGCAGAAACTTAGTAACCATACATAGGTGCTAAGGAGACCTTAGTGAGGCTTATAAAAAAGTTCAAGCTTGCATATAATTCAACATTCCTTCTCCGCACCCCTATTGCCATTTTGACAGACGTTCTATCTATTTTGGGAACAGAATGGAAATAGATAATCATTTTTCTATGGCTTAAGATCACTCACTCAGCCTCTCTGATTCCTTTCTTGGAACCACATTTTTGGTTAGGATACGTAAAGGAATCATGAAAAGACATTGAAAAGCCATAATTTTCATCCTAAAATTCCATACTCAGAAATGCTCTTATTTCCATTTTCTCTATAAATTGTCTCTCTTTTTTTTTCCCCTTTCTTATAGTCTGGTGGGAGCACTAAATATGATAGGCAGCCTCTCGGGAGGCTCCCAAACAGAAATGCCTTTTGGTATTTAATCCCTTGTGGTATCATCTCTGCTTGAGTGTAGATTGGACTTACTGGCTCATTTCTAGAAAATAGAATATGGCAGAAGAAATGAGATATCACTCCTGGAATTAGGATAAAATATGCCATGACTGTGTCTTGTTTTCTCTCCCTCCTTTGCTCACTCACTCTTACAGAAGTCACTGCCATATTTTAAGCTGCTTTCTGGAAAGTTGCATATGGCAAGAAACTGATGTCTCCTCCTGACAGTCTAGAGGTCTCCTAATGCCATGTGAGTGAGCTTAGATGTTATCCCCTCCGGTGGAACTTCAAGTGGACTATGGCTCCAGCTGACCCTTGACTGGAGCGGTGTGAGAGACGCTGAGCCAGAGAGAGCAGCTAACTTGTGCTTCATTTCATGATCACACACTGAACTCATGTTTATTGTTTTAAGCCTCATTGGTAATTTATTTTGCAGCAATTATCAAATACACTCTGCTGAATGAGCAATAACCCCGGTAGTCCCCCAAATTGCAGTGGCTTAACAAAATAAAAGGCCTCTTAATGTTTGTGGTTATATGTACTTTTGTAAATCTTTGGTTAATGTTTATCTCCCATTTTAGATTGTTAGAGCCATGAGATTCGGGACCATGTTTGTTTGGTCCTATGGTAACATCTTCCGTTCTTTACAAGCACATGGTAGGTGCTTGATGAATATTCTTTGAGTGATTGAATAAATGAATGAATGATCTTGGACAGTCTCACTCAACCTTGTTTGTAAACTGGGGAGATTCCTAAGTCCATCACTCTGTGCTGTGATGCGGAGATAGTTAGAGAATGCTAACATGAAGGTAAATGTAAGAATTTTCTTTAGAGATGCTCCTGGTTTTTTTTTTCAGCCTGAGTTCTTTCCCTTCCAATTTGTAAATCCCAGAGGAATCTTCTTCTCACCACAACATGGCTAAGAACGCTAAGATGGAGCACTTAGTGGCTGTCCTCTGTGGATAGCTAGGCAGGACCATGACCTACACAAAGAATTCTGAGGGGGGTTGGGTGATGGGTTTCTTTTCTCCCAACATCACATTTTGTCCTATTTTACGTTGCAGTGAGGAAAGGGGAAAAGAAGGATGCTTGGGTGACTCAGGGGTTGAGCATCTGCCTTCAGCTCAGGGTGTGATCCTGGGGTCCTGGGATCAAGTCCCACATCAGGCCCCCTGCATGGAGCCTGCTTCTCCCTCTGCCTGTGTCTCTGCCTCTCTGTCTGTGTCTCTCATGAATAAATGAATAAAATCTTAAAAAACAAAAAAAGAAAGGGGAAAACAACTGGATACTATTTCTAAATGGTGCCCATTCACTCTCTTACTTCACCACGCCATCCACCCCCCAGCCAAGGAGTTCCACTCTTGAATAGTTTTCTTCGCCATTGTATGTGTGTATGCGTGTGTATATGTGTGCGTGTATGTGTTCGTGTCACTTTGAACTTTTTCCAAGTTCACTATTAAGTTGAAATAAAGTAAACAAACAAAAGCACAGAATCAAAATTTCCATTTAATCTTTGTTGCTTTCTTTTTCTTATGTTTTTTTTTTTTTAATGATTTATATATTTATTTGAGAGACAGTACAAGCAGGGGAAGCAGGAGAGGGAGAACCAGGCTCTTTGCTGAACAGAGAGCCTGAGAGCCTGAAGTGGGGATCAGGGATCTCATGACCCTGGGATCATGACCTGAGCCCATATCAAGAGTCAAACACTGAAGCCATTGAGTCGTCTAGGTGCCCCTGACCTTTATTGTTTTCCCTTCTCTCTTCCACCCTGCACCTTGTATCCCTGTTTCACCCACCAGCTTGTCTCCATATGAGCTTTAAGGGAACAAATGGCTGGAAAGTGGCCAAAGGCTGGCCCCTGGGATGGAAACTCAGATGGAGAAGGGTCATGAGAGGGATCCAGAGACGGTCACGAACATTTAACTGCTCCCTCTAGGCGGTGCACTTCACATACGTAAACCCATTGAATTCTTGGAGAAAACTGTTCTGGAGGTCATATTCCTACCTCTTCCCTCATTTTCTAGGTAAAGAACCTCAGTTCTGAGAGGTTAAGCGTTTTGCCCATGGTTATACGGGGGGGCCTGGAGGAACCAGCGCTTGAATGTAGGTTTGTCAGACTTGAAACCCTACATGATTCTCACCATCACTTGTAAAGAAAGGCACATGACTGTGCAGAATGCAAATTAACAGGAGGTAGATCTCTCCCCAGTTGAATGTGTGGTATTAGAACTAGAGGGGGGGGGGGTGTTTGTACCTTACTTAAATTGCAATGGATTCTCTGATCTCAAAAATGTTTAAGGATTTCGCTAGATTTACGTCTGTTTGGTGCTCAGGAAGAAATAAAGAAGAGCAACTGAAAACACACAGTCACCGTACAGGGAGTTGTGTCCTGCAAGCACACCAATAGCCATCTGTGCTTCAGATTTTCCAAATGAATTTTTGTATTTACTTGCTCTCATGGCAAAACCTCTCAGAACACTCCTTGGTCATTTGAAAATCCGTGTTGACACAAGCTTTGCTGGAGTTGCTCGTAATTCCATAGTAACCGAGAGCCTCTCCTAGCTGTTTTCTTGGCTTTATTCATCTGTTTGCCCTTCATTTTAGAAATCTGCAACAGTGTCGGGTTTGTATAATCTTAGCTCTTTCCTTATGCCCAGAGGCCAAAAGAGAGAAAAATGTGTGGAGAATTGGGGAATTCTTAGCCAAATTGAATGAGAAAATTGAGGCAATTATCTGAAAAATACATGTGAAAACCTGTTATCACTCAGAATGAAAGGTAAACGACTTCAAATTTCTGTTTCATTTGGAGTAAGAAGGCTTGAAGAGATTGCAATCTTTTCTCTCTCATGCATAAATCACTGAGTTACACATTTGCAAGGATGAAGGTGTCACTGAAGTACTTGTTTAAAAATAAATATTGCTTCTCACGGAAAGGCTAAATTCATTCTCCAAGGAGCTGTAGTCATGGTAATGACACTTCAGAACTAAAATCAACATTACTTTTTTCGACGAAGCTACTTATTGCATGGTTTCAGAAACACACACATTTTGCCTATTTGAGAATTTAAACATTAAATGAATGCTCTTGAACGTCATTGTCCAAGGTTCTTAAATTTCTTCCCTTTAAAAACATATGTGCTTTCTTTTCACCTGATCATAAAGGCTGCCATTATATTATTAAATAGATCAACTACTAAATTCAAGACCTATCAGTTTTCTCTGACCAAAAAAACAAAAAAAAAGTTACAATCGACATCAGGAATGTAGCCTTTTTTCCTTCATATTTTGAGGTAGGTGGCAACTGTTTACACAACACAGGATTTGTGGAGTGAGAAGCTCACTCTTTTGTCCGTGCAAGGGTTTTACTCACTTTTTCAATGTATTTTTTCCTGCGTATACAGGTTTATTGTAAAAATTTGGAGAATATTGTAAAGGGAAGGAGAATACAAACACCACTAATTCACAACTTAGAGTAAATATCGTTAATGTGTGGCATATTCACATATACTTCATGGAGCTCAAAGTTTATGCAACTGTCTGCTCCATATTTCACATTTCATACATCTTGAACATTTCCTTTGTCCCTCATATTCCATAAAAACCTCATTTGTAATAATTGAACACTATTTCACGTCCTAGGGGTTATATAATGTTCATTTGTTAGTTTGGAAATCTTATGTCTTGATCTTCTTCTAGAAAATACGGCAGAAAATACCAGCGATGTGTTTTTCCATTTCCTCCCAGAACTTTATTTTATGTATCATAACATTAATGAAAGATAATTAGATGTTCACTTAATAAATAAAACTACAAGTACCTGAAACATCAAATAATGCCTTCATTTTAAAATGTTATAAATGTAGATAAGATAGTGATGTTTGGACATTTTATACACAATAGATTTCCCACGCTTTCCCAGTGGAATCTTCATGGATACCTTTGACTTTTTTATTTAATTTCTCTTCCATCTAAGATTGTATTAGGAGCGTTTCTTCTTGGGAATTGAGACCGAGACCTTACCTCTTTTCCTGTTTTGTAACTTGGGGTTCAAAAGGAAGGAAGCCCTCTGCATTTTTTGATTCAAACACTGTCGCTCTTCTCTGGAAATCTAAAGGTAAATGCTGAACAAGTGCTGAGTCCTTCTGGATCCTGCCCCATGCCCGTCAGCATCTAAGTCTTTGGCAGCCCTGGGCAGACGGGTGAGCTGCTCTGGTATAGCTGCTCTGGTGCAGCTGCTCTGGGGTCATCACTTTTCCTTGATAAGACAGGGGTTGTCTACAACTGGGCTGTCTACCTACAGAGGCCTTTCTGTTTTGCTTTTAGTGCCTGTGGTTTTGATCCTCATTAACAGAGAAGTATTTCTCTGAGCTTTTGTGTTCTACATCTTTAAGGCCCTAAGACCATTAATTGCCATTGCTTGGAATGTACTGATGACTTTACTTAACCACTTGGACTGTGCTGATCATGACTCAGGAGTTTATTAGTTTTGAAGCCTTGTCAATACCTGCCAGTGCATATGAAGCAGGAGGAGATGGAGGAGGAAGAGGGAAGAGGAAGGATTTCTTATCTCTCCCCATTTAACATAGAGTCTAGGTAGAGAAGACAGGAAAGACATTTGTAATAAATAATGACAGCACAAAAGAGAAGGCTGAAAGTCTCACTTCCAATCTGCTTCCACATCTGACTCTCATCAGGGATTTCTCAAGGAAATCACATGTAAATTTGGTGATTTCTCATTGATTGACTGGTTTGGACTCTTCATCAATGAGCCAGGGAATAGGCTGCTTTGCGTGAGCCGGATCCTCGGGTATGCTACGGAGCAGGTAATTTAGAGACAGGAGAGATGAGAGGGCAGCAGATAGATAGCAGTGAGAGTAGGGTCCCTAGCAGATCTCCTGCTGGACAGGAGGGAATGCAAGAAGACAGATCAGGGCTATGCTCAGCAGTGTGTCGGTAAATAGTGAATGGATAACTGCAGGAGAATTTTGCTTGAGAGCTTATCTTAAACTGTTCCTTTTGGCTTCTGCTCTGTTTACCATTAGAGTTCAATGGAACAGAACTGATGAGGAAAGTTATGAACAAACCACCCCATTTAATTAATCCCCTGCTGGTTTTGTCAATGATCTTTTCCTCACCACATGTCCTCTTCAGCAGGGTTGGGCAAGATAATGAATTTAGCATGGTGTCTGTTGATTTGCCAGCTATTTACCATATTTTTTCCCTCTTAATTGTCAATTCTTTTTTTTTTTTTTAATGAAGACTAACAAGGCATTACTAATTTATAGAAAGGCTTTATTCATGCTCTTAAATGTTAATTTGTATTCGCTAAAATAAGACTGGGGTCATCACTTTTCCTTTGATTACTCCCTTCCCTCATAGTTATTTGCATCAAAACATGCTGAGTGAATGTGTTTTTAGTTTTCTGAAAATGAGCATATTTGAAATATATCTTGAGATTCCTGACTTCATGAAAGCATTTGGAGGCCTCTCTTACCCCTGTATATTTTATGTTCTGGTGAAAATCTCAGAAACATCTGAAACAGGGGGAAAACTCAGATAATTTATATTTTCAGAACATTTTCTCAACATATGCTAATGTATTATACTGTCACCTGGTAGTCTGGTTCATTGTGGTTAAAAGTTGCCCAAAATTCCAATATTCTCTTATATTCTATGGATCTTTTTAAATCACATTTGGCTTCTGTTTTATTTCAGTTACTTCTACTTCAGTTCTATTTGTCCTTACTGTTGACTAATATAGCAGTTATGACATATAAACACATACACATAATTTTATGTTTTTATCCAAAAAATTTACCAATGCAAGAAAACAAGTGCTGTTTAAAAATGATATGCCCATTTTTATCTGCATAAGCTTAAGTAATAAATTTAAAATACATCTGGGGCAGGTTACCAGATGTCTGCTCACTCATACTCCAATAGCTTTTAAGTACTTGAAGAAGGGGACAGAGGATGTAATAGAAACATGGTAAAGGGTTAGGATCTTTCTGTTGCTCAACAGACCAAGTAGATAATGTTCTTGTCTTTTGCTTTTTACTATTACTCCAGGTGCTCATGAATCTTCATGCAATATGAGAGGGACACAAGGCTGTATGAACGGTACTGACTATGGTGTTTTAAAAATTGTGTATGGGGGCAGTGAAACCAATAAAAATACACTTTCCTAATGGAGGTAAGTCCATGAGTGATTTTGAGTATGGTATTTTTAAAATTATTGAACCAACGATACACCTCTTGAAGCTAACTAGCTAACTACTAGTGGACTAAAAAACAAAAACAAAAACTCCAGATGGGGAAGATTTATAAAGTCATATAATTGAATTTTTTTATTTGTTTGTATGGTAGAAGTTACTGAGTAAGAGAAACTCAGGTCACTTTTTAAAGATTACTTGGCTGATTAATAGAATAACTAGATATTTTATAACCATATACAGTTTCCCTGAAAACATCATACGCAAATAAAATGTAAAATTTATATATATATGTATATTTTTAAAGAATTTATTTATGTATTCATGAGAGAAAGAGAGAGAGAGAGAGAGAGAGGCAGAGACACAGGTGGAGGGATAAGTAGACTACATGCAGGGAGCCCGATGTGGGACTAGATCCTGGGACTCCAGGATCACACCCTGGGCCGAAGGCAGGCGCCAAACCGCTGAGCCACCCAGGAATCCCCTAAATTTTATATTTTTAAAGCATATTTAAATTTGCAATATCAAATGTATTACTTAACACAGTCTTTTTGGAAGGGTTTTTGTTGTTTTCTTGGATTTCCTTAATTTTGTATACTTTATTTGCACCCTAACCCATCTTTCCTTTCTGAATGCTATTATAATAAGAATTAATATTTCCCTTTGTCATTTACGATGTCTGGAAAACAGGCAAAAAATAGCTCAGAATATATTACAATGCATTTAATACTCAATGATCCAAAGAATATTATCAACAAGTATAATTTCTGCTACTTACTCCATTTATGGTCCTGTAGAGCTTTTGCTACAATTTTATGTGAATGGAATCATACATTCCGTAGGTATCATTTTTCTTCTATGTGAAGGATTTAGTTTATTTCTTCTGTGAGTCTGTTTGTGACAAATGTTTTCAACTTTTTTAAATCTGAAAAAGTCTTTATTTGCCTTTGTTTTTCAGAGATATTTGGGTTGCCGTAGACTTACAGGTTGACAATTAGGCTAAATAATATCCTCTCAAAGATGTCTCTGTCATAGTCCTGGGAATCTATGGATACTTTAATTTACATGGTAAAGGGAATTTTGTGCATGTGATTCAGTTAAGGGCTTTGATATTTTTCCTGGACTATCTGGGTGGGCCTAATGCAATCACAAGTGTCCTGATGAGAATAGAAATAAGAGAGAAACAACCATCACAGAGGAGGGGAAATGCCATGCTACAGATTTTGAAGATGGAGAAAGGGACCAGGAGTTAAAAACAGCAGGTGGCCTCGAAGCAGGGAAAAGTAAGGGAATGAATTTTCCCCTGGAGGTGACAGAAGGATCACAGTCCTGCTAACATCCTGATTTTTAGCCCAGCAAAACTGATTTCAGACTTCTGATCTCCAGAAATGAAAGGCAAATAGTTCATACTGTTTTAAGTCTCTGTATTTGTGGTGATTTGTTATAGTAGCAATAGAAAATTACTAAAATAGTATTTTTCTCTTACTACTTGGAAGAAGTGGCTCCACTATTTTCTCACCTGCACTGCCATCCTTATTTTTGCTCCCTTGTACGCAATGTGTCTTTTTTCCTTGGCTGCTTTTGAGATATTAGTCTTATCATTGGTTTTGAGCAATTATATTACGATATGCGTTGGCATAGTTTTCTTCATGTTTCTTGTGCTTATAGTTTGTAAGGATTTCTGGATCTGTAGACTTTAGTGATCTTTGGGGTCATTATTTCTTCAATTATTTTTTTCTGGTCTCCAGCCTCTATGGTCTTTCTTTTGGTTGATTTAATCCAATGTATTTCATTTCATTTTGTTTGTCCCATAAGTCAATGAAATACTTTCCATTTTTGTAGGAGGATTCTTCTTTTTCTCTGTGTTTCATTTTGGAGAGTTTCTATTCCATGTTTTCGAAAACACTGACCTCCTTTAATTCCGTACAATAGATTTTTTAATTTTATGGTTATTTTTCTTCATAAACTTTTAAAATTTTGTAAAATTATGATATATAAAAAAGCATAATCATGTACTGTTTCCATATAATCTCATGCCCACGTTCCTTTTATTAATATCTTATATTACAATTTATGAACCAATATTGATATGTTATTAAGTATATATTTTATTCAGATTCTTTTAATTTTCATATATAATGTCCTTTTCTGTTCCAGATCATCATTCAGAATGTCACATATTTATTCGGCATATCTCCTTAGGCTTCTCTTGGCCATGATAGAGTTTTAGAATTTTCTTGTTTTGATGGCATTGACATTTTGAATACTGATCAGATATTTTATGGAATGTTCCTTAATTTAGGATTGTCTGATGTGTTTCTAATTATTTTGTTTGTTTGTTTGTTTCTAATTATTAGACTGGAGTTATAGATTTTTTAGAGAGAGAAAAGTTTGGTATAGTGCTATTCTCATCCCATCATATCAAGGGTACATACGTATCATGATATGACTTATTATTATTAATGTTAACCTTTATCTGGCTAAGGTAGTGCTTTTCAGTTCTCTCCATAAAGTTAACCTGTCCCTACTTTCTATATTGCATTCTTTGGAAGGGAGTTACTAAGTGCAGCTCATACTTAAAGAGTTAGGAATAAGTATCTATATAATTATTTAAAATCATCCACATGAGAAATGTGTCTTTTCTCCTCCATTTATTGTTTCAATATTTTTTTATATCAGTATGGACTTTTGGATATTTATTTTGCACTTAGGTTATAATCCAGTACAACTTTATTTTGTTGCTCAAGCCATGTCTGCTTTTCACATTAAAGATTCCTCCTGTTAGCTCTTGTGTCCCTTTAATATTTTTTGAATATTATTATTATCATTATTATTTTTAAAGCACTTTCTTACTTTCTGACTCTTATGGTACATTTCCTCTCCAAGGTTCTGGGCACTAGATGTGCTCATTACTATTGGAGTGTCAGGACTTCCAGGTCATCTCAGGTGACAGAGCAAGAAAACATATGTGTGTATATGAGCCTCTGTGTATCCACATATTCACAAGTATTTCAGAAGGTAACCACCTTCTCCTATAGAAAGCTAAACCTGATATTATACTGATGTCCTCTATTCAGGGTTTTTTCACTTTAGACATTGTAGTTTTCTCTAGAAGTGTGATTTAAATCTTTTTCACAGATTTCATGCTTCTACATAATTTTTGAATACATGAAATGTAGTTATATTAATTATTGTAATACATCCTTCCTTCATTTTAACATTTGTGTTAGTCCTTCAACTGTTTCAATTGATTACTCTTCTCATTATGGATCATGTTTCTACCTATTTGCCTGCCTGACAATCTTTGATTAGAGGGAAGACATTATGAATTCTATCTTTTTGGAAATTTAATATTTTTATATTCCTATAAATATTCTTGAGCTTTGCTCTGGGATACCGTTGTGTTACTTAAAAATAACTTAATTCTTTTCGTTCTTTTTTGGTTTGTTGGGTGGGATTAGATCAATGATCAGTCTAGAGCTAATTACTTCTCATAACTAAGGGAAGAACTTAATGAGAACCCTACCCAGTGCCCAGCAAATTATGAGTTTTTCTTCAGTTGCTGGTTTGAACAGACATTATACACAGTGCTATGTGATCACTGGGTAATTAAGCCTTTTAAGCCAAGGAATGAGGGTGAACTCTAGAAGCTAGTAATGACCTTCCATCGACAATGATCAAGGAAAGCATATCTCATATCTCTTATAATTTGGAACACTGAATTCGCCAACAGTTAAATAAGCAAAGATTACTCCAGAAAGAAACATAACCCTACTGACACCATTAGTCCACTGTGGCCCACGTGGGACTTCTGATCTAAAGAACTATAAGGAAGTATATCTGATTCAAGTCATTAAGTTTGTGGTAATTTGTTATGGCAGTGATAGAAAATCAATATGCCAACCTTTTATAATGTTATTCTGATAACTCTACTTCCTTGCTTGAAAAAAATCTTCAAAAGATCAAATCTCCTTTCATAGAATAATGTACAAAATCCTTCACAAACCTATCCCTACCAACAAATTCAGCTACATTTCCCTCTATTTCTGAAATGATATCCTGCAATAGCCTTATAGAAATAGTTTTTTCCTTTAACAAATAGTTTTTTTTTTCTCATGCTATTTCTTGTTCTTAGAAAATTTTCTTGTTTTCCTGAAAATTTCTAATCTTTAAAGGAGATGTAGATCATATGTCTCTGGTATGTGCAACTACGGGTTTCTCCTATTGGCATTTTCATGGCTATTTCTTTTCAAAACCCTTTGCAATTAGGAGGAACCCACATATTAGTATATATCTAAGTATGTTATAACATCTACACACTTACTTCCTTCAAGAGATTGAGTTTCATTGAGAGGGGTGAGGGTAGTTCTAGGAAAATTAAAATCAAGACAATATGAACTATTGACCCACTAACAAAAGACTCAAAATTAAGTTGATTGCTTAATAAATAGTACTAAGTTTCATGGTTCAATATCTTAGTCCTGTGACAGAGGGGTTTAATGAAAAACAGCTACTTTCTATCACCATGAAGACATCCCAATATCTTCTGAATCCTTGGTTAAGGTCAATTAAGTATTGCATTCTCAACTTTCAAACATATGCATATATAAAAAAGACTTTCTTACATCTAAGGTGATTTAGAAACACATTGGCTGACCTCGTTTTATAGGTGACCTCTACTGCCAAATAAATTGATCCATAGTAAGACAATATTAGAAACATTTGAATGAAACTGATCACTTTAAACCTATACCTTTATTATGTCATGGACTTAAATACTTGGGGAATTTAAATGATATTATTTTTATCACATGTTGGTGCAGCATAAACATATGAAAGGAAATAGTTCTTTTTCTTATTAAAAATTATTCTTGACAAAATATTTCTACTTTTCTCCCAGAAGGTTTAGCTTTGGTTTTTGTGTAATAATAACTTGGAAGTGTTAATATTACCATTCAAAAAAATGGAATTTGAAATTTCTCTTTCTAGAAAATGTATAATTCTACTTTCACAAAGTCCAAGAATTGGCAAGCATAACCCAAGATACAGAAATGAGGATGTGATTGCCTAAGTGGGAAATGTAAGTTAATTAGAAAAGGGGCAAGCAGAAACTTTCAGGAGGGATGGGAAAACTTGGTAACCCCTAAGCAATCAAGGATATCCTTTGAATCATTTTATTGTATTTATTTCTTCTTTTTGAATACCTTCTGTTCTAGGTTGTTATTGGCCTTAGAGCAAAGTACTGATTAGGGGAGTTTTACAGACAGAGTGCTCTTGTCTAAACATTTAAAAATCCCTTCTTTGTTTTTCATTTTGAGAACATGATTCATTAAACTGATGAACACTTATATATGATAAATGGAACATAAGTACTAATTTAGCACTGTGTTACAAATATAAAGAAAAACTACAAATATTTCTATTCAGCATTTCTTGATCATTAACAATACTCAATAGAGAAATCTCTTTCAGTGACCTTTCCTTTAAGTAATTATCACTTGCAGTCAAACGATAGCATACAAATTCACTCATTTCAGGTAAAAACTCTTTGACCATCTATTCTTCTATATTCTAAGAATGTGTTTCTAAAAATTCACATATGAAACTAGATGCCATGAGGTTGCATGTTGGCATTTCAATTTCATTAATTAATCAATAAATTTAAAGTACAATTACAGAAGGTGGTAATGAGCTTGCTTATAATATTAAAAACTAATCGTGTTGGAGAAGGAATGTGCAGGAAATGAAATATTTCAATAGCTTCAATTAAAGCTGTAGTAAGAACTGCCATCATAGGTCAAATGCTGAATGATCTAATTCTTCCTCCTTTTTTCCACTTTTGAAGTAGTTTCAAGTGAATGGCCCCTTTAGCGTTCCGTGTGTATTTTACAAACTTTGATGATCAATACTTAAAATGCAAGTGAAGAAGCATCATAACAAACAAGTTATTTAAAACACCAATGTCTGATTCCCCAAAACCAAGCTTCTCATTGAATGAAATGATATATTGTTATGTCACTAAGAAGAATATTTATTGTACATACAAAATTTCCAATAAACAGTATTTTGGTGCCTGGGTTCTAAACTAAACTTAGTATGATTATTTTAGAGAGCTCCTTTTGTTCTGGCCAGGAGCTACTGCAACCTAATATAATTGGATGATGCTGTCAAACTTAAAACTAGAAAATATTTTATATCAAAGAAGAAATATTAATTAGTAGAGGAAATGCTTAGGAGTCATTTGTTTCTATATATGATTTCATTATTTCTTAAAAGGTGTTGCTATCAATGTTGACCAGTTGAGACCCTGGTTCTGCTAGTACTTCCAAATGGATTACAAACCATATCAAAGGGAACAGAGAATGAGATAGAAAAAAAAAAAAAAGAGAGAGAGAGAATGAGAATAGAAGGTAGGTCAACAATCATCAAATCATTGGCTCCTGGAAACATCAAGATCAAAGAACCTTTTCAAAGTCATCTAGTCCAATCTCCACACAAAGAGGTAAAATTACCACAGTATTGGAAGGGCTTGTTTTCCTTTCTGTCACGAACTGACCAGATTTAACCTCATTGAGGGCAGAACCAAATCTTTTCTGGTTTATTTGTTTAGAAACTTATTTTTTGGAATTAAAAGTTAAGTTCAAAAAAAAAAAAAAAGTTAAGTTGACTATGCTTAAAACAGATATAGAAGGAATATGGATGAAAGATGTTCCTCATCTGAATAATTTGTTAAAATGGCATAAGATAAATAGACTTGATTACAAAATGACAACATATCGGAACAGAATAAAAATATGTAACCAGAAAGAATTTCCTCTTGTTTATATTTCTTAGCTTAGAAAAACATCAAAGGCTAGTTTGCTTTTTCTTGAGTGTTTGGCAAGAACGTTTTTTTAGGCCAAATGAGGCTGGATATCTTTTTTGGAGGCCAAAGATATGTGGGCATTTGTTCTGTAGCCTGTCTAGGAGCAATAAACTCTGAGAGAATAACTTAAAAGGTGAGTGATTAACTTTTCTTTCTTCCTAAGAGTGCTCATTTATTCAACTTTATATCACAACACCAAGAATGGTTGTTAGCGTAGTGAGAGAGATAAATAATTATGCTCATAGAATACCATTTTTTTTTCATTTTAATAAACTATTGTTGCAGTCTCCTAATGTTCTCAAAACCAATACTTGCTTTTTAACTATAAATATAGCAAACATATATATTTCTTTTTCTTCTAAAAATATAATATTCAACTCAAAGGCAAGGAACAGGGTATAATAAAAAGTAGGCTTTTGTATCTTTTTTGCCTTAATAGAATACACATAAAGTTTAGAGATTGATTTATTCCCTCCACCAATTGCTCAATCAGACCTAGGCAGTCAGCAGGAAATGAAAAGCATTCTAGTTGCCTTTATTATGATGATATTTCCTTTGTCATTATTAAATAGAAAAAAATCTTACCATAGAAAAACTTTAAAATACAAAGAAGTCAAAAAGACATAATAGAAGTTTCCCATTATCAAACAACCAAGAAATAAGTAATATTTCCATAGTTTATGTCTCACACAGATACACAATCACATTAATATGTATATAGAAACAATGACTGACATTTACAAAACACATTGCATTAGCTATCACAAGTAAATAGTAATTACTGTTATGAATCTATAATATAATTCTAAATCATTAGATCATATGGACTCCATGGATGTGTCATATTTTATTAAAAAATTCTTTTATTTTTGGACAATTAAATTTTATATTATGTGTTGTTAACACTTTTTTTATACAAATACCTCTACATCTCAGAATATTATTTTATTTTATTTTATTTTTTTAATTTATTTTTTATTGGTGTTCAATTTACTAACATACAGAATAACCCCCAGTGCCCGTCACCCAATCACTCCCACCCCCTGCCCTCCTCCCCTTCCACCACCCCTAGTTCGTTTCCCAGAGTTAGCAGTCTTTACTTTCTGTCTCCCTTTCTGATATTTCCAACACATTTCTTCTCCCTTCCCTTATATTCCCTTTCACTATTATTTATATTCCCCAAATGAATGAGAACATATAATGTTTGTCCTTCTCCGACTGACTTACTTCACTCAGCATAATACCCTCCAGTTCCATCCACATTGAAGCAAATGGTGGGTATTTGTCATTTCTAATAGCTGAGTAATATTCCATTGTATACATAAACCACATCTTCTTTATCCATTCATCTTTCGTTGGACACCGAGGCTCCTTCCACAGTTTGGCTATCGTGGCCTTTGCTGCTATAAACATCGGGGTGCAGGTGTCCCGGCGTTTCATTGCATTTGTATCTTTGGGGTAAATCCCCAACAGTGCAATTGCTGAGTCGTAGGGCAGGTATATTTTTAACTCTTTGAGGAACCTCCACACAGTTTTCCAGAGTGGCTGTACCAGTTCACATTCCCACCAACAGTGTAAGAGGGTTCCCTTTTCTCCGCATCCTCTCCAACATTTGTTGTTTCCTGCCTTGTTAATTTGCCCCATTCTCGCTGGTGTGAGGTGGTATCTCATTGTGGTTTTGATTTGTATTTCCCTGATGGCAAGTGATGCGGAGCATTTTCTCATATGCATGTTGGCCATGTCTATGTCTTCCTCTGTGAGATTTCTGTTCATGTCTTTTGCCCATTTCATGATTGGATTGTTTGTTTCTTTGGTGTTGAGTTTAATAAGTTCTTTATAGATCTTGGAAACTAGCCCTTTATCTGATATGTCATTTGCAAATATCTTCTCCCATTCTGTAGGTTGTCTTTTAGAGAATATTATTTTAAATTTATAGAAGTGAAAGTACTTGACCAAGAAGCAGAAGCATTGTAAAAGATCATAATACATAATATAAATTTTTCCTCTTAGTAGAAAATACATACACTTTTATCCTAGCAATAGATTCATCATACTCTACTTACCTAGAAAACACTGGGCATTATACATTGGAAAAATGTTTTTAATATTTTATAGGTAAAAATAGTGACATGTCCCTTAAAATTGTGTTTTTGCCAACTGTTTTTCCTTTTTTTTTTCTATTTCGATTATTGCTAACACTGTTTTTTTTTTTCTTCTCAATTGTCTATTTGGGTAATTGTCATTTATGTTAATAGAGCGCCTGGGTGGCTCAGTTGGTTTAGCATTTGCCTTCAGCTCAGGTGTTGATCTCAGGGTCCTGGATAAAGTCCCAAGTCTGGCTTCCTGGTCAGCAGGGAATCTGCTTCTCCTTCTCCCTCTGCCTATTTGCTCCCTGCTCATTCTCTCTCTCTCTCTCTCTCTCAAGTAAATAAATAAAAAATTTTTTAAAATGCGGGGATCCCTGGGTGGCACAGCGGTTTGGCGCCTGCCTTTGGCCCAGGGCGCGATCCTGGAGACCTGGGATCGAATCCCACGTCGGGCTCCCGGTGCATGGAGCCTGCTTCTCCCTCTGCCTGTGTCTCTGCCTCTCTCTCTCTCTCTGTAACTATCATAAATAAATAAAAATTTAAAAAAAATTTAAAAAAAAATTTTTTAAATGCTTTAAAAAGGTTGACTGATATTAAGGATTGCCTTAAGGTTGACGGATATTAAGGACTGCCTTTGTATACAGAGTCTCTTTTTCACTCTAGGTTTTATTTGCTTTTGAATGTAAAAAATCAGAAATTTCTAAGTTTTATGTATCCAAATACTCTACATATTTTTAGGAAAACACGCACAGACACACACACATTGAAAAAGTCAAATGTAAAGGTTAGTAAGTAGCTTTAAAATCTTTGTTTCGGAGAACATCCCTAATTATCCTATCACTGGGCAATTTTATTTCACTTTATCATTATGCATGTCTTATTTTACTTGAGATTGTTTCTAACATAAAGTAGGATAGGGTATCAAATCATTTTATGTTTTTTTTTTTTAATTTTTATTTATTTATGATAGTCACACAGAGAGAGAGAGAGAGAGGCAGAGACACAGGCAGAGGGAGAAGCAGGCTCCATGCATCGGGAGCCCGACGTGGGATTCGATCCTGGGTCTCCAGGATCGCGCCCTGGACCAAAGGCAGGCGCCAAACCGCTGCGCCACCCAGGGATCCCGGTATCAAATCATTTTAAAACATCAGAGATCTTAGTGAATATCAGGCTTTGCTTATTATTTCAGGAATGCAAGTAATACAAAGGCATAGGAGAAGCAGGAAGTGTTCTAAGACCACCAATGCTTATTCTCAGATCCATCTTTTTACCATATCACTACACCCTCTGGCACAAATTAATATGTAAGGTCTCTAAACAATATGTGCTTACTTAAAAACAGAATTATTTCAATGTTAAAATATTTCCATTAAATGCTCTGAAAGTTAGATAGCTTATGTGACATTTTCCTAGGAACTATATCCCCTATGTCTATAGATTCAAGCTTTGTTTACTACATATGAACCTAATAAAACAGGCACAGCCTACAAAAGCTGTCCATAGATTAGGATTCTCCCCTTAGAATACACCATTATTGTGTTTGCCAGAAGGTCTGTCATTTGAAACTTTTCAAGACACTCTCACCACATAATCTTCCTACTTTTGTCGTGTGAGTTTGCGATTGTTATTCCCCAGGTTGATCCTTGAGTTCACTGCAGCCCTGTCCAACACCTTGACTGCAGCTTTTTAAGAAACTGTGGGCCAGAGAACCCAGCTAATCTATGCCCCAGATTCTGATCTACAAGAACTATGAGATATTAAGTGTTTATTCTATTAAGTGGTGGTTTGTTACACAGTAATAGATAATTGATTTTTTTGGTAAATGGAAATAGAGTATTGCAAAAAACAAAACAAAACAAAAACAAAAACAAAACAACCCTGAAAATATGGGAGTGGCTTCATAGCCAAGCAGAGGGCAGAGACTGTAATTATTCTGTAGAGTTTGTTAGAGAAAGTCTATTGCCTTGAAGAGAATGATAGTAGAAATCTGGATTTCAAGGATGTTGCCAGTGAGAGTTCAAAAAAATTGACAGAGATGGTATTGGAAATAGGAAAAAAGGGGAATCCTTGGTATGCAGGGACAGCAAGTTTACTAATACTCTCATGCCACAGTAACCTGAAATGTAGAAAATGTGTCCAAAGATGTAGGTAAGGAGATTTCATAGCAGAGTGCTGAAGGCACTGTCTGGTTTCTTCTGAATGTCCATGTTAAATGTGAAAAGAAAGCTAGACACACAGAGAAAGATTGTTTAAAAAAGGGGAGCCAGATCTTGATGGTTTTTAAAATAAATTTTCAGTCTCTCCAACTGGCAAATGTTGCTAAAATCAAGAAATGCCTTCTTAAAAAGATAAATTCCGTGGCGTTGTAAAAAAAAAAAAAAAAAAAAAACAAAAAAAAACATGGTCTACAGATGTCTTATCTTTGGCCCAGCCCTCAGAAAGATCAATGGCAAGTGTCTCAGGAGAGTATATACTCACACAAGAGATTTTTTAAAAGGAAGCTTCAGGATTTATATCCAAGAGCTTTGTAGGTATGATTTTTGCCTAATGGAACAAATTCCAATGACATTCACAGGAGGCCTATAAAGTGACAGTACAGAGTGAAAAGCACTTGGAATTCCCTATGCCCATACAAACCTGTCGCAATAAGCAGCATGAGAAAACTATTCAGTTGAAAACACGTGTTAACTTTCATTAAAAAAATGAGGCTCAGAGGAAAGAACCAAGAACCCAGATGGAGATGTGAAGAGCCAATTAGAATTATTCCCTGGTTTGGGGACCTCATGAGGAAACTCTATATTCATCTGACAGGATTTTGGAAATGTTATGGACCAGTGATTCATGTTTGGTTTTCATTTTCCCATGTTCTTGTCCCACCACGGTATATTGGGTATGGGAGAGGGAGTGCAGATACATGGTCTCTTTAGTTTCAAAGTCTACAGAACAAGAGGACTTGTACATAATAAGTTCTACTTAAGGAACTACACCTAAGGAGCTTCATTCACATCTGGACTTGGCTTAGATAACAAGAACTGGATTTTAGACACTGCTTTAATTCATGTAGGGAGAATTGCATGTAAGGAGAATGAAAGACTTCAAAGGCTAGAAAATAAACTATGATAAGCTGCATCTAAAATGGCTTCCTACATACCTTGCCTTTAAATTTCTGTACAACAGAACTGTGAGATGATCATGTTTATATACTATTATTAGAAATGTCAATATAAAAGTTTATGATCAGACTTACTTAGTTTAATATCATACTTATATAAAATAGAAATTTCTGTATCCAGAAATTAACTGTTTCTCACAAAATAGAAAAAGCAGGTAACATCAAACAATCTACTGGATGGAAAGGGGACTGTAAATCATCCTTAGAATATTTACTCTTCAATCATCTGTTGTTCTGTTTCAAATATATATTATCACCAATAATGTTAAAAAACTGTTTAGGACTTAGAACTGATAAATGAATTCAGTAAGGTTGCAGGAACAAAATCAAGATACAGAAATCTTGTCTATATGTTACATGTCTATATATTAACAATGAAGTAGCCGAAAGGGAAATTAAGAAAACAATCTCAATTACAGTTGCACCAAAAATAATAAAATACTTAGGAATAAACTTAACCAAGGAGGTGAAAGACCTGTACACTTCAATTTCTTCAAAGAAATTGAAGAGGTCACAAACAAATGGAAAGATATTCCATGCTCATGAATTGAGAAAATAAATATTGTTAAAATGTTCATACTACCCAAATCAATCCACAGATTTAATGCAATCTTTATCAAAGTACCAATAGCATCTTTTATAGAAATAGAACAATTAATCCTAAAATTTGTATGGAACCACAAAAGACCCTGAACAGCTAAAGCATTTGAAAAGAAGAATATAACTGGAGGTATCATAATCCCAGATTTCAAGATATGCTACAAAGCAGTATAGTACTGGCACAAAAATAGACACATAGAATACAGAGCCCAGAAATAAACCCACAGTTATATGGTCAGTTACCCTATGATAAAGGAGGCAAGACTGTCTTTCATGAATAAATAAATAAAATCTTTTTTTTTTTTTTTTTTTAAGGGACGTCTGGGTAGCTCAGTAGTTGAGTATCTGCCTTTGGGTCAGGGCATGATCCCAGGGTCCTGGGATTGAGTCCCACGTTGGGCTTCCCACAGGGAGCCTGCTTCTCCCTCTGCCCATGTCTCTGCCTCTCTCTCTGTGTATCTCATGAATAAATAATTTTTTTTTTTTAAAAAAAAGGAGGCAAGAATATGCAATAAGAAAAGGACAGTCTCTTCAACAAATGATGTTGACAAAACTATATGGCTACATGTGAAAGAATGAAACTTTCATATGCAATACACAAAAATAGACTGAAAGTGGAATAAAGAACTGGGTGCCTGGGTATCTCAGTCCATTAAGTGTCTGACTCTTGGTTTTGGCTCAAGTCACGACCTCAGGTCATGATCTCAGGGTGGTGCAATCAAGCCTCACGTTGGGCTCCATACTCAGTGCAGAGTTGCTTGAGATTCTCTCTCTTTCTCCTTCTTGCTCTGCTCCTCCCCTAGTTCATGCATTCTCTCTCTCTCTCAAATAAATAAATAAAATCTTTAAAAAAAGGGATTAAAGACCTAAACATGAAACCTGAAACCATAAAAATTTTAGAGGAGAGTGATCTTGGCCATAGCAACATTTTTTTTCTAGATATGTCTCCTAAAGCAAGGGAATCAAAAATAAACTACTGAGACTACATCAAAATTAAAAGCTTTTCCACAAAACCATCAACAAAACAAAAACACAGCTCACAAAATGGGAGAAGACATTTGCAAGTGGCATATCCAATAAAAGGTTAGTATCCAAAATACGCAAAGGACTTACACAATCAACTCCAGAAACTCCTAAATAATCCAATTTTAAAATGGGCATAATACATGAATATGAAAGAAGACATATAGATGGCCAATAGACACATGAAAAGATATTCAACAGAACTAATCATCACCTGTTATCACGTCACACTTATCAGAATGGCTGAAATAAAAAATACAAGAAATAAGTATTGGCGAAGATGTGGAGAAAAAAAAAAAAACTTCTGCACTGTTGGTGGGAATGCAAAGTGGTGCCAGCCACTGTGGAAAAGAGTATGGGGGTTCCTCAAAATATTAAAAATAGAATTATCATAAGATACAGTAATTCCACTACTGGTATTTTCCCAAAGAATATGAAAACACCAATTTGAAAAGATATGCATTTCTCTGTTTATTGCTGTTTATTATTTACAAGAATCAAATTATGGAAGCAATCCAGTGTCCATTGATACATGCATGGATAAAGAGGATTTATACACACATACACGCAATGGACTATTACTCATATTTGATATATATTACCCTGCCACAAAAAAATGAAATCTTGCAATTTGCAACAACATGGGTTGATCTAGAAGATATAATGCTAAGTGAATTAAGTCAGTCAGAGAAAGACAAATACCATACGATATGATATGAGGAATTAAGGAGAAAGAAGAAAGAAAGAGAAAGAAGAAAGAAAGAGAGAAAGAAAGAAAGAAAGAAGAGAAGAAAGAAGAGAAGAGGAAGAAAGCCAAGGCAAGGAAAGAGACGCAACCCAGCTGCCAGCCACAAACCGCCCGCTCACAACCGCCCGCACATCCCGATAAGCCTCCAGCCCGCCATCCCGCAAATACCCACGACGCCCGACCAACTCCCTGCACGCTCCCTCCCTCACCCCAGCCAGTCACCCCCGCCAGCCCAAGAAGAACGCAAGAAAGAAAGAAAGAAAGAAAGAAAGAAATCACAAAACAGACTCTTAACTATACAGAACAAACTGATTATCAGAAAGGAGGTGGGTGGAGGAATGGGTGAAATAGCTGAAGGAGGTTGACAGTATGCCTATCACGTAGGACATTGTTGAATCACTATATTATACACCTGAAACTAATATAACCCCTTATGTTAATTATAGTGGAATTAAAATAAACTGTTTAGTGATATCTATCTAAATGGAACATATGCATAACATAAATATGCTCTAGAAATTTCATTCCAAAGTATATAATTAGCGGAGAAGTATACATATGTTCCCACCAACATATGGATAAGAATACACATACTGGAAAAAATGCACACCCGGTGGTCAAATTAATAAACAGATTGCAGCGGATTCATGCAGAGTAATACTCTAGAGCATGGGAATTCACAAACTACAACTATACATAATAATATATTGAATAAAAGAAATCAGCTGAAAAAAACTATATTCCATATAATTCTTTTTATATGGAATTTTAAAATAGGCAGGGGAAATGTAGTGTTATTGATGTCAGGATAATAGTAATCCTGGGAGTAGAGGCGCTAATGATTGTATTGTAGAAGAGGGGCTTCTTTGGCTTTTGATACGTATGCTGAATACATGCATATATTAACTTTAAGAAAAGGCAAACATAGGTATGTTCACTTGGCCAATGGCAAACTCACAATTCTTGCCTTTTATAAATGTAAATTACACTTCAGTAAATTTATGTCAGAAAAACTAAAATGATTTTAATGATAAAACATTATAAATAATAATCCAGTTTATATTTAAAATATAAGCTAGGAGAAAGAATAGGTTTTGTTTTTAGAATTATCCCAAGGAATAGCTATCTCATGAATAAAGTGAAATATTGTGTAATTTATAAATGACAATGTTAAGATATGGTTAGCCCTAGCAAATTTACTGTGTTTTCTTAGAAAACCTACAGTATTTTACATTTGAAACAAGATGTTCAGCGATTGTGTTATTTACGACTTTTTAAGTTGCAATGCCTTGAGCAAAAAGAGACTTTATTGCCTCATAGGGTTGGGTAGGAATGATCCTTGGGTTAGCTCACAGAATCCAAAGGAATGGTAAAAGAATCAGCACTCCTCTCCCTTTATTCAGCTCTCATCCCCTCTTGGTTTTGCTTGGCTTTATTTTGCAGATCAACTTCCTCTGTGGAGGGGAGGAGACAGCTTCTCACAGTTCAAACTCTTGTTCTTTCAATTTAACTAGAAATGGTATGTTTCTCTGTGACTGGATTTCTTTATAAAATGAGGGTAATAGTAACTAGCTCATCAGGTCGTTGTGAATACTGGATGGGTTAGGCAAGTATTCAGAAGGGTCCCTGCATGAAGTAAAACTTGCTTGGGCGATCTGGCCTAGACTTTTCCCTTCAACCTGAACTCCCGTTCAGGCCTACTGGAGACCTCCATTTAATGTCTAGTAAACACCTCAAACTTAACATTTCTAAAACTGAGTTCCTGGTGTGTTCTCCAAACCTGCTTTCCTCATGATTTTCCTAGATCGGTATATTCAGTTCTTCTAGTTGTTCAGGCCAAAAGTCATCCTTGAGTACTGTTTTTTTTCTCATATCCCACTTCGAATTTGTCAGCAAATTCTGTTAGTTCTATCAACACTGTCTGATAGAATTTTCTCAGAGAGGCTTCTGTGTAGATTACAATAGCAAAATCAGTCCACTTATTTCTAGACATAATTCATGTATAGAACCCCAAAATTAACAAATGTCATTTTGTTTGTTTTTTTTCCTAACATACTATGTGCTATGTTCTAATGTTAAATTGTTTAAAATTTAATAAGATAATGTGAAACCAACTCTCCCTTTTAAAAATCTTATCCTGAAATTCCTTTCTAAAACAATAATATCTATATTTTCAATTAAAAAAAACTGAAAAACCCTATTGAATTTTTAGTTAACATTCCTTCAAAGTAAATTCTGTTATGTTTATTATGAAAAATGTAAGTTCCAATGACTATTATTTTATCAATTTGTTAAAACTATTTTTAAATATAAGAACATATTATAATACATTATAAAGTACTGTTACTAAGGTTCAATAAAACTAATGAGTTTTTCTTAATATTAGACTTCACTGTTGGCAATATTGCTTAGTTATAAATAAATTGCCATTCAAATCCTGAAATGATTGTAAGATAACTGAACGAAATTCTTAAAACCCACAGCTCCTAAACTGCGTTTGAGGCACCCTGGAGTGTCATAGTGAAGTCATGGAGGTGACATGGAATATTTTGTTGAATGTAGAAACACTCAACATCTCTTGGACACCATCTGAGCTACTAGATCAAGGTAGTTCACAGTTTCAATGTTAGATCATGTGCATTGCTCTCAGTGATGTTATATACTTATGAATCTGGGTTTTCTTTTCTTTTTTTTAAGTCAAATACTATTAGAAAATCAGAACAAGAATTGAGGTGGCAAAATCAATGATATTTCAATGATTGAGAAGTTTTGTGGTACTCAACTGGGCCCATACAACCTGTTAATAAGTAGTTGTAATTTTGAAGAATGAAATAAAATATTATTTTTAAATTTATATATTGTGGGGACATCTGGTAGCTCAGTGGTTGTCTGCCTGCCTTCAGCTCAGGGTGTGATGCCGAGGGCCAGGATGAATCTCACACTGGGCTCCTTGCAGGGAGCCTGCTTCTCCCTCTGCCTGTGTCTTTGCCTCTCCATCTCTCACGAATAAATAAAATCTTTAAAAAAGTTTATATGTTGTGTTTTTGTATATGACTATAAAAGTTTTGGATTTTTTTTTTTACTGGAAGTAGGATTTATTGATGGGCATAGATAGGCAGGGGCAGTGCCAAGATTCTCATGAGTCCAGAGCTGGCCATTCATCCAGTGGGCCATAATTATGGATATATTTGACCCTACAGCCATCTGAGATGAACAGTTTTTCAGTCGCCACGTCTTCAAATTCATGGGAATTGAACTCGGGAAAGCCCCATTTCTTAGAAATGTGGATCTTCTGGTGGTCAAGGAACTTGGACTTGGCCCTGCATAGGGCCTCGATCACATGCACCTTGTTCTGCACTTGATAGAGATGGATATGACGATTTGGCCAATGTGGACCCTGGCTACTGTGTCCTAGGGCTTTCCAAAGGCACCCTGCTACCTGTCTGGATCCTGTCAGCTCCAGCACAGGACAACACCCTATTGCTATGGATGCCGTGGAAGGGGTAGAGCTGCACTCTGGTGTGAAAAGCATCTTTGCCACAGCTTTTCACTATGGACTTGTTGGCACAAATAAGGTCAGCCTCCAGGGCTTCAGGGGAGAGCTGCTTCTATTCATCTGAGGCCATGTGGCCAAAGTGGAAACTCATCCACTTTTGCCTTCTTCCACCCTAGGTCAAAGATGCAGATCTTGGTATAAGGGACCCCTCTACAGAAGCAAGACTTTGGATAGGGCTTGTTCTTACAATACAGTTTAACACGGGGTGGAGGGTGGCCGATGACGACACAAAGACCTTCAGTGGTCTTTGGACACCAAAGGAAAAGAGTCTAAATTTTTGGAATATTACAGCTTACTGTCTTGTGTAGACCCAGCTACTTAATAAGTAAAACTGTTGAGGATTTCTTTTGGCCTTGAAACACCATGAAAATTTTCTGTTACTGTAACAGAGAACTGGTGGAGCCAGGTTATTTGTTTTCCATGTTTTCTTTTGTTATTTGCTGAAATTCAAAGGTTTTTTTTCCCATATTTTTCCCAGTTTTATTGAGAAATAATTGACATATTGCTGTGTAAGTTTAAGGTATATGGCATAATGGTTTGAATTACACATGTTGCAAAATGATTACCATAATGTTTCGTTGGCATTCGTCATCTCATACAGACCTAATGAAAATAAAAGAAAAAAGGAAATAAATTGTCCTCGTGGTGAGAACGTTTAAGATCTCTCCCTTAACGATTTTCACATATATCATACAGCAGGGTAAACTATAGTCATCATGTCATACATTACATCCCTTGCACTCATTTATCTTTTTTTTTTTTTTGCACTCATTTATCTTTAAATGGAAGTTTGTACCTTGTGATCACTTTTCTCAAGTTTTAATTTTTATAACTCTAGAGAACATTATTTATAGAAAAATGATGTGAAGAAGCTCTTGATGCTATAAAAATTATTTATGAAAATGAATTTGTTGTCATGGTCCTAACCACCTTCGATTTATTTATTACCAACAGAACTTGGAAGCAATATTCAGTTTGAATTTGTAACAATAGATTATCAAAAAAAGTGAGTTTTCAGTTTCAGAAAAAGCTTTGAAACATAGTTTTCAAACTCTTTGGATTTGACAAGACCCAATTGAATTCTGCCAAGGCACTCTTTTTCCTAATTTTTTAGGTTCTTGTGTATTTGCAGAGAAATCTAATCCTTATGTTACTGATTCATTTACACTTAACTCATCAAAATGTTTGGTGAATCCATTTGATATCCAAAGAGCTTTATGAGAAGTTACATTTGGAAATTCTGACATTTTATAAATAATTCTTGAACTTCATTTCTTTAAACCAGAAAGCCCTTTAAAAAAAAAAAAAAAAAAAGCACACTTTTTTTTTTTTTTAGAACTAGAACCTCAAAGTTGACTTTAATTTGGTACACTTCTGAATCCCAGTAGGAGTAAACTTAGGGAAACATTTTTGAGTATTTCACTGTAGTGGATTTGGGTTTTCCCTAGTGGAATATTATTTCAGTAATTAAAAATCTGAGTAATAGTCAAATATTTCATGTGTGTTGTCTTTTAATGGAAATGCTCTCACTCTGAGGATGAAAAATTGCATTTAAGTCATTTTGAAAACTCTCTTAGTGGACAAATTTAACATAATAAGCCATAATGGCTAATTGGTTATCTTATTTTTCATTGGCAAAAACTTCAAAACCAACAAAATAGACTGTGTCATAGTATTTTAAGTGTGATAAATGTTGTCTATGACCTCAAGAATGTGTCCTAAAGCAAGCAACGGTTAACATGTTAAAAAACAAAAACTTTTAAAAATGCATTAGATCATGTCTGCAAAAGAGAAATGTTTGTTAATAACACTGTGTTATTTGGCCTAACTTTTTAATGTCCTAAACATAAGGCATTAATGAAACAAGATTACGCTCTAAGCAAATACTAAATGTGAGTAATCTTATTTCTATTCAGCAATCAACTTATTAAAACACAATGTGTGGTTCCCTTAGATACACAAAACAATGTAGTATCATCAGGACATTTATTAGGTTAAACCATGTGAGGTTGCCATTTTTACATTAAAAACTGGTCAAATACAGGCAATTTCACATGGCTGAGCCTATATCTGGTCATAAACAAATCAGTATGGAAAGTATTGTTTCTAGAATTTCTCTATGAGGAGGATCGAATATATATATTTTAGAGACTCTGTTTATATTATTATATTTTTCTAATCCAAATATTTTCTTAATCTGGAAATGGACTTCAATTTTGGTAGTTCTTCAAGTATGTCAGTCAATGCAGCCAGGTTCCATGGCTTTAACCCCTAAATCTCAGTGCGTTAAAAAATAATAAAGTTAACTTTCATTCATGTTCTCTGTCTGCCCTGTGTCTATTGCCTTCATTCCAGGATCCATGCTGATGGGATTCTGATAGTCATGGAAGCAGAGAGAAAAGCGGACATGATGGAGACAGGCTGGCTCATAAAGCTTCCATCGGAAAGTCAGACAGTTCACTCCTGCTCACATTTCACTGGCTGAAGCAAATTAAATGACAACATCTATGGAAGTGAAGAAGCACAATGCTGCCAGGTGCCCCAGGAATGAGAGAACAGAATATTGGTAAACAGTTTTAATGACTCCAATACGGACACTTTAAATTAGAATTCTCATACATGAACGATCTACTTCAGAATGCGAACTTTTAGTAAGGCCTACTGTTACTCCAAGTACAACTAATGAAGGATCTGTAAATATTAATAAAAAATGAACGTTGGAGACACTAAACTTTATTATTCATATAATTTAGCAAAGACAGTAAAAAGTACTGTGTAGGATGGGGAAAAGAATATTTGTGCCATTATCTTTTTTGGAAGAACTCTCTTGTCTGGGTTTAAATTAGATTAGCACTTACTGAAGTAGGACTGAGTCATATAAACCAATGGATGTGATCTGAACCAGAGATGATGATTCTATAGAGAACCAAATAGACTGTTGACTATGACTTGCCGTTGTGTCTACCTCAGTCAACAGGCTAACGTTGATTCAACTGAGACCAAAGGGGAAATGATAATCAAGCTCATTATTTGATTTTTAACTTTTGAGGGTTTACTGGATGTTTAGGGAGACACATTCTCATACACATTTGCCTTTCCCTTCTTTTTTCTTTCTTCTTTTTCTTTTTTTTTTTTTTTTTTTCCTTCTGTCACTGTATGATCTTAGGATAGCATGCTGCATAGCCAAGGCCTGGAATAACAGACACCATCACAAAATTTCCCATTTTGTTTTGTAAGGAAGCAAGTTGTATATGCAAGATGGTAAAACAATTCCCATGCTAATAGGAGCAAATCACTTAAAGAAATAATCTTCTTAAAAAAAAAAGGAATTTTCTCATGTATGAGACAAAATAATTTCACAAAAATATATAAATAATAAAAAGAAAAGTTAATTAGCACAAATTGGACAGTGTTTCAGAAGTAAAGATTCAAACAAAAGACATTTAAGGGTAGAACATTAAGTTTCTTTATGTTAACCAGTTAACCAACTTCAATAATTTTGAAGTAACTATTAATGACATACTTAAGAATCTTGTAAGCATCAATATTGTGTCTACTTATAAGCACCAACCTTCTAGCTTTTTAAGTATATTGCTTCCAAACTCATTTTAGTTTCTTGATTCAGAATGTTAGATCAAACACAGTGGTAGTATCACTAACTGCTCCCAGTGTAGTTATAAAAGGACAAAAGGGCTAAACCCATGATAAACTCAAGGCACTGCAGGTCATTTCCTCTAGCATATAGCTTCTCTTTGCTTGATTTAAAAGACATCTGATATTGCTATAGGGCGGAAAGTTGACTCATTAGAAAGGAATGTGAATGTCTTACTTAGAGACCTCCTTGCTGCCATGACAGATTATGTTAGTCCAGCAAGCAACAGGGAAAACATAGCTTTAGTGAACCTGTATGTGAATGATCTAACTGGTTTTATTCATTCTGTTCTGACCACTTTCAGTTTTCTTTTTAAATGTAGCTCCTCTGTATTCAAGGAAGAGGAAACATTATGGCAACATCATACAACATTAAGGATTCAAATACCAGACATTAAATTTAAAATATTATAGTAAATACATTGTTAATGTAAATAAAATGTCATATTATAATATAAAAGAGCCAATGTTGTTTCTCATAGAAGCACTTTCTTTAATTAGCCATAATTTATTGATGGCTGGTGTTTGACATTTTGCAATAAAAGTTTTAATCATTTTTAAACACCATGCTATTCTCCATGATTGAGTTTCTTCCTGCTGGATAGGCCCAGAAATATTTTTATATTCTCTATTTCTTTTAACTTTTTTCTTGGCATCTACTTTTGCATCATCCCGTTCTCCACATGGTAAGTCCTTGCCTATGAGGCAGGGCTCAAATATTCTGATACTATCTTTTCTAGATCCTCCACATAATATATATCCTTATCCACACTGTTTTATTGAGTTCACTCTTGGATTTGTGGCTACCATGGCATGACTGTCTGGAGATACTGTTTCACTTCAAAGCCCTAAATCAACCTCATTCTCATCTGATGCCTCCAAGATCCAATGTTCACACTCCCACCAAGCAAGAGATCAAATAAATGATTTTACCATTCTTTCTTTCTTTCTTTCTTTCTTTCTTTCTTTCTTTCTTTCTTTCTTTCTTTCTTTCTCTCTTCTTTCTTTCTTTCTTTCTTTCTTTCTTTCTTTCTTTCTTTCTTTCTTTCTTCTTTCGTCTTTTCTTCTTTCTTCTTTTTTTTCACATTGACACCCCTTTAAATGTTTTTAATAAGCCTAAAGTGCCAACATCATCTTGGCCAACTTTTCCACATTTATCTGTGGAATTACCTGTAATTCCATCTATTATTCAGCAAACCTCCAAAAAGTTATTCTTTTCTTTTCTTTTAAGATTTTATTTATTTATTTGACAGAGATTGAGAGAAAGAGATCAAAGGCATGGGAAAGGCAGAGGTAGATGGAAAAGCAGGCTCCCCACTGAGCAGGGAGCTGGATGCAGGGCTCCATCTAAGGATTCTGATATCATGATCTGAGCTGAAAGCAGAAGCTCAACTGACTGAGCCCCCCAGGTGCCCCTAAAACGTTATTTTTTTTTTCATATTTTATACTTTATGGTTTCTAAACATTGCTTAACTAAATTAAAAGTGGAATTTAGTAAGCTATTTGAAAAGAAATGATCTAATATTTGAAAATTCTTTTCTATAGGTCTTTATCAAGTAGACAAATATTTCATATTTCTGTGGATTCATGGTTTATTCCTTACAAGTACTTTTCTTTTACCATAAGTACATTTTAATATTAAGAAAAATGTTTATTATTAGATAAGATGAAAAAAATTAGATTTTACGCACTTGTTTTGGTTTCTACTTTTCTATACACATTTACCCTCTTTAACATAGAGCTTTCTACTTTAAGGAAAAGTTTTGGTGTGATTTAATGTTGTCTGTTAATTCCTTATGTTCAATGCTTGATAGGAAGAGACTTAAGGACCCCAATCCACAGAATACCATGGAGCCATCTCTCTTGCATGTATACCTGGAAACATCCTGAGATTTTTTTTTTTTGTACTTTTCTCAATAACCTGTAACCCCCAAATCTCTGCCTACACCATAGACAGTGATTCTTCACAACAGAGGTAAGTTTATTATTTTCATGGGCTTCAGCAGAGTGATATATACAGCTCATAGTAGAAGAAACTCTAATTCTAGGGATAAATTTAATTGGAACCAAGATAAGCAATGTGTTTCTAAAAGAAGTTTCATTTAAAAGATGAAATTGAGTTAGAGAAATAAATATTTATAAAACATTATGGTGCAGACTTTCTAACAGACGTAAATATATTTTTATTTTTAATTAATTAATTTATTTTATTTATTTATTTTTTTACCTTCCAGTTTTACAGGATGTCTTTTCTTTGGTTTAATTCAGTATCTTAAATAAATGTATGTTGACTTTAAGCAGTAAGTCACAAAGCTGTTTGCCAGTACTATTTTCAGATTGCATTTGAACTCCCTCCATCTTTATGTTAAACTTCATTCCAATACACAGGCAAGACATGATCGATATAAAATTTAAGAAGAAACAAAGAAGGTTCTGTCCATAGTTACAAATGATATTGTTGCAAAACCACTCCCCTGGCACTGAGTGACGAGTGCTACCCAGATAAGGAGTTGTGAACACCAATGGGCATCATTTAGACAGCAATCCTGGGAACTAGAGCAGCACTTCAGATGCTCAAACATTCTTTAAGGGAAGATAATTGATAGTAAGTCACATACAAGCAATTTACTACTAAAAGAAAATAAAATAGTTTGAGAATCTTTTATATCTCTTTCCTTTGGAAGCAGAAAATATTTTATTCACTTAACAATAGGAGGAATTGTAATAAGAATAAAAAATGGAAGAGGAGATAACATGGCAGCCCACAAGATGAGATTAGCAGTTTGGTGTCTAATTAACTATCTGAATGAAAAACCAAGCTTTACATTGTTGAAATTGACTTGGTTGACTTTCCTACCAAGAACAACCACAAAGTCAGTTGTTAACAAAAAACAGTAAGTAAAGATGGTGTTATTCAGACATTGAGATTTAGAAGACTTAGGCTTGAGTAGTTTAATGCTCTGACAACTTCCCACATATTAATGGAACTTAAATTCATGATCATTTTAGACTATCACAGATGAGTGATATGGACCAGATTGTGCACCCCACAATTCATATGTTGAAAGCCCTAAGCTCCAATGTGATTATATTTGGAGATAGGACCCATGGGAGGTAATTAGGGTTAAATGAGGTCATCAAGGTAAGAGTCTAATTTGATAGGATTAATGTCCTTATCAGAAGAGACACCAAAGCTCCCTCTTTTTCTATTGTCCACATGAAGACACAGCAAAAAGGAGACCACCTGCAAGCCAAGACAGAGCTCTCACCAACAATCAAATTGGCTGGCACCTTGATCTTGGACTTCCCAGTCTCCAAAGATGTGAGAAATAAATGTCTGTTGTTTAAGCCAGCCAGTCAGTCTATACTATTTCATGATGGCAGCCTGAGCAGATTAAAGCATTGGAACTAGAGCATTCAACGGAATGTTGAAGACAAAGGAATTTGTAAGAATTGGTGATCAAGATTTTATTCCTTTCCTTACTGAACAGTAATACATGCTGTTACCTCTTGTTCTTACTGGAAGGGTATGGACTATCATCATTGTTTCTTCAACAGTTCTAAAGATAACTAAGTGAATAGGTTTTGAAAATTTCAGGTTTCAAGGTAAACACAAACCTTAACATGCAATGCTTTTCTTATTTCACAGCCTTTAAATTTATTCAATTTGTTTATATTCAGAAGAAAAACTGCCACTAAATTCTGAGTCCGAACCATCAGGGTAGGACTTGCCACCTTGCCATTTTTTGTTGACCAGTTTTATTCATATATTGGGATTTCAAGAGTAAATTAACTTCTTTTCCATGAAGTTAGTCATGGCCCATGTTGGCACATCTTCAATAAGAACTTTTTATGAGGGCGTAGGTCAGATAAGTACCAGAAAGCAATTCAATATGCAAGAATTTATTTTTCAATTGTAGATATATTCTATTTATCATGCACTATTAGCAGTAAGTTCCTCAAAGAAATAGAAAGAACAGCATTGCTGACAAGTGTTGTTGGGTTAAAAGTCCATTAATGAGCGTCCCTTACAAAATAGCTTCTTTCAACTTGATCAACCATGTCTCTTGTCATGATTTAAACATGGTTCTTTAAATCTTAAAATAAAAACTGAGAGGTATAGTATAAATCATTGCAATGCAAGTTCCCTTAAATTGCGTATGATTGGTTACAAAAAATACATAATTATTCCCTCTGCGTTAGAGAATCCTAGAGTTCCTTTCACTTTCCTTTTATATTCTATTTCTTCCTTTGACAGGTGTCCAGTAAGGCAACGACATACGAATTATCCTGTGTGGACAAAGAATTCTTCTAGGCAAGAAAGAGAGACAAAGACGAAGATGATGTTATAGACTAGAACTGTGTTTTAGAAAAAGAGAAAAAGAAGTGTTTTCATTTCGCTGTAATTTGACCTCACGCATTCTGTCTTTGGTATGTGTGGAACTGCACCATCTATGAATTCTATTTACCTGGCACTAAGATAAGCACTTTGCACGAATTCTTTTCTTATTTTTCACAGATGTTATTAGGTCGATAGTAGTATTGCCACAATATTAAAGATACAGAATTGAGACTCAGAATTAGTTACGTAACTTTTTCCCAGTAACACTGCTGAATAATGGTGGTGGCACAGTTAAATGTGAAGTCTGTCCAGGCGAAATGCCAGTGTTAACTTGCTTCTTTTATATGGACTCTGCGTAGAAATTGGCCTCTTTACCAATATCAGCCTAATATTAGCAAACTTTCTGTGACCAGATAGGCAGGTCTTTGGAGAGGTGACAAAATACACACGTGGGAAAACGCACTGGAAATCAAATTAACAGAACGTGAAAACAAATTTACCTTCTCATTTATGCTGCCATTTGCATTTCAATGATTTCTAGTATTCTTTTCCCCAGATGCTGACAGCATCGGCAGACAACTTAGATAGGAGAGCAGACCTACCAACTTGGGTAGGAACTGATTCGGCTCTGGGCGATAGATGCCTGAAAATCTGGTAGGCAAGTTGTCAGCAGGGCTCTGACATAAAGGAGTCGACTTCCCGGTAGATGGCAGCAGAAGCAAAACACGTGCAGTCTGGATGCAGAATCTGGGTCATTGGGCAAAATCAGAATCAGAAAAACTCATGGGCGAGTAGCAGATCCAAAAGCAAAAGAGCATGAGATTCAGGACATTAGTCTCCAGATAATGTGACTGTTATTAGTAGAAGAGGGAACAAGATCTAAGAGGAAAATGGGGTGCTAAGTGTTTACCAGCACAGAGACTGTGTTGACCCAATGTAGGCAGAAAAAGGGATTTGAGTTTGGGGATCTCCATAGTTACCAAAGCTTGACGTGTAGAGGCTGATAAGCAGCACACGTGACTAGAAACAAGGCCAAAGAATAAAAAATGATAGGGATGCCTGGGTGGCTCAGTGGTAGATCCAGGGTCATGGGATCAAGTTCCACATCAGGGTCCCTGCAGGGAAGCTGATAAATAATGTTATAAATAAATAAAATTTTTTAAAATAATAAAAAATTAGAGCCGAATAAATAAGCCTAGCCATAGCAAAACCAAGTGGTAACTGGATACCGAAATGAGCCTTTTATCATCAAGCAAAATCCATGGATTTCTTTAATTTTCCTGTTGATTCATTGCCATTTCCTCCCACCACTCTAATCAAGAGCATTTTTACATGGAGACCATAACTAAAAATTGGAGTTTTTCTTCAGTTCCTCTCTACTTGTATAGCTCAATACTGTTCCTTCCATCGTTCATCCTTTTTTCCTTCCTTTACTTTGAATCTCTCTATTACCACTCTTCTCCCTTTGTAGCAGGCTCTTAGGAAGTTTGTCATCTTGCATGACAGCATCACTTCTCATGGCAGCAGGAATTTTGAGCAGTGGCTGGATGGTCCAGGAGGTTTCACCATAGCTGTCAGTTGGTGAAAAAAGATAGATGCAGTCCTCTCTTCTTTGGTCTATTACCATGTTCTGATTCCATGGTAACGGAATGGGGGTGTAGCTGTTACTCAGTGATGACTCTTTTTATTAAATGTCAGGATTCTTAGAGCATCAGGAGATGAACCATTACCCTACATTATATCTCAAAGAACAAAAAATTACCCACGTGTTGAGGAAGTTCCCAGCAAGATTCAACTCTATCTCCCTGTAATTTGCTATTTTGGGTGTTGGGTAGAAAAGCTTAAAAACAAGGAAGAAACAAGAAAGATAAACATTCCTTTCTCCATTGATTCAATATTTTTCTGCTTCCATTTTAAAGATTCTGTTAACTACTTCAGAATGAATAATCTATGATTGAGAAATCAAATGATAGTGATCCAATCATAGTAAGGCATATGCAAAGTGTATTGCAGTGTGTAAAGCCTTACACTGCTGATGTATACATTTACAACCATGACTGTGAATTTTATCAATATCAATGATATTGAGGAAGTCCAGGCCCTTGATTTCCACATTTTCTTTAGGATTAGCATATTTTTTAAGGAGCTCCAAATTTTCATATCGCATCCTCGGCATAGATATTACATTTCAAATGTAGTACTTTGATGCTTCCAAACAGTTTTTAAATATTTAGCTATAAATATATGAGTAAACCTAAATATAATTACTCATTTGAGAAATTAATGACAAACATGTATCTGTCCTCTTCAATCAAATTCAGTCTTTAATTTCTTTTTAACTGTTTCCTCTCCTGAAACAGTAGAGTACCCAGAACCTTGAATTCTACAGTTTAATATTTACAAAAATTTGTTTTTCATTGATATGTACACAGTCTGGTTGAGGTGACCAATTTTAAGTCTAATAAATATAGTAAAGTTTCTCATACATTACAACAGGGATCAACAAACTTTTTCTATAAAGAACCAAATAGTAAATATTTCAGCTTTAGGGGACATATGACTTCTGTTATTACTGCGTAGCTCTTCCATTGTAGCAGAAAAGCAGCCCTTGACAATAAGCAAAAGCATGAGTGTGCATGTTCCAAGAAATCTTTATTTACCAATTAAGTAGCAGGATGGGTTTGGTCCACAGACTGTAGTTTCTGACCTCTGCTTTAACCTTAAATCATTTCCCCAAACTTTGTAGGAAGTTGATATATAACTTATATTATTATATGGAATAGTTGTGCATGTATGTACTCATGACATCTTACCAAGATCATGTAGGTATTTGCGGGCATCTGACCCATTTTTCTCTTCTGGTTTTATCGATAATAATATTTGGTCTGATGGCATAGTTAAATAAGAAGAACACAAAACAAAGCAAAACTATCTGCAATAACCATTTTTTCCTTCGTACTATTCTCTCTAAAAAGTCTTACAGAAAACCAATGCCATTTGTAGAATTGTGAAGTGTTAGATGAGAAGAGACTTTAGTGACCATTTAGTTGAAGTTCCTACTTTGCAGATGAGGTTACTGGCATAAAGTAATCAAGTGATTGTTCAGATCAATATAGATAGAGAATACAAGACGAGCAAACCCAATTCCAGAGTTAAGTCCAGCCTTCTAACCCTTCGGTACAGTGATCTCACAAAATCCAAGAACATTTTTAACATCATAATCACTTGGTAAATAGGAGTAAAGAAGGAGCAGCCTAACATTCTGGCTATTACCAAGATTCAAACAGTATCGGTTTAATTTCTCTGTCATGCTGTCATGCTGAAATTGATTCAAAATAAACTTGTATCTCCCTCGACTTTGTCAATACTACTAGTTCTAAGGCATTATAGATTTAGTAAAGTATATACACCATGTTTATCCCATCTTAGCAATGGAAGCTGCACACTTACCTTTTAAAAAGTATACTTTTAACAATAAAATCTGTAGAGGGCACAACTAACTCATTTCTATAAATCTCTATGTGATGTCTTCATTGTTAATAACCACCTAGCTTTTATCTGCACCTAATCTTTTAGAAAAGTGAATGTCAATCTAGTTTTGATTGTAGGGTGTGTGTGTGTGTGTGTGTGTGTGTGTGTGTGTGGTGTTCCCCTGTGAGCTTATGGAGATGAGCAGAATGTTTGTGGAATGTGATCTCCATGAGGGTACCAGAAGCTGGATGTGAGGTTGCTAGGCAATTTTCCCTATTGTTTTAAACAAACTGCACAGGGCTGGCAGCAGCTGTCAGAGTTCCTGGCTCTTAAAAATAACAGAGCTGAGGAACACAAAGAACAAAGGTCTTCCACAATAAATGGCAATAAATAACAGGAACTTTCTGTGCCAGTAAATGCAGGCACTTGGATGTTGAAGCAATTAATAGGGTTAACGAACACAAGAGGTCATTTGAATTCTATTTGTTGTCAAATACTTTTTTCCCCCTGGACACTTAAATTTAAATGGTAAGGCAATCTGAAAAGAGAATGGTAGACTGCAATTTTAATAAATTTTTCTTTTAAATTCATCACTTTCTTGCTTGTTTATTTTAATTTTATTTATGCAGGATTTCACCTCAGAGGCAACAGTATAAACCTTACTCTAAATAAATTTTAAAGATTTTAAGTAGAAACAAATTCTACATTTTATGTTAAAAAAAGAATTCATTCAACTGTGCTATCACCATAAGACTCTCTCTTTTAACTCCTTTATATAAGCCACATCCATTCTTCAACCCTTTCTCTTTATCATGGAGGTGGTGACACAATGCTATACATACAATGAAATTGAATAGAGCCATACACACATACACACACATGAGATCATTTATAACCATTGAAATCTGAATAACTTCTATAGGTTCTATTATTGTCAATTTCTTGGCTGTGACAGTGAACTATTGTTGTGTAAGAGACTGACATTGGCAGAGGCTGTGGTGCATGAAACATGTCTATACATAGCTTTGCAAATCCCTGTGAATCTAGAATTATTTCAAAATAAAAATTTTCAAAACAAAACAGGTCCTTAGTTCCTAATATTTCAAAATTAGAAATTTTTTTCCTTAAACAATAAATCGTATGTTGGTTTACTTCCTATCACTGTGTGGAGGATTCTTTCCTTCAGTTGATTTGTATTTGAGCACCCATTTCAAAATAATTTGGAAGATGGAACTCAGACTTTTCCGGTCAATTTTTTAACATATTACTGGGCTTAAATGTTAGTTGTACAACGATTTTTTTAAAAAAAATCTATTAAAAAATAAGTAAAATCTATTTATAGAATCTGAACTTTTGGAAAATCTGACATCGAGACTCATTCTGAATTGAATGATGGCTTAAGAATTGGTGCACTAAGAAACAAGTCTTTTCAAACCAACATTCTTTGTTTTTCCCAGCGAGTGTATGTATGTGTGTGTATTATAACTCTTCATTTTGAGATAAATACAGATTTATTGGAAGCTGCAAAGATAGTATATAGGGGTTCCATATACCCTTCACTCAGCCCCCCTAATAATTACATCTTGTATGACTATAGGCAAAATCAAAACAAGGAATTCATATTGATACAGTGTGTGTGTAGAGTTCTACGTTACTTTAACACACACATATGTAGATTCTTCTAACCACCACTTCAATCAAGATTAAGAATTATTCCATCACCACGAAGGAGTACTGGTGTTGACATTTTATCAATTCACATGACGTGTAGAAATTTCATCTCCTTTTAAGTCCCTTAGTCTTCCATTCTTCATAATATAATTGTCTTAAACATTCCTTTACAGGTATCGATATCTGTATCAGATAATGTTACATTTTGTGCTCTGTCAAATATAATTCAAAATACTCAAGAGGAGAAGGAAAATGTTTTTTATATTCACTTTTTTTCATTATTCCCTCTTCCTTCTCTTAAAATGTTTTAAAATGCTTTCTTTATTGTATTCTTTTCTTTCTGTTTAAAGAATTTCCTTTTTTTTTTTTCCCCTTTCTTTTAAGGAAGGTCTATCAGGGACAAATTCTCTTAGTTTTCCTTCATCTGAGAATGTCTAATTTCCCTTCATTCCTGAAGGATATTTTTGCTAGATAGAAGATTCAGGGCTGATAATTCCTTTCTGTTAGCATTTGAAAAATGTTGTGTCACTTCATTCTTGCCTCCATGGTTTTCTGATGAAAAACATACTGTCATTTGAATTTTTTTTCCCCTCACATTCAAGATATAGTTTCTCTTTTGCTGTCTTCAAATTTATTTCTTTTTCTTTACTTTTCAAAACTTTATTTGATGTGACTGCTTATTATTTCAAATGACATCTGTATTTACTTTTGAAATATTACCCATGGAATCTAAGCATAGAGCAAGAAAAGTCATTAAAACTTCTAAATTCCAAAAGCATATAGTATGTTATAAAAGTCAGATTTTACCTATTTTCCCCTATTTTTTATATTCCTAACTCCAAGCTTTCCAGATTTGCACACAGCTCTTAACACCTTCGTTCCAATTAGTTTCTGTTGTTGTTGTTGTTTAGTGATTTATCACTTAACATACAATATCCAGTGCCCATCATAATTGTTCCAATTAGTTTTTAGGCATTTAGAAATTTAAATAGTTAAATAGTCAAATACTAAACTATCATTTCTTTGTTACTAGTCACACCAATATATAATAGGCCTTCTCATATTTTATTTCATTACTTTAAAGCAATCAGCCATTAATATCAGAAATTTGACTTCCCTTTTTTGTCCTCAGTGTGTCTTTCTACCAAAATGAAGACAGTTAAGCCTGCAACATCGTTTTTTACAGGCAGGAGTGGAGTTGTTTTTAAGTCTTACTTCCGCCTGCCAGAAATTAAATAGAATATTTAGAATGTTTAGGTTCTGAATCTGAGATTGTTTTCCTGCAATGTAAATCAGAAGAGGCAAATTTGGTTTTCAAGTTTTTTTGAATTACTCTGCTTGAATGTTTGAAGGATAATCTGAAAAGGTACGAGTAAACTATATTGTTAAAGGAAAGTACAAGTATGTGGTAAACAAAACATTTTTTCTTCTTGCAGAAAAACCTTACTATAAACAGTCTAAGTCTTAAGCTAGCTTATGACATAAAGTCCATGCTTAAAGCAATAAAGGGCCAGTCCATACCTAATTAGTCTGGAGATAATATTGTAATTAAAGCAGTGTTATAAGAATACTTCCATTGATGATAAAGTATATTCTGGAGTTTGTCAACAAATTTCAAGACAGGTAAACATAATTTCCATATATGTCATTAGAATTTTACAAAATGTCTGTGTGCACTACATGCTTTTCCAGGAATTAACAGAGTGTCTCTATTCTTCATATTAAATCATTTATCTAAGTGTTAAAATTTCAAGAGCTTTCTGGGAATTTTATGGTTTAGGTATTTGAGTTCTGAGGAAGCACTCTACATTAGTTTTAAGGAACTTATTTTTTTTTAAGACTAATGACTGAAATTAAATATTTTCCTTCATAGTTTGTAAGATGTTTATTATGTCCCTACAATTTGTTAGACTCTGGAGATATATAAATAAACAAAATGAGTCCTTTCAAGCTGTGGTAGCATGAAGTGGGGCACCTAACCCATGGGAATTGTGGGTATTAGGATACAAAAAAAAAAAAAACTCTCAGAAAAATTATAATATTTCTACTAGGTCTTAAAACTATGGTGAGACTGAGAGAATTGGCAGTGAGAGTAATTTTTATTATATATTTTATTTCAAAGTAATAAATTACAATCTTAATTTTCTATTTTCTACCACCTTTGGCTCAAGGTGAGAAGAGACAGAAAAATACAATGAGAGGTAAAGGCTATGTCCCAGGCACTGTTTTATATATGTTATAAACAACAAATCATTTAATCTTAAAAATTAATTTGTAAGGTATATTGCATTATCATTCTCATTTATAAGATGAGGAAATGGAAATATCAAGATCCTCTAACAGCTAATGGGCCAGTTTAAAAAAAAAACTCCTATGACTGAATTCAGAGTCTTCATATTTAGCTACCACAATGTATAGATGGAAAGAATATAGGTAGAACAGCTGTCAAACCTTATTTTTACCACTAACTTGTACAATCTTGGCAACTGACCCAACCATTTAATGCTCTTATCTTTAAAATGGGAATAAATACTCTTATCTTGAAAATTGTGTGTAGATTAAAGATAGGTTAATCAAAACTTCCAACACTCCCTAAAAGGTCAATAAATCATAGCTGTTTTGTGATGTTATAAAGTTTTCTTTCTAAATATACAAAATTAAATTTTATTTAAGTATCTTTTTTAAGATATCCATGCATACTCTTCTCCAATGAAACTTAATGCTCCTCTCTCTCTCTCTCTCTCTCTCTCTCTCTCCCTCCCTCCCTCTTCTTCTCCCCTCTTCATCTCTGACTTCTTCTTTATCCCCAGGATCCTTATGTTTGACATTTGCATGTCATACTTTATCAATGTCTTTCCAATATAAACCCTCTACTCTTGCCATCTTAAATGACCTGAAGCATATTGAGTTTATTCATCACTTTATAGCTTTGTTCCTGTTGTTTTCTCTGTTTAGAATGTATCTATCCAGTTTCTTCTCTACCTATTAAAAAATTCAAACTTAGAGATTTAGTTGAAATCCTGCCCATTCAACAAAGACTTCCTGTTTATTCCATTTGACAGTATAACACAGTATCCTCTTATAAAGTCCAAAAGAAGATCTCTTAATCCCTATTACCAGGGAAAATTGCACTTCCTCAGATAACTGGTTTGCTTTTGGCTTATTTATACTGCCGATCATATAATAGTTTCTTCGTGTCTGTGTTTACCTGGTTATTAGGAACTCTGAGCCCAAATATGTGGTTCATTTTAGCAGCCATAAAATACGTGAAAGCATGCTAATTATTACTGCAAGTTGATACATGGATTAATTAATTAATTAATTTTGCTACTCTATTCTTTCTTCCTACCGTACATATTTTATCTTAATTAGTGCATGTATTACATTCTAAAAGTGAAATAAAATTTTATCTCACAAAAAAGGGATCCTACAAAAGGAAATCCCTATAGAAATCACAGAAAAATAGAAAAAAGTAACATAAAACGAATTTAAAATTATCTGTAAAAGCCATCCAAAATAAACACTTCAAATACTTAGATCTATTCACACTACATTTTCTTTTATTTTTTCCTTAAAAATCTTATTTATTTATTCACGAAAGACACACAGCGAGAGAGGCAAGAACATAGGCAGAGGGAAAAGCAGGCTCCTTGCAGGGAGCCTGATGCGGGATTCCATCCCATGTCCCTGGGACTGCGACCTAAGCCAAAGGCAGCCGTTCAACCACTGAGCAACCCAGGTGCCCCTCACATTACATTTTCTATGAAATTTGTGGTTTTACTTTAACAGGTTGGAAATGTGCTAAGATATAATTTTATGTTATATTTTTAAAATTAATACTATGTGAGTATTTGCATGTCATTAAACATTATTTGAAAACATGATATTCAGTGGTTTTATATCATCATTCAATTGAAGTATTTTCAGATGGCTGAATAGTTAATGCTGTGTTCAGTGGTAAACACATTACTACCATGACAAATAGCATTGTGTTAAATGTCTTCATTGTTAAATCTTTAGGCTCATGTTCTTCATGTAAATTAAAGGAAGTGAGAGTTTTAATCCATTAGTTGTGCGTATTTCTAAAGTATTAATTATTGTCAAATTTCTCTTCACACAATTTCTCTATTCATTTGATAATTGTGGGCATTGTAATTTGTTGTATATATGACTATATGTGTTTCTATAAATCAATTCAACATCTTTGGAGGAAGATGTATGAGTACATACATGAGTTAATAGTGAATGGATATATTTCCAATTCAAATTTATCTCTCCTCTAAAATAATGTATGAATGATATATGTTACATTATTTCACAGCTTTTTGTTCTATGTTCTTTCTTAACTTCTTTTAGCACCGATGTCATTTTTATCTCTTGAAATCATTAGACTTTCTTGAAGAAGTCACTATGTATGCCACTTCTTCCAAATCTCTGCTTTTATCATATTTGTGGGAATATAGTTACAAGCCATAGTACACTTGTTGGCTGACAATTAGACTTCATAGTTTACAAAAAAATAAAACAAAATAAAAACAGAAACAAAAAAGAACACAAACCTTTATCAGAAAGTAATATTAAATATTGTGGTGAGAATACAAATAACCATAGACTCTCTCCTCCTGTCATCAACAGCAACATCATGACAGCTAAAAATAATCTTTCCCTACACTGCCCTTATTCAAGAATGTTAGACTGTGACAACATCACATTAAATTCTTTCCCAAATTCTGTTCATAACCTCTCATGTATCACACTTCAGGACATTGAATCCTTAAGAGTTTCTAAACAACATGACAATGAGATCATTCAGATCTCTAAACTCTGGGGGCACATGGATATATATTCTTGAAAGTGTTTATTCAACCAAGAGAAAGGCATAGAACACACAAGAGTGATTGAAGAGTCAAGACTACTTTGAAAGAATGAACCTGAAACGGGTCATACCAAATCAACAGTACTGATAGGGTTACTTTGTGGTAAAGTGAACAACTCACTAGACATGATCACACTGAGTGCCCAGATTATGATCTCTAAACAGTTCTTTTCCACTCATAGGAACTAAGACTCCTTGGGAAAAAAACAAAACAAAACAAAACAAAACACAATTTCAGATTGGGAGCAGAAAATATGTAAGATGGATCTGAACCAGCTTCACATACCAGAGAACAAAGAAGCTTTCAGAGCGAGTAGGGTCATGTCTAAAGTAAGCAAGAGCCAACTGGAAGAGGATCCCACTGGACAAAGAGAGAGGATATTTGGTGCATCAAGAATGAAAAGTGTGATAAATGGAAACACATCAAAACAAGTTAGGGTACAGCTTCTTCTAGTTTCCTAAATATGTTACCACCCCTCCACCCAATCATTTTCTAAAAGTAACTTTTCTTATGTCATTGCCTCAACTATCCTATTGTTAATATTTTGTGGATGTTCATTCACAATTTGGAGGGCCTGAATAATCAGTAAAGAGAAACACATGTGAGAAAAAAGAGAGAGAGAGAGAGAAACACATGTGTTTAATCTCTCATATTTAACTTTATGAAGTTTGGGTCTCAAATTTACTCTTTACATATTTTTAAGAAAACACACACACACACGTGCACACATACAATCAGCTTTGGCATACTAAAATTACGTTGAAAGTTGGTTTGGCTTTCATTGCATAATGATGAGCCCCCTCTCCCCCTGCCATCTTGTCCTAATTTCATTTTTCTTGTGCAGTTATTTTAACTTCTATTTGCAGAGAAAGAATAAAAATAATTTGATTACTTTCCAAGAAATAGTTTCCTGAGTGATTTATTATAAATAAATTATAGCCAATCAATCTGGCAATTTGGATAAAATATGTATATCTGTTAAAAATATAATGTAGCAAAACCAACAAAAAAGAAATAAAAAGTTTAATTGGTTCAATATCTTCAATGTCTGTCAAAACTGTAAAGGTGTAAATGGAAAATCTTCCTATTAAGAAACTAGCCAGATTTCACTGGCTTCAGTGATGAGTTTCACTCAATACATAATAAAGAAATACCTGCATTTTATACTATATCTTTTAGCAAATAGAGCAAAAGGGAATGCACTCCAAGACTTTTTAGGAGGCTGGTTATATAACCTTGACATACAAAGTTGACAAAATCATTACACAAAAGAAAAGTTGCAGTTAGATTCTTTCCATAGACAAAGATGAGAAACTTTCAATTTAGTATTAGCAAACCAAATTTTGCTATGTATAAAAAGGATAATGTACCATCATTAGTGAGATTTATTCAGATATGCAATTTAGCTCTAATACTTAAAAATTTATAAGTATAATTCACCACATTAACAGAAAAAAAGAGAAAGGCATAGTATCGTCTCAATAGATGCTAAAAAGGCACTTAACTTAGTACATTTATGATAAACTCTCAACTAATTAGGAATAGAAGTAGAATTTCTTAATCTGATAAAGACTATCTACAAACAAAAAACATCTATAAGCAAACTCAATAAAGATCATACTTGATGATAAAATATTGAGAGCTTTGTGCTGAAATTGGGAAAAAAAGTAAGGCTGTCTTCTATAATCATCATTATTCAATGTGTCAATTCAAAAAGGCAACATAATGGAATAAAAGATAAATGAAAAGGAAGAAATAAAATTGTCCTTATTTGAAAACAATGTGATTTATTACACAGAAAATCTACATATTATTAGAATTAATTAGTGAATTTAGCAAGATTGCTCAATACAAAGGTCAATATATAAAAATCATTCAAATATTTCTACAACTCAAAAAAAAGAATTGAAAAAAAATGCCAGTTACCAAAGCATCCACAAAATTAAAGTAATTTATATCTACATTGAAAACTATAAAATATTTGTCATGAATAGTAAAGCTCCAAATGGAGGGATATAGTGTGTTGATGGATCAAAAGTTTTATTATTTATACATTTAGTATTTTCTTTCCCAATTGAAAAATAGATTCAATATAACACACAGCTGGGTTTTGTATTTTATTTGTTTTGTTTTGCTTTTAAATTGACAAAATGATTTAAAAACTCGTGAGAAATGCAAAGGCCCAAGAAATACCAAGGCAATTTGATGAAACGAACATGGGAGAGTTTATATTGATAGAATCAAGACATTCTATAAAGCTGTAATGATTACAACAGTGGTTTTAGTACAATGATAGAGACAAAAAATATTCTTTTGGGTATTCCATCTACAAAAATCAATTTCAAGTAGAGTACAGACTGAAATGTGAATTGCAAACAAGGCTCTGAGGGAAAAAAAAATAAAGGGCAACACATTGTCATTTTGTGAGGGCAAAGACATCTTAAAAAAGACACAAATAGCACTAACCATAGAGCAAATTACTGATAAATTTAACTATGAGAACTAACACTTCACTGTTATTTAAGACATTCGTAGGAGAACAAAAAGGCAGATTGAGAGATTCCGAGAATATATTGGTTTAACATGCATTTGACTTGAATTTCATATCCAAAATTTATAAATGATATTTATAGACCAATAGTAATTAAAGAATACAATGGAAAAATGGGCTAGGGGAGCCTGGGTAGTACAGTCAGTTAAGCAACCAACTCTTGCTTTTGGCTCTGGTCCTGATTTCAGGGTCAGAAAATCTAGTCTTGAGTCTGGCTCGTGCTAAGCAGGGAGTCTGCTTGAGATTCTCTTTCCCTATCTCTCTCTGCCCTGCCCTCTATTCGTGTTCTCTCTCTCTCAAATAAATAAATAAACCATTTTTAAAAATGGGCTAAAAACTTTAAGAGACTTTATAAAGAGAATAACAAAGGACCAAAAAATTTAGAAGAATCTCTTAAACAATAAGAAAATAAATATCAATATCACACTACTCTAACTCAAACCTCAAAATGATGAAAGAGGGGAGAAATTTTTATTTGTTTATTATTTATTTTTTGTAAAGATTTTATTTATTTAAAATTAATCTCTATGAGAGACACAGGCAGAGGGACTGCAGGACTCCAGGATCACACCCTCGGCCTAAGGCAGGAGATAAAACACTGAGCCACCCAGGCATCCCAAGAGGGGTAAAATTTTTAAATACCAAATGTTTTCAAGGATTTCAATGGAAGCAATGAGAGTTCTCTCCTACACTTCTATATTAGAAATTGTTGGACGTGTCTAGGAAAAGTAGTAAATAGCCTATGCCCCAGCATCCATTCTAAGGTATATCCAACAAAAATACACCAGAAGATGGTTGCAAATTTGAGCAATGATAGCAGAATGCATACCTCACTACCCTTCCCATAAGATGTAAGATTCATGTAGATCTTGTCACACTGGCGTGAAGCTATTTTTCTCCTACTTTTCATCTAGAAATGACAGATACTATTCCAATGTAATTATAAAAACAGCTAAAATCAAAACTGACCAAGTTTGTGCAATCGAGGCTATTTTAAAAGTATTTTCTCGTAAACTGACGAAGAAAATCAGGTTTGCTATTTCTGTGCTACTATTCAAGTATGTTCTTGTTCTACCTTACAAGAGTTTCCCGGGCTCAGTGTTTTGGGGTTTTTTGTGGTCTCATAATTGTATGTTGCACTAATTCGTAAGTGGCAGTGGTATTGACAGGAAAGTATTAACAGAGTTTTGAAACACTGAAATGTTGACATGTTCACCTGTGTAAACCACTTTTATTGCCAACTGCTGGTTTTAATGCTTCCCATCATAAGAATGGGCATGATTAATCTGGCGCCACATTTATGTCCTCGAAAATGCTGCTATAATTGAATTTGGCTAAATACTTTCATATTATGGATGAGGACATTGGCCCTCAGTGGTCAGTTTATTCAGTCGTATAGATAATTTGTGACACAGTCATATTCAATATTCTTACATTTACATTTCTGAACAGTTTATACATCCAGTACGTGCATTCTAATTTATTAGTCATATAGCAAGTGGTTCCAAAGACATTTTTTTTGTTTTGTTTTGTTTTCATATTAATTGGGTTCAGATATTAGCCCAGGAATTTTCTAACTTTGTACACTCTATTTAACCTCTCCAAGTCTCAGTTTCTTCTTTTGTCAAATGGGGCCTCTAACTGGTAAGTTTGTATGAACGTATAAATGAGTTTGGACACAAGGTTTGCTTATTTTTTTTTGCAATTATTACTTTTGTTTAAGATAAATTCACTTATATTTCACTATTTTTAAAGATGTATTTATTTATTTGAAAGAGAGAGATACACACAGACAGAGAGAGAGCATTGGGGGAAGGGATATAGGAAGAGGAAGAAAAATAGACTCTCCCTTGAGCAGGGAGTGGGATGTGGGGCTCCATCCCAAGACCCTGAGATCATGACCTGAGCCAAAATCAAGAATTGGATGCTTAATTGAATAAGCCACCCAGGTGCTTTTTCACTATAATTTTATGTTTTTACCGTGCATTAGTTTGGAGACATCTAAAAGTAAGGATTAGATTAATTAAGAAGTTAACCTGACTTGCAAATTAACATTTTTATAAAATATGTGCATACACAATCAGCCCTATATCTTTGCAAGCTACAATCCATTTTTTCAGTGAAATGACCCCAAAACTCACTGAACAGGCATAGTTCCCCATAACTATTTTGTTAAATAAATAGAGCATTGAAATTACAGTAAATGATGACTAACACAAACAAAATAACTGAATAGTCATATGATACTAGGTGAAACGGAAACTGATTCCTAGAGCAATACAGTATTATAGATGATACTTTAGGCCTAAGGATATCAAGTTTTTCTTTTCTTTTTTTTTTTTAAGATTTTATTTATTTATTAATGAGAGGGAGAGAGAGAGAGAGAGAGAGAGAGAGAGGCAGAGACACAGGCAGAGAGAGAAACAGGCTCCAAGCAGGAAGCCCAATGTGGGACTCGATCCCGGGACTCCAGGATCACACCCTGGGTCAAAGGCAGACACTAAACCACTGAGCCGCCCAGAGATCCCCCCAAGTTTTTATTTTCATTACAAATTATAAGTGCATTGGAGTCAGTAAATCTTTTAATGTAGAAATTATTGTTTTGGCCAATTCTACATTTGCTGCTAAACTCACTTAACATAATTCATGTCGGGCTTTTTCCTATGTTAATATCACATAGTAATGAAACATTTTCATAGAGTTAATTAAGAATGAAAATCTACCCAAATAATGTTAAAATGAAGAAACTACTGAAGAGGGAATTACTCAGATAATATCCAGCTTCTTTGTTCTAAACCAGTAGCCAAACTTTGGGAAGCTATGCTATTACTCCAGTGTTTGAAAAAACACCCTAGGATGCCAAGATTAACTGGCAAAAAAAGAAAGCAAATAATAATACCAAACATCAAAAGCTACTTTTCACAGTTCTGCCCTGAAACAGAGGATTATAAAAACCTTACTTGTTAGAGTCATAACAAAAACACAAAGTTTTGCGTCAAGGCAGGAATAGTTCTGAACCTTTTAAATTCCAGCTTAAATGAGACCCCTGATTAAAATATTAAAAAGAAAAAAGGAACATGTTTGAGGTGCTAGGATTAAGGGTAATCACTGGTGAAAACCCTACATTGGAGCCATAGTTCAACAAACACATTTATTACACTACCTTTAAGGTGTTATTCTTGTGTGGTTTTTAGGTAGTATAACATTTAGCTTAGTTTATCCTAAATATGGATCTCTGAATTTAGAATATGAATAAAAGAATTGTTTTCAACATTTGCTAACTTCTGTTTTCTACTTGGAATGGTGCAGAGAAAAGCCGTGGGTTTCATTAATGGTTCCACCTATTTTTTGTCAGCTTTTAAATGGAAATAATTTTCCCATCTTGAGAAACAGGCTTTTGGATTAACAATACAAGCAGCCCTTACCATTAGGTGTGTTGTGAGAATCCAGTTCTAAAAAAGTCTATACATAAATATGTTTCACAGTAAGTGTCCGTAAAAAGTAAGATGTTGCTTTATTAATATTAAGTATTTTTGTGAGTAGGATTTGGCCCTAGAAATAGGGTCCATGTGTTATGAAGAATTTGTCACCTGCTATTTTTGCAACTAATGCATGAAGAAATGCTATCAGAAGACCACAGGTTTTTGGAGGAAAAGCCTATGAAAGCATTAGCTAATGAACACTTTGGATAGTGATAAGATTATTCAGGAACTGTCAGTTTTCAATAAGGAATATAGAATGACATTGTAATTTCAGCTTAATAGGCTCTGTTTAGAATTTTTAGTTTTAGTTTTAGATACCAATCCATTCATCTATTCTCCTTTAACATAATTGAAGCTAATTAAAGAAAATTCTTTTGAATGAAGTCTCAGATACTCTGGATCATAGGAATTTGAATTGTTGTTTTTCTTACTTGATGCAGTCCTAATTCATATCTTCTTAAATGGGGCATATTAGTTTTACATATTTTTACCCATGTCTGTGTATTTCAGACTAAATTATAGCTATGGCATGAATCTGCATATTATCTTTTTGCCTATCAGTTTTAACAAAGGCAAATCAATAGGTATTTCTGAAGTCACTATCAAGTAAATTATTTCTAATCCAGTAGTTTAATCTGATGAATCATGAGCTATTTCCATTGTAGATCTATTATTTAATCACTATATGGTACATTTTTCTTGAGTACCCATTATTTGGCTGGCACTATGCTAGGTGTGGAAATATGCAGTTTAATAAGTTTTGCTCTGTGCCTGAAAGGAGAGCTCAGTGTCCTTAAAGTGGAAAGAAGGAAAGTTAGGATTTTTGTTTTGTGTTGTGTGATATATGCATGCATTGTACTATAAAATGAGAACCCAAAGAGAAGCCGTTTACTCAGACTTGAAAGACAAGGTAGGCTTCAAGAATTAACTATTGTGCTATTCTGAGTAGGACAGAAGGCACTTGGCCAGGAAGAAGTACAAGGCATTAACATCACTGTGAAGCAGGCGTTCGGATAAGCTTTTTTAACATAGTGACTTTTAGGTCCTCTGAAATTCAGACTCTAAGTTTATATCTACTTTTATTACCAAGAAGCATGCAAAAAATAAATGTTCACCCAATCCTGAGCCACACCTCATACTTCAACCTTAGCCTATCTATGACTTTGAAGTTTGAGTTTAAGAATAATGGATGAAGGAGGGCATGTGCCAGAGTAAAGATTTAGAGGGAAGATTTGGGAATAGCGTGAGGGGTGGGTTTTGTGTTTTCACCATCTGATCAACAACAGATAACCCAGGGTCATATATTTGCCACACTTACTCATTTCAGGAAGGGCCACCATCTCTCTAAGTAAAGTTTCTACTCATCTTTGGCTGCTCATTTGTATCTTAACCTGATTCTCAAATTCTGGGTTTCCTTTCTTTAGTTACAATAATTACAACTACTTACTTTCAACTAATGGATAGACTTGACTACACAATAAGTATCTTTGAATTTTCATATTTTTATAGAAGTGATTACCTGTATTTTCAATGGGCTTCTGGAGCCAGATAATCACATTGTGAAGGAACATATTATCATTGTATACCTGATGGACCACTGAAAAATATAATGTAAGTAGTGAAATAATCAGATTATGGGAGACAACTCTCACTGGGAGGTCCTAGGAAATATGTGTGAAGCAGGTAAGCTTTTACAAAATGTAAAAGAACAAATAACCTTCTCTTCTAGTCTTTATGATCTTTCTCCTTCATACATGGGCAACAAGTGTTCATAGGTCCCCCTTAGCAGTACAGAAATCTTTCATGGAGTAAGTTCTCCTGCTCCAAGCGTATCTGTGGTGTCTCTCCTGATCAGATGGGGCCCCTCAAATGTGGTGTGATGAGTGGGTGGAAACTGGTGTTGGGGCAGTGAAAGGATTCACCCAAGGGTGAATAAATGAAGCAGAAGTGTATCGAATACACTGCAAGGGAATGTCAGGGGGGACAGAAAAAAAAAAAAGAGAGAGAGAGAGAGAGAGACTTAGATAATGGGTTGGGTTGTTTTTAAAGAGGAAAGGTGAAGAGGTGTGGGGATATATGTATGGAGTTCTCCCTTTTTGGTAACTGTGCCTGGTTATAAATAGCCCATTGGTCAGTAGGGTCTATGGCTATTTTGAGGTGGGTCACCTGATGGGCCTATCTGTATGCAGCCAGGTGGTCCCCTGTGGGCCCTTTCTGCATTCCATGGCTCAAGTCTGTTGCCTAAAAGTGACTTCTACACTTACTAAAGTCTTTTGACCTAACAGGACAAGGAGTTCTAACCAGTGCATTTTTATAGTAAATAATTGGAATTCTATATAGGTCTTAAGCATTTAAAAGCATACACACAGCATCCTGAGAAGGAAGAAAAAAATTAAAACGGGAATAGTTGAATGATTTTGACAAACATTGCTGTATTTTTTTTTTGAAGAATTTTTTTTTCTGATGATGAGAGATCACTATGTAAAGATAATGTGGATCCCTGTAATGAATTATCTAAAGCGTATAGGTAAAGATTAGGTTGTGTAATTTATGTAGTATAAAAAAATTCAATATAGGGAGGTGGAAAAATTAAAGTTTTAAAGGGAATGTTTATGGGGGAATCCCTGGGTGGATTTGCGGTTTGGCACCTGCCTTTGGCCCAGGGTGTGATCCTAGAGTCCCGGGATCGAGTCCCATATCGGGTTCCCTTGCGTGGAGCCTGCTTCTCCCTCTGTCTGTCTGTCTCTCTCTTTCTCTCTCTCTCTCTCTCTGTGTTTCTCATGAATAAATAAAATCTTAAAAAAAAAGGATATTTATTTTAAAATCATTGGTGGAAAAAAGGAGCAAATGAATTTCCTTTCCTGCTAGTTTGCCATAGGGGGTAATCCAAAACAAAAAGTCACATGGAGACAAATAATCAATGAAAGAATATTGCTGGGAATAAAGCCTAACATGTGATGACTGTTACTGAATCACAAGATGTGAAGGAGAGGAGAGCCTTGGAACAGGAATCCCATCATGCCTAGAACTGTTATTTGTGTATGTATGTATTTATTTATTATAATTTATTTTTTTAAGATTTTATTTATTTATTCATGAGAGACACACACAGAGAGAGAGAGAGAGAGAGAGAAAGAGAGAGAGAGAGGCAGACATAGGCAGGCTCTCTGTGGGGAGCCTGATGCAGGACTCCATGACAGGACCCAGGGATCAAGCCCTAAGCCTGAGGCAGATGCTCAACCACTAAGCCACTCAGGCATCCCTAGAACTGTTATTTAAATGTAAATGACTGTTATTTAAATAAAATACAGTGTAGTAAGCATAGTTTCTTGTTCGCTTTATGACTCATTTAATAAATGTTAAATATTCCATTAAAATTTTAACACCGGAGAAACAGTAACAGATGCTTAGTAAATGTAAGTTTCCTTCCCTTTTCTCACTCTTGCAAAGATTTAAATCATTTTTTAACCACTATCCCAGTATTTTGATTTCTGATAATTCCTAGCACCTAATACTTTCTACTATAAAGGCTGAACAGTGTGTGTGTGTGTGTGTGTTGGGTGGGGGGGGGGAGGAATCAATGTTCAACTCATGATTTAGCCAGAAAACACACTTGTACGATCAAATTTTTCTTATGAAATTTCAAAATCTGTATCTAATTCAATGCCTTGAGATTTTCCTTATTATTAATTTAATCAGTAGCCACAGGACATAGAAGATACATACACGATATAACATAAGGAAGTTATCTCCACATAAGAGAGAGAAAAGCACTCCCTGGGAGATTTGAATGGAATGAAACCAGGTTTAAAGTGCTGCCTGGCTCCCTGAGATAGGATTCAGCAGCACAGTTAGAGGCATTCAGCTGGATTCTAACAAGATACCTGGAAGCCAGCAGCGAGGAAGCCATGGCCAGCTGTTGGAAAGCCAGAGACTTGTCCTGGGAGCACTCCACAAGGAGCCCTATCACCTCAGGCAGGCCCAAGATGTGGCTATCATGACAGGAAACCCTTGACCAAATAAGAAAAGATGTGAAACCTTGCTTCCAAGAAATCCCTACACCGAGTAACAAATATTCCAGCCCCAAGTTAATAACTGTCAATAAAATATAGAAATCCAACCCTGAGGGCATGCAACTATCTCTCAAGCTCACTCACTCTTTCATCTGGAGAGTGTATTTTCACTTTAAGAAACTCTTGCTTGTGTTGCTCATATGCTGTGCCATGTCTATCCTCGAATTCTTTCCAGGTGACAAGACCAAGAGCCTCTGGCAGCATCTTTGGGATGGAATGGGTTGAGACCTCAGGGCTCAGTGTCTTCCCAGTTCACCCAGCAAAAGCATCACTATGTGGGCTTTGGCCAAGAATGGCAGAGTGCAGCGGTAGCAACCACATGAAAGCAGAGGGCACTGGTGCGCTGCTTATCATTGGAGTTTTTAGTGTGCTCCACGACCCCAGGGGGTGGCCCTATTAGAGTGGAAATAGTGACATTGTGTGATGAGGCAGAGAAAGAGCTCAGATTAATTCCCTGCATTCCCCATTTCCTGCTCATGGCATGTGGTACACTAAGTTATTTCTGGAGCTTCCATGATGAACACAACAAGTGCCCTGAGAGCTGGAAACCAGAAAGAATCCGAGGCCGTCAGGAAGGGGATGCAGTGTGGGAAAAGGTCCTTAGGTATTTGCATGGATGTTGATGCATGCCCGGAGGGGTGAAGTACAAAGGCCAGCGAAGACCCTGGAGCGCAGTGTTCAGGTAACAGACTATTCCCTCCTCTATCATGATGGAATGTTTCCATCTGTTCCCAGATGCTACAGAGGGAAAAGAGGACAGAAAAGAGGGAAAAAAGGACAGATTAAAATCTTCAATTGACCTGAATTCAAATCCGCCTACTTCTAAGTAGATATGAAGTCAAATCATTCAAGAGCAATTGATTTCCATAATAGGAAAGTAAAGAGAGATATATTTCTGCCCGTTAGAACCATAAAATGATTATAGAAAACATTTACACTTGCTAGGCTCTGTTTCTAAACATTTAAAATATATAAATTCATTTTATTCTCTAAACAACTCCCTGAAGTAGGCACTATTTTTATCAGCAACTTAAAAATGAGCTAACTTAAGTGGGAATACTATACTTCATACTGGGAATAATTTCTATCTAGTTAATTTTATGCACATTTGCTTTTTTATCTCCATTTCTATTCTTCATAGCATATGTTTCTTATTGATACCAACTATTACCTATTTTGTTTGTCTCATTTATAACTTAGCCACTTGGAATCTTTAAGTTTTTATATTCCTTCCTTTGACAATATTGCTCCCTCATGTCACGTAACTTTTTTACTTGTGATTTTGTGTTATCGAGCAAGCTGAGTTAATAAAAGTTTTTACTCTACATGTTTCATTCGGAATACTTCATTTGGTGCTGATAGACTTTCACAGGATATTCATAGCAATTATTTTGCAGTTTTATAAAGTGAGTAGTAAAGTGAAATAAATGATTCATGAATTCAAGGACCAGAATAACAGTCTCCAAAATATCAAATGGATTGGTGAAAGGCCATATGATATACTGTACTACAGTATCTGCAATATATTATCCATATAAAATAAATTTATTTCCTTTATTGGTCAGTAGTCAAAGCAAGTATGAAATTTATTTTCCTAAATTATTATTTTGGGAATTATAGCATCCTATAAGATAAGGGCCTAGATCTTGATGTCTGACATATCTAGATGTCAGTCTCAGTTCCTCTAGCTTATTAGGTGTTTAATCTGAAACAAATTCCTTAACTTCTCCAGTCAGTTTTTTTTTTTCATTGATGATAGAAGTATTATAATATCTATGTGCCACAGTATTTAGTGGGGAGTTTGGGTAAATTATGAAAGTTAATTACTTAGTCCAAGGTAGAAAACAATAAGCACTTCATCATCATTATCATCACCACCACTATCATCATCATCATTCTTTATCATCATTACCTAATCATGTTACTTCTCTTCAAAAAGATCAAATATTTCGGGGGTGCTTAGTGTGAAAAAATCATTGTTTTAGCAACTGGGACACATTAATGGACAAAGCAGATACACAACTATCAGTCTTTTGGGCTGCTATAACAAAACAACACATGCTATAACAAAATAGGGCAAGCTACAAACAGAATGCTTTAAATGACATAAATGTATTTCTCACAGTTCTGGAGGCTTGAAGTCTAAGATCAGGGTCCCAGATGGTGAGGAGAGGGCCTACTTTCAGGTTGCAGCCTGCAGAGCTCTCACTGTGTCCTCACGTGGTGACAGGGCAACAGAGTTCTCAGGAGTCTTTTTAGAAGAGCATTAGTCCCATTCATGAGGGCTGCACCCTCATAACCTAATTATTCCCCAAAAACTCCATCTCCAAATACCATCACATTGGGCATTAAAATCTCAAAAAGTGAATTTGGGTGGGACACAAACATTCAGATCATAGCAATAGTGTTGTTTTTTGCTCTGTACATTCTATCAGGATTTAGACCAATATCACACAATACATTAAATATGCAAGTAAATCACATGGCCTTTTCATAAGCCATAAAATGTCATGGAAAGTGGCAAGAAGCAGAGCAGGGTAAGGTATATCTTGACTGTTGATTTGAAGGAACAAGGGTATGGAATGGGTTACATTTAAAAATATAGTCCTCATTGGAAAGGCAATATTTAGGCAAATGTTTAAAGGATGTGAGAAAGTTAGCCAGAGAAAGTAGTTTCAGGCAGAGGAAATGACCAGTGCAAATGCCCCAAGACCGGAGCTCATGTGAAGGTGGAGAGATTACAAGGAGACCAGTGCGGTTGGAATGGAGTGAGTGTCTGGGAAAGAAGGGATTGAGGTCAGAAAGTTAACCATGGAGACAGATCGTTTTGGTGCATGGAAGCTGCTGTAAGGGCTTTGGTTTTATTCTGAGTAAGATGAGGGGCGACTGCCGAGTTTGAGCCAGGAACCGATGATGTATCAACATCTTGAAAGACAGTGACTCATCACTTAAAATACTCTCAACATATAAGAAATGGATCTCCTATATTTCTTAACAGTTATAAAATATCTGAATTGTTATAAGATATCTGAGGGGGATACCAAGGATGGATTTCATGTAACAATTGAGTTAAAATTTTGTATGTCCCTTAATATATGGTCACAAATCTATTTATGAATATACCTCTATTGCCCTAAATATTTTGTGTTAATTACTTATTATACCTATACTACTCTGAGATTTTTTTAAACATGTGCTCAAATATATACTAAATGAGGTATAAAATGTTTAACTACTTGAAAGCAAATGAGTTAAAAATATTCATAAATACAAATAGTTTTATCTTTTTCAACACAGCTAGTTAAGAATTGTGATTTGAAGCATTGAATATGCAAATATTTTGCATTTGATTTTCCTCTTCTTTTTTTCTGTCCTATTCAGAAATTGATTTGATTTATAAACTTATTGTTATGGTCAGCTTGGCCCTCACATGAGAGGACCTCATCTTGGAGCCATTTAGGCATTTGTCTAGCTGGCGTGCACATTGGAGCTTAGACTATAGTTCAAAGAGGCTGTGCAAAGTATAAATTGAAGAAACAATTAGAATCCAGAGACTCTTCTATAAATATAGTTCAGAAGCCATGTCAGCACATTTTCTACATTAGTTCTTTTATATACCTTAAAATGGTCGTCATAACACAATGACTACTCAGTAACCACATGTATTTGAGTTCACACCATACCCTAGAACTTAAAATTAAAGTGGCACTTGTTTCCTACTTCACAGACCTAAAGCACTCTCTAGCTTTTAGTCTAGGCTCTACCTAGCCATGCCTTTCATTTAAGACAGAGACACAGAAAAATGAAAGGGCCTGCCCACAATCTCAGAGCTCAAGTAAATGATTAATGCTGAGCTTTCAGACACATAACTGCTTTCTGAGAAGGCTTCTATTTGTCCATGTGTAAGGAAGCAATTCTTATTTTAGGTAGAAGTGGTCTGCTACAGTCATTGAAAGCATGATGCTGATTTTTGTTATACAACCAGGGTGACGTGATTGAAAAGGAACATCTGATGGAGTAGAGAAAGGAAAGTCAAAATCTAAATGATTCATAAAAGATGGCCTTGGAAGTGATTAACTCTGGTAACCAAACTGGAAATTCCTTGATGACTCAGGGCCTCCTACTCATCTGTGCTTGGCAAATTAGTGAAGAACTGAAGCCTTGCCTCAGACAGGAAATTGGAATTTAGTGGGGAGTGAAGTAGTAAAGAACAGCTCTGCAAGAGCAAGAATAATAAAGTTTCCTTGTCAGGAAACTGAAATGAAGTTTTTAGTCTCTAAGAAAAAGCTCATTCACTCTGGAAATCACGTTCTCATGAATGTGAGAAAGTTGAGATGCTAGCCCAGAAAAGAGGTGAAGGAATTAAATGTTAACAACTCTGGGAAACGAACTAGGGGTGGTGGAAGGGGAGGAGGGCGGGGGGTGGGGGTGAATGGGTGACGGGCACTGAGGGGGGCACTTGACGGGATGAGCACTGGGTGTTATTCTGTATGTTGGTAAATTGAACACCAATAAAAAAATAATTTATTAAAAAAAAGAATAGAAAACTCTCAGACAGAAAAAAAAGATACAATAGATTTTGAAATGATGTCCTCTTGACTCTTAAATTATACTATTGAAATTATATTTAAATTATTATACAATAAAATTCAGATAGAGTACAGCACACATCTTATATCAGCAATGTATGTGGTATATTTGATAGCCAAAATAATAGAGGAGAATATGGTTAGTTTTTAGTGGACAATGGGCAGGGATGATAAATATCCTGCAATATAGCAAACACAAATAATCATCTCATCCAAAATGCAATCACTTGTCCCACTAAGGAAAAAAAGATGACTCAAAAGAGGTCTTTTTGAAGAACCAAGTCTGTATCATCAAGTGTTGAATCCAGAGGCAAATGGAAGATGCTCAAAACATGTTGAGTGAAACCAAAAAGAACCTCTCTTCTATAACCTAATCTATTTTTAGATGTTAATATCTTTTCATTAATATTTGGTTCAATGTTGGAAAAGACCTGGACTTTTCCCTTAAAAAGGTCCAAACCTTTAAAATCTGAAATATAAGTCCAAGGATCTCCTTATTTTAGATAGAAGTGATGGCAAGTCAAAACAGTGAAGCAGTGAACGAGGAGCAGTAGAATGTGCCAATATCAGGAAATGATAAGGGAGGGGAATTGTGACTGCTGTTATCCTAGTCTTTTTCACAGATTAACTCCAAAGGGGCAGAGGAGTATGTATTTCAGTATCCTGTTCCAAGTATCATGTGATGGTCTTTAATGTCCATAATGTGCAAGGAGAGCCTGGAGATGTTGGGCGGAGAGGTGTCAAAAGAACAAATCTGAATCCAGTGCAATGCCTAGTCTCTGTTCTGGACACTAACCTGATCTGAAGCAGATGCCTCCAATCAAAGATTTTTGAACCACCCAGTTTAATTCCCATTTCTTGGAGAGTGACTTTGACTTATTCCTATTTGCTCAGTGTTGCTTTAAAAGTCAGAATGGAATAATGAGGTCACTGACTGCCCCACTACATTTGGAACTTAAGTTCGATTTTATGACCCATAGCAAGCTTACTCATTTTTTAGTCTGTTAATTATCCCATCATAGTTGTCAGCCCAAGCTGATCATGTAAGAAGGAGAAAAGGTGAGAGTCACAGACACATTTCTATATTAAAAATGGAAAAAAAAGATTACATTGGGCTTTTATAATTAAAGTCTCTATGTCCCATTTGTATGTCATATGTTTTTATTTTTTATTTTATTTTTATTATTATTTTTTAAATTTATTTATGATAGTCACACACAGAGAGAGAGAGGCAGAGACATAGGCAGAGGGAAAAGCAGGCTCCATGCACCAGGAGCCCGACATGGGATTCGATCCCGGGTCTCCAGGATCGCGCCCTGGGCCAAAGGCAGGCACTAAACCGCTGCGCCACCCAGGGATCCCCATGTATGTCATATGTTTTTTAATTGTACAGTCTTTATTCTTACTCTGCCAATTTATTATTATTTTTTTTTGCTCTGCCAATTTATTGATAAAAAGTATCAACTCCATAAAAAATATTTAGAAGCATTTTAATATTTATAGCTTCATTGTACATGTCATTTTCTTGAGGGTCTCCTAGAAAATTTCAAAAATGTCTCTGCTACTTAAAATAAAATAAAATGTTATTTTAAAGAAGGGGGTAAAACTCTTTATCATGCCAGTGTACATTTTCGCAATTTAACTTCTATCGACCTTATCAAAGACCTTGGAATAAACCCAAAGTAGATATTACTTACAGATTCTATGAATAACTAATGATATGGTTATAAAGCAATTTGCCAAAGTATTAAGTACCCGTAGGTATTAAGTGTCCAAGGATATGCTGACTACTGGGAAGTTGCCTGCTCTTATAAAAGAAGTAAATTCACTCCACTAAGGCAAGAGCATATGATTTACTATAAATACCTTCTCAGGTATTCAAGAAAGAATAAACTTATTTCACATGATTGAGAAACGTTCTCTAAATTTATTTTAAAATATTCTCTTTCTCAGGGGTGTATGTTAAACCCAGTTCCCAATATCCTTCCCTAGAGCCTATGATTTAGTACCTCTAGTGTGCATGTGAATATATATGTAACTGTGTCCAGGTAATTTTTCTGATGTAGGTAAAAGGTACACTATGAAAAACCCTGCTATTAAATAGTATTAGGCTTACTCTATGCCAGTTATTCTAACAGAGAAAATTTAATACAAAGAATCATTACCTAGGTATAGAAAACTATAAAAAAGGAAGGGAGTGGAAGAGAAACTAAGGTGTGTTAGGGGTCCCTGTTAGCAGCTCTAGGTTTTTAGAGAGAAATCACTGGATTCAACATATAGCCATCTTCATGGCTATGATTTATTATAGCAAAATAATAGCAAAATCAGCAAAAAGGACAAGATTATGGGCCAACTTTGGAGGAAACCAGACTAGAGCTTTCAAAGGTCCTCCCTCTCCCAATGGCATCTCACAGAATGCCCTTAATTCCCTCAGCAGTGAATTGTGACAACATATGTGGAATTTGTCTATCAGAGAATCTCATTAGACACTCAGTAACCAAAGGTTTTACTGGGGGTGATCACGTAGGCACTCTCTGCCTATCACCTACCAGAATTCCAGACCACCAGAAAGAGAGCAACTACTCAGTATAAATAAACCACAGCATCTGCAGTTTAGGCACAATGAACCATTCTTATGAGGGAAGGGTGGGAACCAATCAAATATTGAGAGTTCCCACACACTAGCCAGGAGACAACCTTGCAAGCAGGACTTTCCAAGGAGAAAACCCCCCTACCTACTATATGAACCCTTCTTCACACATAAGGTGTCAACAGAGGTAGCGGCTGTGGGAAGCAGTTGCCAGCCCTAGAACAGAGAAAGAGAAAGCAATAAAAAGAGGTTGGCGTTATTAAAATTTAAAAGTTTTTGGTAGGGGCCTCCTGGGGTGAAACTTAGATCTCTGGAAAGGGGATAGTGTACCCCTGGCCATCTTGCCTCTGAGTCAGGGGCCCCTGATTGCCAAACATCTGACAGGGACAGTGGTATCAGATGCGTGATGCCATGTCTCAAAGGCGGCTCAATGAACTGGTTCTACAGGAAATGGAAGCAATTCAATCTGGAATGCCCTCCATTTCTACAAGCTGCCACTGCCAAGGGGACAAAGGAATGGAGCAATGCTGATTGGAACAGGAAATCAACAGTCAAGCAAGAAGGAGGAAGTCCTTTCTGGAGCTTCTCAGTCCATGTCTAGAGCCCTCTTTGTGCAGAGACTGATGGGATCCCTGGCAAAGCTAAATATGGTTTGCAGCTTCAGCAGCAGCCTCAGTGGAGTCTGTAAAGGTGGTTTTGGAGCTCAGAATCAAGAGCTCCAAAAGTATCCAGCACAGGATTTTGTAATTTTTCTTTGAAAAGTTACAAAATGGTCACCTAAAAAGTTTATGGAAGATAATGCACACATATAAAATTGTGGCATTTGGAGTGATGCTGTGGGAATATTTGCAATGCCAACACACACTACTATAGTAGTGTCTAGAATGTAAAGTGATCTGTGAAAAGTAATATATCTGTGTACTGGAACACTAGTTTGTTTTCATCAAGTGGCTCCTAGTCCATTTCCATGGAAAGCTAATAGAAAAGGGCAAGAATCATAATTATGCCACATTATCCTGGATGGCATCCCGCTCTGTGTATTCTTGTCTGTTACTTCTGGGAGGTAGGTATGGTAGTCATGCACTGGCCATGGCCAATCCAGTAAAATTTTCTGTCTGTAATGTCTCATCTGTTATTATGGTGTTGATTATCATAGCCTGACATTCTTTTAGTAGAAAAATGCAGCCACTTCTGTTCCCTATCTTGGTGTTACCCAACTGATCTGACTCCTTTTGACTTTACCCTGATTACTTCTACTTCCTTTGTACACAGAAACCACTTGGGTTGCATTCAGTCCAAAGAACAGTGCGCAAAAAGACGTGAAAATTATTAAACTATCATACATTGATCTCTTAGCATGAGCCAGACATTTTCCCAAGTACTTACACATTATCCCTTGTGTCTATAAAAATCCTACAGGCAAGGTATTATTTTCCATTTTATAGATATGAAAACTAAACTCATGTTCATAGAACTCTAACATTTGTGTTCTTCATAGCAGGCCCTACTGCACCCAAATATTCTATATTAAACTTCTAATTTTCTTTCTTAAACTTCATACTCCATCTATTACCATAAACAGAGCCTTGGTTTAACAGAAGGAATCCAGAAATACAAGTCATGATAGTTAATCTTTGCCTTCCTTTTATCTATAACTAATAGGGCTACCATTTGCTTCCATTACAAATTAGCCTAGTTGACTTCCAAAGAACGTAATGAGATCCAGTGGAAATATTATAGGCCTTGCAATCAGATATAGAAGGTCTTAAATCCAAGCTCCAACCTTGTTATCCCAAGTAAGCTTAGAAGTTCTCTTAGCCAATTTTCTCAATTGTGAAAACGAAATAATACCTAACTCACAAAATTATTCCAAGAGTTAAAATTGTGCATGTAAAGTGCTGGTTATATATCAAATTTGTGAAACCGATTCAATAAAATCTCTGTACAATTTTAATCATGGGCTCAAAACTTTCCATCACTTGTAAAATTGCTTTTGAGAATTTGGTGAATAAATAGTTCTATTTCAATTCTAAATTTGAATTATAAATTTAGACCCTTTTCTAGATCTTTATTTTTCATTTCCTCTCAGGCTCATGCTTCCAAGGTTTTGGCCACTAAAAATAAAACAAAAACAAAAACAAACCACATCCATCATGTGTACTGTATTCTTGCCTGGTTTCACCAGCCACTTAACCACTCACAATTTTTGCAAATAGTTAAGTTGTATTCTTTTATTTTTAAAGCCAACACTCTAGGTTAAATCTAAAAATAATTATGTATAATGGAATTTTCCCTCACCTAAAGTGCTTCTCTCCGTTTCCTTTAAAGCAGCATTTTTGGTTTTGGTTTGGTTTATATTGTCACATGCATTGACAATAAGGCTTTACTACTATACTTAAGAAGGCAATGAAAATGTATGCTGTGAAGTAGGAGAGCAATGCAAAACCCTGGTAAAGCATGAGTCATTTCTTAATTGAAAATCTGAGGATTTTAATTACTGAAGTAAAAATCTTTGAATGCTGTATATTTAATTAAGTCATTCTTCTGGATCAAGTAATCATTACCTATTACTTGCATGTTATTTATTTTCATCTGTGGCATTTATTAGATTTGTCATGGATTTTTTTTCACAAATTGGCATTTTACTTTCCAAGATTAAGTCCCACAGTCAGTTAAAAAAAGAACCATTTACCATATAGCCAATAGCAATTTTACAAGCCAAAAAAGAAAAAAAAAATCTGAGCATATAGTTAAGACTTCACAGGGAATTTATTGAATCAGTTTACAAATTAAGTTAAGAATGGACTTCTCAAAGATAATCCATACATAATAATAAACAATGAAGAGTTAAAAAATCTACTACTGTAGATCCAACATTTTCTGTTAGGGAGAATTAACAAACATAAAACCAATCTTATGCATGAGCATAACAAGAGTAGAGCAAAATAAAGTCCAAATATGGATAACTAAACAAATGAAAGCTTACATAAAATCATATGTGGGTAGCCCAGCCATCCAGAGGAAGTCTCCTATATGCAGCAATTCAGATACAGAAGCCCTTGGGTGGCTCAGTTGGTTAAGCATCGGATTCAATTTTGGCTCTGGTCATGATCTCAGGTGAGATCAGGCTCTGTATTGGGTGTGGAGCCTGCTTCAGATTCTCTCTCTCTCCCTCTTCCTCTGACCATCCTCTCTCTCTCTCTCTCTCTCTCTCTCTCTGTCCCTCCCTCCTTCTAAAAAAAAAATACATACATACATAACATAGCTATTTATCCAGAGATACAGAAACCTTCACCCTATTAACAGCGTTGTCTCAACTGGCAGTTCTGTGATGCTAACAGCAGAGGAAGAGATAGTGTTGAGTGTAGCACACAAGTTCTTAAATGCTTTGGTACGGAAGTGATACACATTATTTTGGTTCATATTTCTTGGCCTAGATTAAGTCAATAGTCTCACATAACTATAAAAGGACTTGGAAAGTTTAGTCTTTCTATAAGACCAGAAAAAAAGAAGAATCAGAATTGGATATGCATTAGAAACCACAACTGTAGTCAAAATGTATTTTTTATGATATTCAATTAGTTAAAATACACTGACTTCCAATATGTGCTGGAGTCTATGCTAGATATTAAGGATGTAAAGGTAATCAAAAATAGGAATATTTAAAAATCTTCCTGTAGCTTACTACTCAGAGAGAAATCTCTACTCATTGTCTTTAAGTAAACAATGTAGCTCTCTGCCAATCTGTTGACCTCATTCTTAGCTGCCCCCCCCCCCAAAAAAAAAAGGCTAATAGGCTTCATGCATGGTGTGAGGGCACAAAACTACTCAAGATTGACTTGAATTACAAAATTTCTGGTCCTGGTACATTTGCATGGCTGTTTATGGCCTAACTGAAGTCACAGCCTAAGGATTTCATAAATGGGCAGCCAAGGGTGCTGCTGCTGCACCTTGACTTTCCGTGATGCATGTGCATGCACAATATTTGCTACTTGCATAAAGCAAGGGGGCTGGATTAAGCAGGTGTAATGCTAAATATTAGTTTCCAATTTAGGTAAGCAGCACGGGATATGTTGCCCTAAATTCCATACTGCATTCAGTGTCCAAAGAAGAAAAAATATACAGGTGAAATTTAGAGGTACAGGGCTTGCTGCTACAGGCTCAGGGGTCATTCCTTTTTGGTCTTAGTGTGACCCTGGGTTGGTTAGTTGCACATGAGGGAATAATTTCCGTGAAAGGCAGGTTTCATACACGAGGTTGCTATTTGTTTTAAGTAAAAGACAATGACATCGGGTTCTGTACCATCAGCCTAAGGGTTTGGAAGGAGTTATTATTATTCTTTTTTTTTTTTTTTTAGAGAATTTTTATCTACACAAAAACATGGGCTAAATGGGGAAATAAAAATTAAAGAGATTTTATAAATTTAAATGGATTTAAATATACTCTAAAGGAAATTGAGATACCTGAAATAAAATTCAGGGAAAACTCAAATAATGATAGCTATAAAGAAAAAGAGGCGCCTGGGTGGCTCAGGGGTTGAACGTCTGCCTTCAGCTCAGGTCGTGATCCCGGGATCACGGGCTCTCTGTGAGGAGCCTGCCTCTCCCTCTGCCTGTGTCTCTGCCTCTATCTCTCAGTCTGTGTCTCTCATGAATAAATAAATTAACATTTTTTTTTAAAAGAAAAGAATGAAAATGAAACAGAGTCCCAATAGAGATGAAGGCAAAGCTGAATAATATCTGAGATGCTAGAGGCTTCTATGTGAAAGTAGTCTAAGGTCTCTCTAGAGGTGGTCATAAATATACTTGACCCAATCTATACAGAGGCTATAGAAAGAGGCCTTGGTTCTAAATTGAAAAATTTGCCAGTATGTTGAATCCCTCAGGTGCAAGTGACATTTAGTATTCAAGCCATTTTCCAGAGTCAGTGCTGAAATCCACAAAATGAAATCTTTGACTCTGACCATGACATTTCTCTTCAAAATTGCCGAATAGGTCGAATGATGAGACATCCTAAATAAATGTGCACTAAGATAAAACAAATCTAGCCTGTGAGGCCTTGCCATCTAAAAGCAGTTATACTAATTGATTCTTGGCAAAAACTATTTATCCTTTCCATTAAGTCACTGATAAGAAATTCTGACCGTGAAAACAATTCTCCAATACATGAAATCTCCAGTCATTTTGGTGTTTGCAAATCACTGTTGTTTTTGACTTCTGGGAGTGAATATTCTAAGATATGATTCAATTATATAAGGAAAAGCACTCTACTATTCCAGGGTGTTAAAGAAGTGCTAGAAACTATCCTTCCTTTTACAGATCTGTAATCAGGAATAGATTTTAATCAAGAATTTTAAAAAAGGCCTCTCTCAACCATAACAAAATACCATAGGCTGGGTGGCTCTTCAACAATAGAGATTAATTTTTCACAGCTCTGAAGATCAACGTGCCACTAAGTTAGTTTCCATTCTTAGGTCTCTCTTCTTGCCTTGTAGGTGGTTGCTACCTGGCTAAGTACTCATATGATCTCTTCTCGGTGTGCCTGTGAGGCGAACGAGCAAGCTCTCTAGTGTCTTACAATAACAGTAATTCATCAAGAAGGCCCCACTCTCATGACCTAATCTAAACTGAATTATCTCTGAAAAACCCCATGTCCAAATACCTTCACAGTGAGGATCAAGCCTACAACCAATGAATTTTTGGGGGACATGAACCCTTTGTCCCTAACAAGAGCTGTTTAAGGGCAAGAGCACCATTATTCCAGGACAGTAAAACAGCATTAGAAATAATCCTTTTCCTTATGGAGCATTTAAGCGAGAGAAACTTATGAACAAACAATAATCAAAATCTGATCATACATAATGCCAATATAGTAGATTATAAAAATAGTAATTCAGAAAATGAATGAATAAATATATAAATGATAATGGTGTACATTGATAATAATAAATACATGGGTATCATTTTGATAGTTAAATATACAGGATATAATATAGACTATAATAAATATATATATATATTTACTATAGAGAAATATGTGGTTCAAGTAAAGTAAATGTAGTCATAATAGAAAATATAAATGTTTTATGACCTTATGGAAGATATAAGATTTATATTGGGTCTGATGTTGCAAAGAATAATATCAACTCTAGTTTTAAATTCCAATTAATTTTATTGCCAAAACGCATCACAAAAAACGGCTTAAAAATGTTATGTCTGGACATAGAGATTAGAGATATTTGCATAAATAGATATGGGTTATGATTATACAGCATTTTAACTGCCATACAAATCAGTTTTAAGTATGATTGTGTCTTATTTGAAGTATTTTTGACGGTCAATATTGTAAGATGTGTTTGCCATTTATATACTGGAGAAGTTCAAAAACATTCTATATTGGGTAACTCTTGCAATCCAAGGATACTCTTTGAATACAAATGACTAACCTTGCTAATAGGTATAAGAATAAACTTCATTCATACATTTTCTAATATTTTATTCTCTTTTATGAATATTGCATGTTATTTTGTCTTTGACCAAGATACAAAGATTCATCTTAGGTAATTATTTTTAAATTAGTGCTTTCCACAGGGTTGTAACAATAATAATGGCTATGATTATACTACAATTACATTTGAAGTTTTTATTAGATGTTTTACATACACTATGATAATCGGCCTGTAATGAGCTGAATTGTGTCCCTCTCTCCAAATTCATATATTGAATTCCTAACCCTGAGTACCTCAGAATGTAACTGTTTGGAGATAGGGACCTTAAAGGGATAATTAAGTTAAAATGAGGTAAAAAATGTGAGCTCTAATGAAATATGACTTGTAGCCTATTAATAAGAGGCAATTAGGACACAGACAAGTATGGAGGGAAAACCTTATGAAGACATGAGTGAAGATGACCATCTATAAGCCAAGGAGAGTGACCTCAAGAGTAACTAATCCTCTCCACACCTTGATCTTGGACTTCTCTGTTATTTAAGCCCTGTCTGTGGTACTTTATAATGGCAAACCTAGAAGACTAATACACTTCCTAGCACCATTTCAAAGAAAAAAAAAAACAAGGTTCAGTGGGGTTGATTTACTCAATGAAGGGTAAGGACACCTACCTATAGTTTGAGTTATCATAAGTCATTATTTACATTTTGTGAAGAATTATATTGAAAAGGGATTAATTCATTTCTCTTTCTTTGATTTTTTTTTTTTGAATGTTAGATGGATTGTCAACAATCTAATTTCTTAGCTGGGATGGTTTTCTGTATGTATCTTATTAAATTAAACTGATATAGCATGTGCATAATAAAATGTAAAAAGATAAAAAGATTTAAGAGAATCACTTATACATATTCTGGCAGGATACGTCTTCTTTCAGTACCTTAGAGAAATTTCAAAGCAATATTAAAATATCTGCTTTTTATAAAACTATGCTTACAAGAAAAGTTTGTACTAATTAAAATTAATGTTTACCTTCGCTATTAGCTGTAAATCAATTTATCTCTTTTTACGTATTAGATTCAAAATTAACAAGATGGTAAAATAAAAATCAATTCTTTTCACCAACTAAATAGTTTAAAAATATATATATATGTATGTATATTTTTTTAAATCAAGTGAATATATAAAATACTTAGTTGTAGCTTTTTTCTTTCTTCAACTTTCAGCATCTCTAATTTCTCTTTTCAGGGGAACTATGGCATAGTTTTGCAGAATTTACCCTATTTAAAGGGTCTGATAGTATGGAGGAGATCCTGAACTCCACCAAAATAACTCTACAAGCTAACATAAAGCCTTGTCACAGTTTCATGAATGCTGACAGAAGACAGAGGACTCTTGAGTCAGAGATAAAGGACTGAATGACAACAAAAGTGGGGTCAAGCTTGTGAGCATTGTCCTACTGGATCTCTGCATACGAAGTCTCACAGCAAAGCCTGTGAGGCCAGGTGGAGCCTATATGTGCCATGGGATGTTCCACGTGAGAACTTAGGGAACCCACTACTTTCCTGCTAAGTTGTAAGCAAGTCTTAATTTTCTCGTAAATGACTAGGTGCATACAGAACTATTTGATGCATTCCTGCAATGCATTTCTTCACTTCTCAAGACTGTTAGTTGCGTAAACAATGAGAAGTAGTCTGGGTAAAGGACAATCAAAATGTCATAAATGTCATAATTTTTGTAAACTCAAGGTATATAAGAATGCAAGAAGCTTATAGCAAACTGCCTCCTACCAGTAAATTCTTTAATGCCATCATATGTGTGTATGTATATATATGTATATATATATATATATACACACACACACACCATATGGGAGATATATGGAATTATATATTGTATGTTGTTTATGATTATATGAGATATATGATATAGTATATATGTATATTGTATATAATATATATATAGTCATATATATAATGTATGTGCGTATCATATATATGTGTGGTGTGTGTGTGTGTGTATAAAGATTTTGGTCTGTAGAGAGTTTAGCTAAGCTACTCCATGGTACTTCCTCCATGTCAATTTTGTTTGGCCAAGTGGCCTACAAGAACTTTGACATGACACTGGCCCTTCATGCAAGCCTATGCCCTACTGTGTCATAGGCAAATAGAAGTTCCTGTTACGATTTCTCCAACAGCCCTGGGGTCAACAGCTTCCTCTGCCTCCTAACACCTTTCGTATATACCCCTTAGATAAAACTTTCATATAGCTTTTTAAAACCCTCTTTTGGTTTGAATTGACCAATTGAGCTTTTTTAGCCAGAGGACCCCAACACTCAACTCATGGACTCTAAAGGCTGTGCCTGAGCTCCAATCTCTCTCTCTGCATTCTGCCCTGCCCTCCTTGTATAGCTCCTGTAGGCATTCTGGGTACCTCCTCCAGGACTTGTGAATAATATACTTCTCTATTTCAATTTCTCCTGTGGTCTATTGCTGAACTTTGGCTCACCATGAGGTACTCTGTGCTTCACTTAAAAAGTGTTAATGTGACAAATTCATAACATGGTTCATACATCATTTATATTTATTACTCACAATAAAATTATATTATAAAATATACTTATAAAAATTATAAGTACTAATCATTAACCATTTTGAGAAGTAAAATTAATCTTAAAAAACATTACATAATTGAGCAAATCTCATAAGGAGAGTGATAGGCCCATGATTCTGAATTCTAGGATTAAATTTTCAAACTCTATTCTAGGGCAGAAGTAAATCAGTAAATATTGTCTTAGGTGACTCCATAAGAATTATTATTTCTCCCAGCACTGTTATGAATTTATCACAGGAGTATTCACTATGCAGGAGGCTCATTTACTGAGATGCTAATTTGCATAAAATACTAAGAGCTATTTATCTTTGGTCCAGTATATTTTTTCCTCTTCTATTTCAAGATGGTAGTTAGTCCTTCTTTGTTGCCATGTCTCAGTAATTTAGCAGCTCTCAATACATTAGTTTGCTAAAGAGAATGCCTCTTCTGGTTTGGATTTGGGAAGGGTTTAAAAATTAGGGATACATTCTAGGGGTCTGAACGGTAGGCAGAGAGTTAGGGTAAATAGAGATATGCTTTGAGATGAGAAAGCAGGAGGAAATATAGACAATAGTTGTTCCACCAAAGAAGGAATTAGTTGATAGTCTGTGGTTTAACTGCTTCATTAGGAAATGACAGAAATTTTGAAGTTCTAGGTGTTAATGGAAATATGAACATGTGGCTTGGTAACAATAAGTACTGAGCATTTAAAGCATCCTGATGTTTTCCTTCTGTTTAAGATCATGTTAAACATGATCATGTTATTCTTGTACCAAAAGTATTTGCACAAAAAAGGGTATTTGGGGGTACTTGGGACTCTCCACAGTCTCACCAAATGAAGATCCAAGCTAGAACTAATTAGATTTAGGGAAAATACACGGCTTTTTTTTTGAATGCCAAAGTGTGTGAAGAAGTGACATTTATGCAACAAATAAAATACACCAAATAACTGGTGAACAGGTAGTACTTGACTTAAACCAAACTGAATTTGAATTATAATTCAATTGAGTTGAAATTGTCCAGTGTACTTAGGTTTAATACTATCCTGGGGGAGAAGAGATGTCATCATTATCAATGGTGGCTTCTTATCTAAGGCACCATTACCCCCAAGGTCATATTTTATTGTCACTATTGGTATTTACTCAATGAAAATGTGTCTGCCTAATTTGGGGAGTGAAGATAGATGTGGAGTAGATTAATTTGGCAATATCACAAGATTAATAATATCTGTTTCTGGGACAATACTCTACATCATAAGAAAGCTCTTCTTAGAATGGTCTATAAAACTATCTCAAGTATGTAACACTAAAGAAAGGAACATTTAGGCAGCACCAATATAAAATTAATTATGGAATATAAGTTTAGCTAAGGCTGTGAATAATCTCCCAGCAACCATTGTAGAATCCCTAAAATGTCAATCTTTTTTAGAGCTATGGGAAAAGGCATTTGAGATATGCAAAAAGATAATTTAGAGTTGGAACAAAGAAATTCTCTAGCCTAAAAATTTTCTATTTTTGCTTTCTATTTGCTGTAATGCAGATTGTATCAACTGTATGGTACTATAGATGTGTGCATATGTATTTTCAACCAATTCATGTAACTTCTTTCTAAATCTGAAAAATGATAAAATTGCAAATATAATGCATTTATTTCAAGTCAATATTTTCTGCATTTATAGACTACAGATTAATAGTTTAATGTTTTTCAAAAAGGTTGGATATAACTGTGATAATTGTGAGTAACATGATTATCTAAATGAATGGAGTAGTTATCAAAGTAATAAATGGGATGATGTAATCTAAACTGCTCAAACATGTTTCTCCCTCGATCTCTCTCTCTCTCTCTCTTTTTTTTTTTTTTCCCTTGCAAGATTTTGTTGAGGAATTCAGGTTATTTGCTCTCTAATTTCCCACAGTCTAGATGTTGTACATTACATACTCAAGATATTATTTAATATATCTCTCTTTTCCTTATTTCTTTTGAGTCATTGTTTTTCTTCTTTAAATAAGTAGACATAACTATAGGTTTGATTAAATTCAGATTAGTTTTTTCCCCCCACAAGTCCTTTTAAGGTGGAAATTGCTTGTCTAAGAAACCATTGCCTAACCTAAGTTGAAAACACAGAAATAAAATTGTTATAAATTTTGGTTATATGGTGGTTTCTCAGATATAACACAAAAGCATAAGCAACAAAACAGAAAATAAATAAATAGGACTGTGATACAATTAAAGATTTATTATTTATTATTTATTTATTTATTTATGCTTCAAAGAACACCATCAAGAAAGTGAAAGGATGGTCTAGTAGAATGCTAGAAAATATTTATAAATCATATATCTGATAAAGGCTGGCATCCACATTTAAAAAGTAAGCTTATACTCAAAAATAAAAAGACAATTTAAAAATGAGTGAAGGATTATTTACATAGATATTTTTCTAAAGAAAATATTTAAGCACTCAATAGTATATGAAAATGCTCAAAATCATTTGCTATTAGAGAAATGCAAATCAAAACCATGGCATACTACTTCATATCCACTAGGATGGATACAATAAAAAGACAGTAAGTAAAAAGTGTTGGCAAGGATTTAGAGAAACTGGAAACTTCATGCATAAGCTTGTGGGAATATAAAGTGAAAACACTTTTGAAAACCCACTGGTAGTTCCTCAAAATGTTAAACATACAGGTACCATGGACTACTCCTAGATATATACTGAAAAGACATGAAAATATATATCCACTCAAAAATTTGTACATCAACACTTCCAGTAGCATTATTAGTACTATCCAAAAAGTGGATATAATCCAATGATTATCAGTTGATAAATACACAGGTAAATTGTGATATATTCCTACAATAGACTATTTGGCAATAAAAAGAAATAAAGTACTGATAAATACTATAGCATGGATGAATTTTGAATACATGTTAAGTGAAAAAAGGCACAAAACAACACTTTCTGTTTCTTCCATTGATATGAAATGTATGTAGTAACAAATTTATAGAGATATAAAATATATTATTGGTTGTCTAGGGCTGAAAGTTTTAGGGAAGGAGAATGGAGAATGAAAGCTGATGGGTATGACTTTTTTATTAAGTATTTATTTATTTATTTTTTATTTATTTTTATTTTTTACAATAAATTTATTTTTTATTGGTGTTCAATTTACCAACATACAGAATTATTTTATTAGTTTATTCTTGAGAGACAGAGAGGCAGAGACACAGGCAGAGGGAGAAGCAGGCTCCCAAGACCCCAGGATTACACCTTGAGCCAAAGTCAGATGCTCAACCACTGAGCCACCCAGGTATCCCTGACTTTTTTTTTTTTTTAAGAAGGAACAGAAATGTTCTAAAATTAGATTCTGCTGATGATTGCACAACCTTGGAAATGTGTTTAAAAACATTACATTGTATACTTCAATTGGGTATAGGATATGTCATGTGCATTGTAGCTCAATAAGCCTGTGAAGAAAGAAAGAAGGCAGGAAGGCAGGAAGCAGGAAGGAAGGAGTAAGCAGGCAATGGTCCAGAAATCAGAAAATGGAGTCCCAATCTTCATGAATCAGTGTGCCTTATGTCTCTTAAACTTTTTAGCCTCAAGTCAATTTTAGTTTATCATGTAGAAAATGAGGGGTTAAGATTAGGTTATCTTATTAGTCACTTTTGGTGAATTTGAAAATTAAAAGAGTATTCTTCACTTAATTATCATTATACATATTAATAAATTTTTTATTTCTGATATATTCGTGTCATTAATCTCTCCTTGAGTAATTTATTAAGTTTATTACAGTTTCCCGAAAATAGATAACACCTGCTAAACCAAAATAAGGCAAAGGCAGAGTTCACTGTATTAGCATTTTTGGCTGAGGTTTATTTCATGAAATCCTTGGACTCTGGTATTATTGGTCCTGTCATCAAGACTGTCATTAAATAGTCGAGCTACAATTGTTAAAAACTTTTTTTCTGTGCAATAACAAAAAAAAAAGTTTAACATTCATATGTGATAATACCCATATACATTATTTAAATATATTTTGCCAGCATTTATACATTTAAGATTGAAAAAGGAAATGCCAGCAATTTGTTAAAAAGAAAAAAAATTCCTTTATTTTTTTTGTTGGGATGGATGTTTATTTTACCACTCTTAATACTGTGGGGAATAAAACATACCATCCAAAAGACCATGCTATAATAATTCCTTCTCTTTGAATTGATTGAAGAATGACCAGATATCTTAGTTATATTTTTCTAACATGCTGTACTTTCCCGGAGATAATGAAAGGTGGCTATCATGCAGTAAACAAACACTTTTCACAAACATCTAAGGTCTTCAAATATAGGATGTGTTACATAAAATGAAACAAGAGAAATTAATTATTTGTTTAAATTAATTATGCAACTTAATTTTATGTCCTTTGTTATTTACATAAATATCTAGAAAATTCTAATAGTTGCATAGAATATGCTAGGTTTCAGCAATTGATTCCTTACAGTTACCCAATTTGGCTTCTACATGGAACTTTGCATATATTACACACTCCATTGTGTTTTGAGAGTTGCTATTATTTTACCTGGACACGGCTAATGAGGTCAGCCAAAGAAAAACATTAACTAATCTTACAACATTCATATTAATTATTTTATTTGTAATTTATTAAGATCAAGATAGAACTCATTTTTTTAGTAATATAAAAATCATTTGAAAGTATATTTGCTTAGAAACTTCATTTAGTTTAATGTTTTCACCATACTTACACTGTTTCTATTATTTCAGAATTATAGGTTTATAATATATGATAGAGAAAGAGAATGGTGTACTGTAAAGCAAATTCAATGGGAGTCAGATGACTTTAGTTTCCTTTAGCAAGTCGTTTATATTTCTTTTATTTTGTTTTCCTTTCTTTTCTTATTTACAAATGATGTAAACTATACATACCAGAAAATAGAACTATCTTAGGTGTACTATTTGTTTAACACAATCATGTATGCAGCTCCCAGATTTAAAAATGGAACATGACTAGCATTCTAGAAATGTCCTTGAGCCTCCTTAGTGCTATTCCAAGGGGGCTGCTATTATTCTGGTGTCTAACATGATCAATGCATTCAACCTGTTTTGATACTCATTAAATTGTAATAAAAGAATATTCTCTCATATGACTGAAAATAATCGCAATTATCCTTTTATATTGGTATATTGCTACCTTGCAAATATACCACAATTTATTTATCCACTTACTGTTGGTAGAGATCTGAGTGGGCTTCCTTTTTGGGGCTTCTACGATTCATATAGCATTTTGGTATATGTCTTTGGAGAATATACATGGAGCCTGCTTCTCCCTCTGCCTGTGTCTCTGCCTCTCTCTCTCTCTCTCTCTCTCTCTCTCTGTGTCTCTCGTGAATGACTTAATAAAAAAAAAAATCTTAAAAGAAAACATATGCATGTGTTCAGCTTTAGTAGGCATTTTTTTTTTCAGTTTTTCAAAGGGCTGGACCAACAGCATGAGAGTTTCAGTTGTTATTCATTCTAGTCAATATGTGATATTTACAATATTTCATTACAATATGTTTCATTTTGCCATTCTGATGGGTATGTGGTATGATTACATTTGCTTTAAATTTGCATTACCTTTTTTTTTTTTTTTAAGTAGGCTCCACACTGAATGTGGAGCCCAGAGTAGGGCTTGAACTCACCATCCTGATAGCAAGACCCGAGCTGAGATCAAGAGTCCCACACTTAAATGACTGAGCCACCCAATGCCCCTGCATTCACTTGATAACAATAAGCTTGAGTGCATTTTCATATATTTCTTGACCATTTATTTTTCTTTTTTTTGTGTGAAAACTGTTCAAATCTTTTTTTATTGGATTTTCTAATGCTTCTATCTCACTTAACATTAAAAAGAGAAAAAGAACTCCATTTGTTGTGCTTTAAATTCTCTACAATTTCTATCACGTTTTAATCTGTGGGCAAGCCTCCTGATATAACTTAGATCTCTTTGGCAGTTAACAGTCTTATTTTAGAACCTATCCCAGGAGCTTGCTCTGTGTATTGCCTTTTAATTAATTAATGTTAAATTTACCCCATGTCTACTTAGTTTTTTATATTCTCCCTCTTTAAAAGAAAGGAAGCGAATCTTTTATTTCAGCTTAGGATCTTATGTTAAGCCTTCTCAGATATACGTTTTTTATTTGCTTCTTTCTTTTTCCCTTACTGGTCTCATTTAGACTCTATTTTGAAGAATGGTCACAGTTTAAAAGGCAACTAAAGAGTGAATTTCAGGCCAAGAGAAGAGGATATGTAAACCTGTAGAAGCATGTTGTTTTATTGAGGAAGCTCATATTTTGACAGAAAGTAATAAAGGGTTAGGAAACAGCTGGTTCATAAACCTTGTATTTCTAATACATGCAATTGATTTTTTGCTTATTTAAAAAATGAAAGAAAGAGACAGGAAGGAAGGAAGGAAGGAAGGAAGGAAGGAAGGAAGGAAGGAAAAGAAAGAGAAAGAAAAAAGAAGAAAGAAATAGAAAGAAAGAAAGAAAGAAAGAAAGAAAGAAAGAAAGAAAGAAAAGAAAGAAAGAAGAAAGAAAGAAGAAAAAGAAAGAAAGAAAGATGACAGAGAAAGAAGAATCACGCACAAAAAGAAGTCACACTCCCGCCCAAAGACAAGAACCCAAGAAAGCCCCCAACCCGAACTAAACCGCCCGACACAGACCGCCCTCACCCCTACCAGCCCCTCCACTCAATAACGACCTAAAGAAAAAGAAAGAAAGAAAGAAAAAAAGAAAGAAAAAGGAGGGAGAGTGCAGGGAGCGAGGAGAGAGGGAAGGAGGGAGGTCTTTCTTATTCTTTGTGAAGTACATACAAACAGATCACTCTTCTCTCCAGGGTGAAAGAAAACATTTAAGGGCTTGTATTTCTTATAATATTGGACAAGATTTTTAAAATTTACTCATTTGTATCAATTTATTTTTTTTATTTGTATCAATTTAAATTTATCATCTGTATTGGGGAGAAAATGAGGCAGTCAATATATAAAGAGAAAATCCCTGATCATTTTCTTGTACTGATAATGACACCAATTCGGGAAGCCTAAGAAATTCTTTTTATGTTATTAAAAAACAAAAACAAAAAAACCTCACATTTGGACACTGCTTAATGAAACTTGAAAGTATCAAAACTAAAAAGAAATTCTTAAAGTTAAATAAAGGACAAAAAATTAGCTCACAAAGGTACAGTGCAAAAGCATCTTCAATATGTAAGAAAGAGAGACAGAGGACTGGGGTCCTAGAACTTCGTATTAAGCAAAAATTTCTTTTAATTATGATAGTAATTTGAATTTATTTTCAAGCAAGTACCATATCTCAATATGGCTCTGACAGAAAGCAGATACATAAGAAGTTTAAGAAGGAAGAAAAAATGATGATCCAAGAAAATAGTAAACATTCTGGTAAATATAAATAAATAACATCTGCACAAACATAAGTCATAATGCAGTTTAGAGTTAAAAACCAATGCAGAAAAAAAATTTAAAAAAAAAAAAACAATGCAGAATTAAAACTCCCAGTAACAGTAGCATAAACACCAGAAGATGGTTACTGTATTTTGATCCACATGAGAATGAGCAGGAAGACAGAGTCAAGAAGAAACTTTTAATTTAACATGGATGCTATAATTTGTAGGGTGTTCATGAAAAGAAAAGAAAAACATCATATATTTTAAGTAAGTAAACACCCATATCTAATGACCCAACAGTTCTATTCTTAAGAATACATCCAAGAGAATTGGGTACTTGACACCAATAAACATGTACAGGAATGTTTATCGTAGCATGAATCAAAATAGCCCCAATCTTGAAATAATTCAAAGTGTTGTATCAACACTTGTTGGTTAAATACATAACAGTGAAGTCTAAAATATAGTTGTATACAGTATTGAATATCACAAACCCTACCTACATGCAAAAATACAGATGAATCCCACAAATTTTGAATGAAGACATACAGAGATTTTAAGACCTTTGATCTTATTTATATAGTGTTCCAAAAATAAGCAAAAGTAAATTATATTGTTTAAAGATGTGTAGGTGATAGCAAAACTATAAAGGAATGCAATAGACTAATTATCAGAAAGTTATTATAATGGGTACTTCTGGAAAGAGAGCTTTATGGATTTGTGTTTGGAGTAGGATACATGATTTTATTTCTTTTCTTTTTTTAAATTTTTATTTATTTATGATAGTCACAGAGAGAGAGAGAGAGAGAGAGGCAGAGACACAGGCAGAGGGAGAAGCAGGCTCCATGCCAGGAGCCTGATGTGGGACTCGATCCCGGGACTCCAGGATCATGCCCTGGGCCAAAGGCAGGCGCTAAACTGCTGAGCCACCTAGGGATCCCCCATGATTTTATTTCTTGATATGGATAATGGTTATATGGGTATAAACGTTGTTATTATTCATGAAGGGAGATTCTTCTTTGAGTATGTTTTATATATCTTAGAAAAAGGAGATTTAAATTGAATGTATATTGAGGATCCTGAAAGCAAGTTATTAGAGTATTACTAGAGTAACAGAGCCAGGAATTTGGAGGATTATGTTTAAAAGGTTTTCCAGTATTCGATAGCAAAGATCCCAGTATGTCGGCTTCCAATTTGAATTTACCTTGAATTAGCTAGCAACGTAACTAGCAATTTATGTTTTACAAATTTGTTTATATATTTTCAATGATGTTGGTAACAAGGTTAGGAATCTGTACAATGTGCATTATATAAATGAGGAAATAAAAATATATGAATAGATTTTCTCAAGAAAACAGAGTCAATAAGTGACAGCTTTAAGTGTTCTTTTCTCGGCTTTAAAATCTAGTGTTCTTTCAGTGAAAGAACTTGTATTTAGTTGGTATTCTGTAAATGCATAATGAGCTGACATTCTACTAACAGAAAGAAAATACTGTAAAGATATCAGTCTAATCTTCTATATAATATTTGCTCTCAGTTTTACTCTCCACTATATACTTTTCTAGGAGAGTTTTGTATTTCTAAGTGTTTTTCTTAAGTAATAAAAGTAAATAGTTAAGTTTCCAAAGAGGTCTACATTCTTCTGGCCAAATTGGAAAGATTCTGAAGTGTCTCTGAGAACCCGGATGGCACATGTGGTTTTATGCACCACCATGGTTATTCAACAGTGAATAAAATATCTTCATCACACGATTATGATTATTCAGTCTTTCTTTAAGATTCTTCATCTGAAATTGTCTGCAAACAAATCAGAATACATCATGCAATTTTATCCAGTATGAGCTTTCAGTCATTTAACCATTCAACTCAACTGTAAGTTGACCAAGAATTAATACTTTTCATATTTAATTAGAGTTAAAACACAGTCGTTTCTACTTATCAATTATTGACTATAGCTTGGTAGAATAATGACAATCATGATACTAAAGGTTTATTTTCTAGTGATATCTACAAATTTGAAGATACAGCATGATTATACGCACAAATTAGAATGCACTTGCTTATGAGAACATCTTCAAGGAAATCAAACATGCTTTGATTAGACACTTTAAGTTACCCTCACTCATGCTGATGTACAAAGATTTCCCCAAGGACTCCACTATGATTGCTACCTAAATATTTTATGACACTTGGATTGATCGGGTTGTTCCAAAACATAATGAGTATTCAAATTACTTTAGTTTTGTCCAATAACTGAGTAGTGAATTAATTATCATGTCATTAACAGAACATCTCTCGTAAATGTCTCACTTTTTCTGGCTGTTTTTATATATCATGTGGAGAGATAGGAGGAAAGAGAGAAAGACACGAAAGAAATGATTATTTCAGGAAATTGCCAGTTTGGAATTTTTGTTATTTTTTATTTTTTCAAAAGACTTGTATTTATTTGAGAGAGAAAGAAAGCATGAGCAGAGGGAGGGGCAGAGGGAGGAGCAGACTCTCTGCTGAATGGGGAGCCCAATATGGGGTTAGATCCAGGTCCCTGGGATCATGACCTGAGCGGAGGGCAGATGCTTCACTGACTGAGCCATCTGGGCATTCCAGGAAATTGTCAATTCTTAATTATGAAAATTGATGCTGAATTTCTGAACTGAGCTTCAATATTTTGCTAAAATTTTATGAACCGACAAACAGAAAGCATGCTACATTTTGATTTTTTCCCCCTTTTTACCTACTTTCCTAAAGATCCCTGGTAACATCGCAGATTTAAAAAGCAGCAAATCATCTATCACTGGCATTCTAGAATTAGTAATTTTGATAATGATTGAAGAAATATGAGCCAAATTAAATGTGATTTCCTGCCAAAAATGCAGTTAGCTATGAAAGCAGTGCCTGGAATACATAAAGGTAAACAAGCCTTCTTGTCAGCTTTCAAAGGCAGCCATCCTATTCAATTAGACCCGGATGACAGACTCCCAGCTGAGTCCCCAGGCACACTGCATGAGGACAGACTCAAGATTATTTACCCAGCGCTATGTTTATATTAAATTGGGATAAATTGAGCCTTGGGAAAACTGTAGACAAGGAAAGGCTTTTTGGTTAAACTTCCTCTTTGGACAAGAGCAAATGCCATTTATGCTCGTTTTGGCGAGCACAATCAAGTTACGATGTTCAGAGTAGATGCGCTCAAGGAAAGGTACTATATCCCAAAGAATAAACTCTTCCCAGCATGATGATTAGTAATAGCCCAAGAGTGATAACGGTGCTCTCTTCTTGTTCACATGATTAAAACATTTCTTCAGCTGTGAGTTGCCAGAGACAGATTCTTGCTCCACTCTTCTTCATTTAAAACTAAGGAGCTATACTTTGGCATATGAAGGATTTCTTCTGCATCTTAATCATAATGTAAGTGTGTAAAATCTAAAAAGAAAAGATAGAAAAAGGACTTTAGGGAAAAGATATGCTTGCTTTAGATATGTGCAAATTTATCACAGAAATCCATTTCAGAATTTTTTTTGCTAATTAATTATTTTCCCCTTTTAGAGACATAAAACATCATAATTATAGAACATGCTAGATGGACCCTCATTTCTTTTTTCCCCAACCTTCTGGTGACAGCCACATCACTGACAAGACTTATTTCTGCTAAAGCAGATTAATTATTTTCTCTACATTAATTTCCAGTGTAATTTTACTCCCCTTTGGTAGTTAAGTGTATCAATCCCAGGTTATTATTAAAGTATAGATTAAGCAAATTCATCATGTAAGAACAAAAAATACACTCGTTTTCCTTTGTAAATTTAAAAAGGTGCTAATGCATATCTCCTGAGATCAGATAAGAGACATGACTGTGACTTCTCTCACAGTTACTCTCCCACGCACCCTTAATGTGATCTTAAGGGACTAAGATCACAGTGTGGTTGCAGTCCCCACAGAATGGGGTATCTTCAGACTAAAAATATATTGTGCTTTGGCTGCTTTATCCTGCAGTAATTTTTAAAAATTATTTTTGTTCATTATCTTTTACACAGAATATTGAGATCAGGCCTCTTAGCTGAAGCAAAGAACAACCCACTATTGCAAATAATCCAAGTAATGACATTCAATAGTTCACCATTTTTTTGAAAACTGTCTGACTTCTCTGACTTATTTGGCCTTGGGGCTGTCATTAAACTGTGTGAAAGAAGTGCCTATTTTCATATGGTACAGGTATAAATAATTTAGTGGGGAAATAAACACTCCTTTTTTTTTTTTTTTTTTTTTTTTTTTTTTTTTTTTTTTTAGTTTGGACTAACATTATAATAAGCTGTCCCCAAAGTGTTGAAGGGCAGGTAGTTTAAAGCACAGGAGATTCTATTTTGAAATTATGATAAATTTTTGTCAAGGAAAATAAGTAAGGAAGGAGTATAGCTCTAAGATACAAACATGATAACCAGGAATGGCACAAAATGGAGACTAGTCAAAATTATAAATAGACTAGCTACAAAATGGATGATGATTAAGTAACTAATGTGACTCAATAACCAAAAATCTTACTTTCATGGGTTTTTTTTTAGAAATTTACTAATAGAGTTGACATTTTTGAGTATTAAATGTGGATAGTAATATGGCTAAACTATAACAACATTATATTTTCACTGTTTCTCATTTCAAAATTTTCTACCCACATACATTATCTCCAAAGGCTAATTCTGGCCTTTGACATTCTCCACATCATTCATTTGGAACTTATTGTAAAATGGTCAGTTATCTTTGTGTTTTGTCACCAGCTTGCAAATGTTTCGAGATTAGAAATTTACACTTTTTTTTGTATGCCCTCCAATACCTCCTGAATGTATCTCTCAGAGAGGCAAAGGGTGGCCTGCATGCCAAATCTGGCCCACTGCTGTTTTTGTGAAGTTTCATTGGAACAAAGCCAGAGCCTTTATTTATAAGAACCAGTGCGATTGGAGGTCAGTGGAGTAATGAGTCCTGTTAATATAGCAGCTGACATTGTGCAAATGTAGAAGAGCTGGGACAATAGCATTTAACCATTCTGTGACTTCTCTCAGAAAAAAAAAAAAAAAAGAAAACCTTTAATATATGATAATGGATTTGGGGGAGGATTTCAACTTTCTTAAAGCTTCCGGGAATACTCTTTGAAGAGGATTGCTCTAGTGTCACTATAGTTTGTTTTACTCATATGAGACTAACGACCTGAATTCTTAATGAAAATTGTTGATAGAGTAATTGAGGGAAATGGAAACATGAGAATTCTATTCTGGAAACCAGAAGAAATCCCAAAATTTTGGAATGTTAAATGGTGGGTAAGGACATTTGTACATCTCAGGAAATGATTTTGCCTGTTTGGGTGTATGTTGCTGGACATTAAGTCCCATTTTATGAAGTAGTAGGCCCCTGAAGTCAGGGTGATGCAAACTTAAAAAGAATGAGTATTGCTGTGATCATCTAAATCAACAGGGGAAAAAAACATTCCTCATAACTAATGAGCTAAGTTATTTGTTACTGAAGAAAGGTTAGAGCAACGGAGAGTAATACAACTATGGCGATGATGTATCCAAATTCGATGGACTTTTAAGGTCCCAATGAAGCTCAGTAAAATTAAGAAAAAACAAAACAGATCTAGGCATAATATTAAAAATATTCAGCCAACAACTTTTACTCCTCTTTTTTTCTTATTTACTTTTTACATTACATGTTGACATGAAAGGCATAGGAAAGACCTTACTTCACACAAATATACAGCCATTGTTTAAAGTAAGTAAAAGCAAAGAGTAAGGTGGGGTTTGTTGATTTGCTTTTCTTTTCCCTTTTTTTGGGGGGAGGGGGGATTTTTCACACATTTCAGTGAGATTCTTGAAAACTTCCCAGCAGTGATATTAACATGAAAGTGAGAGCAAAGAAACAGAATTGAAAGACCTTTTGCTGACCAGTCACATGAAAGACTATAAGATCTAAATTTGTGTTTTCTAGTCTTAGACAGAAATAAGCACTTTTTATGACTTCCCATGCTTGAAATAACATGAGCCTAATTTTAGTCCTCAGGTCAGACATCAGATTGGACTAAACCCACAGAGGAAATAACCTACAGTCCACAAGAATTGGCTGAGACTGGGGAGAGGGCAGAGATTAAGAGAAGCGGGGCTATAGAAAATGGAGGGGTGTTTTTTCTCTACCTCTCTTGCTTGTTTTTCCTTTTTTATGAAGATACAAGAAAAAAATAAAATGCCACCTCAAAGGGAAAAACTGAGAAGATTCTCTTGCTAAGATTCAGTGGGGACCAGAGGATACCAGGTCAAGGATTTTAGCTGTCATTAGGTTATTAATGAAGAACAAGAGGAAAGGTGCTACCCCAATGTGACAGAGGAGCAGATACAGGCCCTCTGTATATACCTGTGCCCAAGATTTCTCCATGTCTCCTCTACAGATTGCCAGTGAGCGGAATAATATTTTAGAAACATGTATTTTACAAAAGTTTCTTTTTTCAGACAATATTGCACAGATTTATTGTGTTTTGCTAACTTCTATTGTGCAGAAATGTTTCCTAGTTTCCCACACTTAAAATGGGGGAGTGTCAGGCTATTTAGCGAGTTATATTTTTCCATCATTAAAACTTCAGAGATAAAATAAAAGGCAACATTTAGGCACTAAGGGGTATTAACCTATTTATACTTAGAAATAATTTGCCTTGTTAGCTCATATGGAACTCAGAGGGAATTCCCACATTTGATGCCAAGTGGAGCTGTTTGATTTCAGCACCTGACCCACTCTGATCATTATATCTTTCCTAACACTTTTGTAAATATCTTCTCTCTGTATATAAACTTTGCATAAAACTTTGATTGAATAATTTTGTAAATAATTTATTTTTCTTCTAAATAATTTACTTTAAGCAAAACCTCCTTTCTCTTGCTTTAAATGAAATTCTACCAAGAGTGATCAGTGCTACACAGAATCTTCCAGTCATTGGACAACCTCTAAATTTTGAAGGGCCAGTTCAGAACAAAAAGTGCATATGAAAGTTCATGTATTTTCTGTCTAAATATTTAAATATGGCAAATCAATGTAAGAAACTGCTAAATTGTATATATCCTGTACTCCTATTTTGACAAAGAAAACTTCATTAAACATACAAACAGACACCCCTCCAAATGTATAAACTATGGTTGTTCATTTAAAAAGACCAAATTTAGGTATTATTGCATAAATCTGAATATATAATTAATGAGTCAATAAATTTTTGGTTAGAAATAAAATAAGAATGCACATAATTCATAATATGTTTATATATTTCATGTTATTTTATTTCCCTCACTCATACAAAAGCACTAATGATTTTGCTAGAGTCAAAGTTTTCTTATAAATTTCTGTTTATTGTAACTGATCTGGAGATTTTGGATTTTGTATTAAAATAATAAAATCATAATTCATTAGAGATGTTAACACAAAATTTAAAAATAAAAATGCAGTTATTTTAACTTGCTTTTAAAAGGTTATTTTATTAAAAATAAATAAAATAAAATAAAAGGTTATTTTATTCTGAAATATTAAAAGTTGCTGATCAAAATTAGGTGGAAAAGACAAATTCTAGGAGTACCTGAGTGGCTGAGTGGTTGGGCATTTGCCCTTGGCTCAGGGCATGATCCCAGAGTCCTAGTACAGAGTCCTACATATGGCTTCCCTAGGGAGCCTGCTTCTCCCTCCTCCTGTTTCCGCCTTTCTCTCTCTGTCTCTCATGAATAAGTAAATAAAATCTTTAAATAAAACAAACAAACAAAAAACAAATCCTGGGTAAAAATATCAAAAATTTAAATAAAAATTATTTAAGTCTAAATGACTATACATGACTTTAATTTTTGAAAATATAACTAAATCTTTTAGAATTCAAAATAAAATAATCATTCATTGTAATTAAGATTGGTTTAGGAAAGAATCTTTAGTTGGTGCTAAATCTAAAAGAAATTTTGCTAAGGAGCAGGATCCTTGGCACCATCTTAAATTGTTCTCTCACAGAGTCCTTAATTTTTACATACCAAAAAAATTGTAGCTCTGTGATAGAGAAACTGGAAATCCCTAGGCCAAACGATTAAGTTGAACATTACCAGTGAGAATCAGATGGACATTATGTGCCACCAAGATAAGGTTCTAAGAAAGACGGAGCATCCTTTATACATTACTCCATGTCGGAAGGCAGACATTTAATATCTCATGAGTCAACATCAGAGAACCCAAATCGTGACATGTTCTGTTTCAGAAATAAGGGCAGGATGTATTCTTCAATAATGCCCATGTTATTACATTATTATATTAAAGACACAAAGGCTACGGAAATGTACTAGATTTAGAATGGTAAAATACACATGAGAGTCAAATGCACCTGATCCTAGACTTGGTACTCTACATGTTTCTTCCATGTTTGGCTTCTTTCTCTCTCTCTCTCCTTTCCTTCTGTTATTTCTTCTGTATACATAAGGCTGTCATAAGTTTCTCTGAGGCTCTTTTCAATTTTCTTCATTTTTTTTCTCTCTGTTCTTCAGACTGTATACCCTCTATCAGTACATCTTCAAATTCATGGATTCTTTTCTTTTGCCTGTTCAAATCCTCTGTTGGGTCAGTCTAGTGAATTTTTCATTTTAGTTATATTTTTTTAATTTCAAAAATTTTTTTAAATTTATTTTTTATTGGTGTTCAATTTGCCAACATATAGAATAACACCCAGTGCTCATCCTGTCAAGTGCCCCCCTCAGTGCCCGTCACCCAGTCACCCCCACCCCCTGCCCACCTCCCCTTCCACCACCCCTAGTTCATTTCCCAGAGTTAGGAGTCTTTCATGTTCTGTTTCCCTTTCTGATATTTCCCACTCATTTTTTCTCCTTTCTCCTTCATACCCTTTCACTATTTTTTATATTCCACAAATGAATGAGGCCATATAATGTTTGTCCTTCTCTGATTGACTTATTTCTCTCAGCATAATACCCTCCAGTTCCAACCACGTCGAAGCAAATGGTTGGTATTTGTCATTTCTAATGGCTGAGTAATATTCCATTGTATACGTAAACCACATCTTCTTTATCCATTCATCTTTCATTTGATTTTTTTCATGTTTTCCACCACTTTATTGATATTTGTTATGCGATGGGAGATTATCATCATACCTCCTACTTTTTTTTTAAATTGAAGTATAATTGACATACTTCTGTTACTTTCTTAAACATGATTTCCTTTAGCTCTTTGCACCTATTTATAATGGCTGCTTCACAATCTTTGCCTAGTAAAATCCACAGTTTCTCATCTTTGTTTTCCTTTATATAGATCTTTTTTTTTTCTTTCCATACTTCGTAATTTGCTTCTTTTGAGAAATGGACATCTAAAAAAATATATTATTGGAACTCTGGGAGTTGATATCCCCCTCCTCCTCTAATCTCCCATGAATTGTTGTTGGTGTGGATTTGCTCATCCGTTTAGTAACTTGGCCAGAGAATTTGAGTGAATTTTTCCCCCTGAGGTGTGAAGTCTCCCCTGTCATTCCTCAGAGGGCTTAACTTTGGGCTTATGCAAGGTCAGCCTGCAGTGGCAGTGGTTTTAGCAGGGTTCTTTTGATTTTTAATTTCCCTGATCACTCCATTATACTATCTACCTTTATTATGTTCACACCCAGATGTTAGGCTCCACTATTTGGTGGCTGATTGTTTTAAAGTTTCTGGCAATGCCCTGAGATATAAATTGCTCTCGTCTAATCCAATTATATTTGGATCCTTTGCAGGGCTAATTTTGTGGGCCAGTCTTTGAGGTTTGTTTTGACAACAGGAGGTCTAGATCTCTCTTAATAAACTAGCTGGCTTATAGTCAGCTGTTGCTTTCATATAGCGATAGCCTATTCTAAATTGCTGACCACCAAAATATCCACAAATATCCGTTGTTTTGGGGAGTACTACTAGGCTTGAACTTCTCCACAGTGTTTCCATCCAATTCATTATTTTGGGCAAAGCTTTGATGCTTGTTCTTATAATATGCCTCTCCCACTGAAAAGAATCTGAGCCACTGCTCAGGGGCAGGAGGCAAGAACAGTTGTCACCAGTGAGACCCCCTAAACTCAGGAAACTTCTAGAAGCTTCTGCCTATTAATTTTATCTTTTAGAAACTTACTAATGAGTTCTTGGAACAGGATAAGAAAGATTTTGAATATGACCCCAGGAGAATGCCTGCACAGATAAATTATAAAGTGCTGGACAGTTACCTCAGCCTCATTATAATATTAAAGTCTCTACCCTGGCAGGAGCATAAGCTTCATTGACATAACATACATGTATATACAGGCATGTTTTTTGAATGTACTTGTGCAACTTTATGCCTGCCCATTCATTATATGTGATGATGAGGTGTCCCCCTCTCAATATTTATCTCAAACCCTAATAAAAGGCGCCTGCATAGCTCTACTGGGGGAATCACAGGTTTTGAAATTATTCCTTGTGGTCTCCTTATATGTTGCAAATAAAGGTGACTCTGTGAGGCAACTCCACCTAGTGTAGTCTATGTATGTAACTCATCAAGGAGCAGACCCACATTGGTTCAGTAACACAGTGACCCACTACTCTCAGAGTAGCACCCTTGGTTTGTGATTGGAGTGTTGTTTGGGGAAAGTAACTTCTGGTGCTTTTGATTATCTTACTCAATACCAAACCTCCGCCCTATGAGTAAGCTGTGGTAAGGGTGATCAAAACCCCAGTATTTTTGGCCTTCCACACCTGTGGTAAGCCTCTGGTTCATGAGTCAAGTCTGGGTGGAGAAAAGGAGTTCCTGGCCTCTTGGCCTCATTCACTTGGAATTTCGCTTCTACAACATGTAGCTGGGGGAATGAGAAATGCTGGCTCACCACTCATCCCAGAGACATACCATAGCTCTTAACTGGGAGCTGGACAGAAAAGGAGTCCCATTTTCTTGGCCACATTGTCTCCAAGTGGAGTTTCCATTAGTCTGAGCTATGTGTGTGTGGGTGGGAGATGAATTGTGACTCAAGTACTACTAGATGCTCTTACCAAGGTTTAGTAGATTTTCCTGAATCGATATTTCTTCATTTATTGTATATACTTTGAAGGATTTACAGAAAAAAATTTTCATTGTTAATAAAAAGTCAACAAATAATGATTATCTTTTAGGGGAACTGATCCACAGAGCTCATGCTATAATTCTAGTACTGGAATGATATCAGATCTCTCTACCTCGATATCTGTAATTATTTAGTTTTTCGATGTATTCATTCAGTCATTCAGCAGCTACTCCAAGACAATCTTGAAGGATGCTTCTGAATGAAGGAACAAATGTGGCAAAACAAATGCTATTATATGAATCTAAACATATAATGTTTCCATGAAATAACAAATAAATGGTCTTTATGAAGCCACATGTTGTCTTATTAATATATTTCCACAGAATCACTGCCAAAATAAAGAAAAAATAAGTTCATAGCAAGCATAGCATAGAGGTTAAGAATAGAAGGACTGAAACAAAAGTCTTTGTTTTTGAATCCTAAGTCTGGCCCCTAATGACAAGTAAGTTGACCTTCCTTTGTTTCTGTTACCATATCAATATAACAAAAACAATAACAGTACCTACTTACAGGGCTTTTGTGAGTTATATATAAAACGCTTAGAGTAGTCACTGGCACAGAGTAATTTTTACATAAATATTTGCAATTTATCTTTAATAATCACGAAACCTACATTGACTACATGATGGAATTCAATCTGTGTGTACAAAATTACTCCATAGATATTTCTTTTCAGTATCAATTAATTACACTAAACCTACTATGGCTATTGTTAAGGCAATTAAAAATGTGAATGTTGAGGACAAGAGTTCTTTGTAAGTTCAAAAAGCAAGTAATTGCAAAGAAAGCTAACTTGAGACATTACTGCTCTCGTCTTAAATACATCCCTATTTTTTAAAACTTATAATTGTTCCTGAAGTCAAATATCATCTATGGTCAATGAAAAGAAATTAAATTAACCTAAATTTCTCTAAATTTTAGATATTAGATATTTAGGTTTAGATATTTAGATATTAACTTTAAAAATTCGGTTATATTTTCCAAAATGCATTTAACATCTATAATATGCATTCTCACATACTAGATTTTATTAAGCAACTTTTCATCCGAGAAACAATTTAATTGAAAAAAATCAAGCTATGCCTATTCTTATCATGTGATTCTGTGTAGGTTCTAATCATAACAATTGAGATTAATTATGTTCAACATAAGTGAAATCCCATCCTACAAGATTCTTGGGAAGAATAAATCTGACATCAAATTACTATTGGAAGGATTTTAGAAATGGAGCCTGGAAACTGCTGTGTTTTATAAACTTATGCCATAAGTTGTGCATCCAGAATAGGTAGAGATATCTACTTTAGGTGTCACATAAAAATCTGGAGAAGTAAGGCTCCCAGGTGGCTTAGTTGGTTAAGCACCTGCCTTTGGCTCAAGTTATGATCCCAGAGTCCTGGGATCAAGTCCCACATTGGGTTCCCTGCTCTGTGGGGAGTCTGTTTCTACCTCTACCCCTCCCCCCTGCTCATGCTCACTTACTCTCTCTCTCTCTCTCAAATAAATAAATAAATAGGGCAGCCCAGGTGGCTCAGCGGTTTAGTGCTGCCTTTGGCCCAGGGCATGATCCTGGAGTCCCAGGATGGAATCCCGCATCAGGCTTTCTGCATGGAGCCTGCTTCCCCCTCTGCCTGTGTCTCCCCCCTCCTCTCTCTCTCTCTCTCTCTCTCTCTCTCTCTCTGTGAGTCTCATGAATAAATAAAGTCTTTAAAAATTATATATATATATATAATTATATATATATATATCTTTAAAAAATCTTGGGAAGTAATGAGCTAAATAAGGCAAAGAACAACAGCTGTGTTGAATTCATCTGGTTCTAGACAAAAAGATATAGAGGTATTCTCTTTTGCAATATTAGCCTCCCTCAGGTGAAACTTTCTTCCCTTTGTGAGTTCTCTTGAATGTATCTATCATTCTAATTAAGGATACCACTGTTCCCCTGTCCTTTGCTTTATTAAACTTTACAACTTCAAATGCCTTCTTTACAGACTATTCATTAATGATGAACTAATATATTTTCATCTTTCATAAAGAACTTAGAGAGACATCATAGGGAAATGGAAGGATACATGGAATTTGGAATAATATATATGTTGTTTAAAATCTTTATGGTGTACTGGCAGTTTTTGGTTGATAATGTATGTTCCTTCACTAAGAGCTTCAAGGAGAGATAAGATCATATTAGAATAAAAATCACTTCAGACAGTAATGATGTAATGAGCACTGGGTGTTATATATAAGCGATGACTCACTACATCTACTCCTGAAACCAGTATTATACCATATGTTAAGTAACTATAATTTAAATAAAAAATTGAAAGGAAATGGAAGAAGGTCTTGAGTTGAACATAAAATCCTGTGAAACCAAAAAGTATAAGGCAGTTGAAATCAGAATCTTGCATTCACCAACTTAGTGCAAATAAAAACTGGTTTAAATGGAGCATGGGCCATATATGGTGAAGAGGAACCTAGGGAAAAGGGGCCAAGGATTATCCATGAAATACATGATAGACTATTTCTGATGTTTTGATCCTTGTTTTACTGTGTAGTTTTTTCTCTATTAATGTTTACATTTAAATTAACTTTTTTCAAAGAATAAGTAAATATTTGATTTAATGATTTAAATATAAGCATAATTTTGAAAAAAATATAATGTTCTTCATTTCTACTCCTAAAGCTAATAATGTCTAAATATCATGCTATTCTTACTTCTCAGAAAAAGGCACATGAGCTGCATACATGTTTTTCAAGAGACTTAATCTGGAGGAAGTACAAGCCTCTATAGAGAAACTTTGAATGGTGATGAAAAGTCCCCCAACAAAGCAGAAAAGAGACTTGTAAAATATGTAAAGAATTTTCATTGTGTGGGGTGCCTGGGTGGTTCAATTGGTTAAGTGTCTGACTCTTAATTTCAGCACAGGTCATGATCTCAAAGTTGAGAGACAAAGCCTTGCATCTGTGTAGGGGCTCCATGCTCAGCAAGGAGTCTGCATGGGATTCCCTCTTTCTCACTCTGCACCCCCCTCCCCAAGCTCTCTGTCTCTTTCTCTCACTCTAAAATAAATAAATAAATCTTAAAAAAAAAGAATTTTCACCGAAAAATAGATAGATGAATGGATAGATAGGTGCATGATTTATATCATCCATTTTTTTCTTAGTACAGAAGAGTTTAGCCTAAGAACCTTTCTGGGTTATTGGTACACAACTGTCATCTGCAAATGCCATGGAATCACATTGATTTGGAGCACCACTGAATGGTTATCCTGATTTTATCCCTAAAAAGATGAAGAAAAATATTTACCGTGCATTTAGATGATATTTCTAGTTCTCTTTTTGACTTCTGTTATATTTTTATTAAGAAACATTTTATTTCTCCAATAACATTGTTTACTCTGTAAATGATCTTAGAATCAAAAATCCTACTTTTCCATAGATTTTCTTCTTGTCTGTTAGCTTTGTCAGTAGTAATAACAACTGCTTTTCTAAAACATACACATACAGCAAAATCTGTTCTGACTATATGAAACCATTTAAATTTTATGTTTTGCAATTTTAAAGGCATCATTTTTATAAGATATGTCCAGGAAATTGACAGTTAGATGCCAGAGAAATATTTATATGTTCTCTGAGTGGAAATAGAATATGAAATTCCTCCAGCTACCTAATACTACTTTTTTACCCTAAATAAAAAAGTAGTTTGAGATCACATACAGCTTTGCTTTAATTTGTGCCTATTTTTTCAGAAATCAATTTTTCCTTTCCTTCTCCAACTTGATAATATGTTTTATTTATGGCCAGCACAATTGGATTTCACTAAAATGTAGCTATAGTCTAATTCTCTATGCTGTGCATCAGCATTGACAGATGTCAATATATAACTAAATGTTTTATAAAAAATTGATATTGTACTCAAAATTTGCCTGAATATAGTTGTTATTCTTATGACATTACCAAGTACATTTTATAGCCTAAGAAACTGTTGTATACATAGAATCTAAAAAAAAAATCATTAATATATTGTCCTTTTCTTCTTCATGTGTGTGCGCACATGTGCATGCATGTATTCTTCTCTATATTTCTGTACTAGTATATTCATAACATTATACAACATATGGACAAAGAAAGTGTTTCTAAAAATTAAAATATTTTCCCATAGGAAGGAAGGCCGAGAAATTGTCTTTGACAGATGTTCCACCTCCATACTGTATGGCACTTCCTTTATCATTCTTTTAATCATTAATCTTATCACATGGAAACTATCATTACAGCTCTGGATATTTAATTTTGAGAACTCGTAAACTGCTGTTAATATTAGTAACTTCTGAAATAGCCTTAAAATAATAAGGCAATTAATTTTATTTTTTGCAAGTTCATTACTTGCTGGTAAATTCAAATCCATCTATGGAAGAGTAACTGGGCATCTGTCTGAAACAAAATCATTGGGCACAATAGATACAGGTTTAATTTAAAAATATCTTGACATGAAAAATAATCTTTTGGTTCTATGGCTTTCCATGACTTCATGTGAATCATCCCACCATTTGTGCATGTAACTTCTATGTCCTCATGCTTGTTTCTTTAATTCTCTGCTATGTTTCAACTTAATGTGTATTTAGAGACTCCTGGAGCAAATTATTTGGGAGGAAGTTATGCTTTTATGTGACCTTATTAACAGTTTTCAGTACTTTTCTCATCTAGACACATCTAAGGGACAAAATAAGCACCCACTTCATATGAGAACCTATGGCATCACCCATGCTCTCTTAACTGGAGAGATATGTGTCTGAGATACTGTTAGAAATTCAAGGAGGAAAAAAAACTTATATAAAATGAAAACTACCCATGAGACTCATATGCTTCCTTTCATAAAGAGGCAGGGGAAACACACTCTATAGTTTCTCTGCCATCCATCACCACCACTGCCATCACAGACACACACACACACACACACATTTGTGATGTACTATTTTAAATGAGTTAGTCCAGTACCTTCTAAAATAACAGGGAAGAATCAAAGTCCTAGAGAGGCAACAGTGACCGCCAAAGGACATCAATTTAACTAATATTACAGAAAACTTTTATCCCCGAATTATTTAGCCTATTATATTTGAGCTAGAAGTAATATTTAAATTCAAGTCAATGCTAGCATCTTCGCTGGTTCATCTGATCTCATTTTTAATTTCCATGTTTCTCTATCTCCTAGTCATGGTATTTTAATTAGATCGAATGCTCAAAATAATCTCTTTTTTTAATTTTATTTATTTATTCATGAAAGAGAGAGAGAGAGAGGCAGAGACACAGGCAGAGGGAGAAGCAGGCTCCATGCAGGGAGCCTGACTTGGGACTCGATCCCGGGACTCCAGGATCACACCCTGGGCTGAAGGCAGCGCTAAACCACCCAGCCACCTGGGCTGCCCCTCAAAATAATTTCATAGTAAGATGAAAGTTTGTTTTATTTGACCTTAAACTAATTTCTAGGCAATAAAATAATCAGTAAATAATTAAGAAATGAATTAATTATTTACCTAACAATATTGCCATTTTTAATGTTTATTGTGAAAAAGTCTATTTTTAAAGGGATTGCTTCTCTTTAGCCCTCTGGTTTCCTTGGACTGGGAACTTTTCTAAAAATAATACCCTTGGCTAAATTTTATCCTTTCACTCTGTCTTTCTCTAGAGAGATTAGGCAAGAACTAGCCTTTTTATCTCTGCTTTGCTCTTTTTCTTTTGGGAACAAGTATGCCTCAGAAGACAAATATATTTTCCCTTTTCGTGTTCCAAGTCTTACTGGCGTGTCCTTCCTTGGGAGGACTCTTGTTCTTGGTACATAACACTGGGAGAGTAGGTGGTGGACAACTGGCAAATGTATTAGTCTGGTAAGCTGGCTTCATTGGCTTTACTCTGAACTATGTTTGTCCATCTATCTTATTATAATATAATTTTATTATTTTGTAATAATAAAAAAAGGGGATGGGGTGGTGGAGGTTACTTTGACTCTCATCTGCTTTATTTTTTTGGTATTATCTTTCAATATACACAAGAAAGTATTTGTCTTTGAAGCTCCTTTGAGGCCTCAGCAGAAATGTAAAGAGACATTTCAGAGTTAAGATAAACACATTCTGAAATTGAGCTTTGTGGAAGACATAAACCAAAGTATAGAGGCAAAAGTTACAACTTTTGAGTCAAGTAAATCTGACACCGGCCGTAAGGAAAGTTATTCATTCTTTGAAGTTATTAGGTAGGTTGTTTATCCTTTGAACACCAGTTGTGTCGATAATAAAATAGAAATAATAAGACTTAACTTCACAGAATCATGAGAATAGAATTTGATCACCTTCTGTGGCTGATGGACAACACATGGTAGGTCCTACTAATGATACATAAAGGTAAATCTGAATTCTCTGGCACTGAAAATTAACTTACTTACCAGAAAAAAATCCACATTAACACTATCTCAAATTCCAAATATAGTAAGTGTAATATATAGAATTAGCAAAGTTCGATCTTTATGGCCAATTCATATGAGTATAGAAACACTATCCTAAAGAAACATGGCATTACTTGGAAATTCATCAGTATAAGAGAGAATCTTAAAATCTGTAGAAACAAAACAGATTGGAACATCTGGTCCATGGAACTTCACAAGACATCTGGAAGAAAACGGTAAAATTTCATTCCAAATGTGTAAACATGCAAAGATACATGTTTATCCTTTTATTTTGTTTTTAGTATCTTTTCCTAAGAAATTATACAGGAAAAATATGTGGTGTATCCGGTCATCAGCGTGCAGTTTGTTGACTTACAGGTAAAACTACATATATATATATGATTAAACTGACCATTAAAAGAAACCTCTTCAGCTTTCTATGTATTAAAAACAAAGTCCATATGGTAGTTGTGGGGTTTTGCTTTGTTTTGTTTTGTTTTTGTTTTTTGTTTTTTGTTTTTTTTAGTAGTTCTAGTAGTTTTTTGAGGAATGGCCTTACAGTTTTCTGTAGTTATTGCAGCAATTGGCATTCCAACCAACAGTGTGTATGAGGTTTTTGTTCTTCTCCACATCTCTCCAATAGTTTTCATCCTTCGTTGTTGTTGTTGTCTGATGATAGCTACTCTAAAGGTGTGAGGCAATATTTCATTGTGGTTTTGATTTGCATTTCTCTGATAATTAGTGATGATAAGTATCCTTACTTTTTGACCATTTGTATGTCTTCTTTGGAGAAACATCTATTCAGTTCCTTGGCCCACTTTTTAATTGAGTTATTTGGTTTTATACTATTGAATTGTAGGAATTCTTTATATATTTTGAATATTAATTGTTTAATAGATCTATGGCTTTCAAATATTTTCTCCCATTGCATAGGTTGTCTTTTCCCTTCAATTCTTTTTCTCTGCTATACAGAAACTTTTTAGCTTAACTGAATTCCATTCATTCATCTATTTATTTTTGTTGCCTGCACTTTTGGTAATATCCGAGAAATCATTGCCAAGGGCAAAGTCAAGAAGCTTTTTTCCCTAGGAGCTTTCTTTTAGGACTTCTATGGTTTTGGGTCTCACATATAAGTCTGTAATCCATTTAAATTGGTTTTGTGCATGGTGTAGATAAGGGACCAATTTTATTTTACATTTTTCAGATGGATGACCAGTTTCCCCAATACCATTTATTGAAAAGACTTTCCTTTCTCCCTTGGAAACTTTGTCGAAACTCCGTTGACCATATGCATGTGGGTTTATTTCTAGACTCTCTATTCTGTTCCATTGGTTTACATATGTTTTTATGCCAGAACCATACTATATTTAAAGAATTTGAAATTGTCTTTTTTTATTTAAAGATTTTATTTATTTATTCATGAGAGACAGAGAGAGAGAGGCAGAGACACAGGCAGAGGGAAAAGCAGGCTCCATGCAGGAAGTCTGATGTGGGAGTGGATCCCAGGACTCCAGGATCACACCCTGGGGCTGAAGGCAGCCACTCAACCTCTGAGCCATCCAGGTGCTCCTTAACAGATATTTTTAGTTATAATTCAAATACTGTACATTGGACTCATTTCTAGTCTAAGATTCAATGGTTTTGAGCATATTCAAATATGCCATTTCAGGCCATATTTTGATTACATTAGTTATGTAGATGCCTAAAGCATATACCTATTTTGTTTCTGGTTATTGATGACATCAGTCATTAATATGGAAGACCCAATTTTGTTTATGATTTTTGTGTATGCACTCTCTACTAATGATTTGCAAAACAATATACTGAGGCTTGCCTAAAAATGTGTTGCTACTTTTATGAAGAAAATAGAAAGGGAAAGTTGTATAGTTAAGTTCAAATAGCCAAGCCTATAATCAGTTCTTATGTACATAGTTAACTAAATGATCATTCAATGAAATGGTGAAATGTTCTTTCACTGTTCTTAGAGATTTTCTACATAAAGTAACAGTGAGTACTAAAGTAGTCAGAAGAAAAATAGATTTTACTGAGGCTAAATTTATCCCCATAAAATAGAGCAAGCTGAGAAGTTCATACTGTCAGGTTGTTAGTACAAAAGGCTCATAACATCTTGAGGAAATGAGCAACAGAAAAGAAAAAAAAATATAAAGTCAGGAAAGTGATCTGTCATTTAAAGTTTGTAGGAAATGGAACTCAAAGTTGCCTAGAAAGTGTACAAAGGAATTTGAACTCATTCAATTATAAAATATCAAGTAAAAATATGGCCAACTCTTAACAACATTCTCCAGTATTCAAAGGATGCATTTTTGTCTTAGAATTTCTTGGGTTAATAGATAAGTGAAATAAAATGTATGTAATTTAGAAAGGAAAAGAGACATTAGAAGTCCTAGTAATTTTTTGAGGCTTGAAAATTATTACAGACACAGGAATGCTTAGGATTCAAAATGAAGTTTTCATAAAATAAGGAGATGAGTTTCAGGGCTTTCCCCCCCCCCTTTTTTCAATGATAAATCAATTTTTAAAGATAATATAACAATGAGATATTTTAAATGTTTTAATATTGTAATAGTAATACAACTGTGATAAAATAGATAATTTGGATTATCAGTAAGATGCAAAATCACCAAAAGAATATCTACTCTTTACAGCATTTAGAATTTCTACCTAAATATAATTATACTGGAAATTATTTAAAAGAACAGATAGACGATGATAGATAGATGATAGATAGATAGATAGATAGATAGATAGATAGATAGATAGATAGATAGACTGGAATATGTTAAAGCATTCTTTTTCCCAAAATACATTTGTATTCATTTCTGACAGTAGCTCATAAAATTTCTGTGAGTATTAATGGGAGTTTCAGCCTACTATTCCATAATTCAAAATAAAATTCTGTTCTTACAAAGTCCAGTTAAAATACATAAAAACAATAAATAACTTCAATCAGTACAGTGTCCTTCTGCCCTTGACAGAGGCATCAAGCTTATACAATTGGATTTTCTCACTCAAGATATCTAATGAATGTGCATATTTTACTCCTGGCTATGAAAAAGCTATGCATCCATAATTGGAGAAAAACTTTAAATACATTATAACATATTTTTTTAATTTAAATTATTTTCTAATTTTTCCACTTTAGTTTTCACTTTATTTAACTTTTGAATATTAGTTATTTCCTTCTATTCTTTGTACATATTCGATATAATGAACATATTACCATTTTGAATTTTCAAGTAACCAATATTTATAAAAGAGACATAGGTACAACATTAAATTTCTATCCAGAAACTCTGTTCTTATAAGCAAGATCTCTTCTTGTGGGACTTTCCCTTTCTTCATCTTATATATGTACATGCTTCTTTACACACCTTAAAACAACCTATTTGTGCTAAGGACCAGAGTCAATATCTTGGTGACAAAGACCACTTTATTAGGGAAATAAGCATATTTTATCTATCTAGAATATATACTATTAAATACATTAATATATATAAATAAACTATATTAATACTAAATTGAGCAAGATACAGTTATATAGTTTGAATTAAACATTATATAGTTTGAATTAAGCATTTTCTTTGAATAAAATATTGAATCTTTAAAGATAATTAGCCAAAATTCAAGCCATGGATGATAGACTTTGCAAAAGAGCATTTGTCATTATATCCCAACAGTATTCGCAAATTGTTTTTAGAACAAGGAGAATTGAAGGAAATCGGAAATGTTAGCCAAGAGATTTTTATAGTAATTCAGGTAAATTTCAAATTAAGCTATTTCTATTGGGCTTGGAAAAGATATGAGGAGAAATATTGCAAAGATAAAATTGATGGAGCTTGTTCAGTGCTTTTATGTGAATAATGCATCTAGGTGATAGATGGGGTCCCAGTTTAAACAGTGTCAAATGGTGATTGATGGGTACACAAAACAGGCCATTAAATTTGATGATTCTAAATCATTAGTGACTAATGCAAGAACAATTTCAGTACAATGAGAGATGAAGAGCAAAATACTTAGAAGACACTAGATGAAATGAAATGGAATATTCTTTACAAATAACTGATATAAAAACCATGATGGAGCATATTTGAAGGAAAGTAAAGATGAAGGAAAGATTTCTTGGGGGTATGGGATGTCGCTTCCTATTTTGCATATTTCTTACTAATAAGTATTTGTTATCATGCATTCTAAATAGTGTTCAAAGCTGATATTGTTATAAGACATGCCTATAACCTAAAGCTTTAAAATATGTGAAAAGAACCACTGTTCATTTTCTATTTTATTTTTGTCCTCCAAATTTTCTCTGTGTTCTACCAATTTAGTAGACATTCAGTAAGAGGGATAAAACTATAACTTTTACCTAAAACTATGTGACTATCCAGGCATTTGCCTGCCATTTTGTTATGCGAGGGCAGGGGGAAATTACAATAAGAAATAAATATGCATGGTTATGAGACCTATCACCCGTATGCAATTCAAATATTATGCCAGATTGGTTTCAATATTTTAAAAAATGCTAGAAAAATGAAATGGTCTCATTGTTTATCTTCACTCATTTGGGCAATGTTTAGGTAAGTTAATTCTTACATGGAGAGACTCAGAAAAAGAGCCGGGATTTGCATATCTGGCTGAATTTGGGGAAGAGATAAATTATTCTTCTATCTTATTTCTGGATATACCCTAAGGAAACAGTTTATTTTTTTCATAAAAACTTTGTGAAGTTAATTTGTTCTATATAAATATATATGTAGGTACTTTGTAGAGTATTATTTACATAGACATGGAATTTAGTGGAGATAACAGTCCAAAGTGATTTTCAAACTGTGAGATGATGTATACCATCAATATAATTGACCACAATTTAAAAAGAGTAGGATTACTGGCCCTAACAAGGTCTAATATTTCATTTAAGCATAGCCAACATTTTTTTTTTCCATTTTCTCCAATCTCCACTTATTTTTATAGCTATAAAGGAAAAATGGAAAATGCATCCATTCCATATTTTTAATTGAAAAGCATGCTCTATCTTACTCTAGAGGCAAGAATCGTATTTTATCTGCTTCATATCTGAGTTGTGTCTTAGCAAAGCAAGGACAAAGGATATCTGAAAGAAGCAGGTGTTTACATAGCAAGTTTTACATCTATTTTTCTTAAATTTAAAATGATAGAGTTTCATTGATCTTATCCACTTGCCTTCTATTTTTCAATATGAAGGCAGAAACCTGTTGGTAAAATGAAACAAGGCAGGTATTTGGTGTAAAAGGCTTAAGAAGATTTAATTTAATTTTTTAATCCTTTTGCTATTTTAGGTATAAGTATATACTTATTAGGTAAAAACATATAGACTAAAGTTAAGAACTTTTAGAAAACAAAAATGTAACCTAAAAATTGTCACTGATAGTAAAAAAAGAATGAATGAAAGCTTTTATTTTCCAAGAAACAATCGATATAATTATGTTCCATGAAGAAATAGTTAATAAAAACATCTTCTTCTTTAGCCACAAATATGTCACTATATCCTTATGTTTTTATGAAATGCTGATTCATTTTTCTCCAGAATAGATGTGACCATTTCCTTCAAGCATTTTCTAAAGTGCTTGTGCAAATGTAATTTTGTCCAGCCTGGTATTTGGATTTGTTTTTTATTTTTTTTTCTTGACATGATTTATCATGAAATTATTCCTCCCTAACCTCATCCTGTTTGTATTATTCCCATCTCTACCTTGAATCTATGTAAAATAGAAAGACACAGTCAATGTAACTGCCTATGATCTGTCCCCCAGAAAATAACTGTACTAGGATCCAGACATGCAAATATTTTATCAAACATGCTCAGGGACAATTCTGGCAAATATGAAGAGAACAAAGGGAATGAATTTTATAGATATCAAAATGGTCTCAGATATAAATTGTGTGATATAGTTTCAAAAATGAAGGATCTTTCATATCAGAGTGGATGATTTCCATTCTAACCATAATTTGTACTAATAATGTTTCAAAAATCAGAGATCACAGTGAAGCATGGTGTATACCCTCTTTTCAACACTGAAATTTTAAGGAAGGTAGCATTTTAAAAATCAAGGAAACAGAAAAGTCAGTAACGTATAGAAAAATCTAGAAAACAAAGAATGTTGTACATCTTTAACCAAAATACCAAATACTTCCTGGATTTACTTATCAAATGTGAAGTGAGTATTCCACAACCAGCATTAAACTCTGATCTCTACTTAGTCAGTAATAAAAGGACTCCCCTCTCTTTATATTTTCCTCTTGATGTTGCTGTGATAGTCTTCTGAATGTGGCTATAATGGTAAGATCTTCAGATTCCACATTTTTTAAACGATTTTATTTACTTATTTGTTTGAGAGAGAAAACACAAGCAGGGGGAGCAGCAGGGGAAGAGGGAGAAGCAGGTTCCCCAGATGAGCAGAGCCCAATATGGGGCTCCATCCCAGGACCTCAAGATCATGACCTGAACCAAAGGCAGATGCTCAACAGACTGAGCCACCCACATGTGCCCAGATTCCTCAATTCCAATATACTTATTTTTTAAAGCACGGAGAGGATCTCAACAATAAGTCAGAGCTATTGAAGTCGGCAGACATGGGAAGTGGAGTTCTTGCACCTAAACCCCAATCACATCCATGAAATTATGGTTTTAGTTTTAGCAGGACATTTGTGTGCGACAAAGCGAACATTTTCTAAGGGTTATATAGAAAACCTCATGTCCCTGAATCACTAAGTCACTCGTTGTAAAAAGGTTAAAGAGAGGGCAATTGCTGTCATAGAGAACACAACTTGCCACAGAGCCATTGTTAATAGAAATTAGAAATAAAAAAAGTAAAAAATACAATGTACTACTGATGTAGGGTGAGACACATAGATTAATATAACACAATAGAGGCATACAAACAGTTCAGAGTACAAATGGAAGCCTGACATAAAATCAAACCAAAAATCTGAGAGAAAATTTTAATATATGGCTTAGGAAATTATGTCACTTCACACAGGAAAATAAATGTTATCCCTGCCTTCCTTCCTAGGTTAGGGTGACCTCCAGAGGGTTGAAAGATAGGAGTGCTACACATAAAATCCTAAATCCAAAGAAATCTAATGAAAAGTATATAAAAAATATTTTTGTGATGGTTGGGACAAGGAATAACCTTTCAGAAGATAAAAATGTCATAAATAGTGACCTAAATGTTAAAAAAAGAACACCAGTTTACAGAGAGGCAATGAGGAGGCCGAAGGAATTAAATTCCCATCTCTAAATGGAAAATGGCCTCAATAAGACCAAGTCTCTCAAACATCTAATAAAGCTTAAATTCTCCCTATTCATTCATTATTTTTACAACTTTAATTGAGGCATAATTGATATATAAAAACTGCACATATTTAATGTGTACGATTTGATGGGTTTGGCCATATGCAAATACCTAAGATACCTTCACCATAATCAGAGTAATGGACATATACAACATCTCTCAATGTTTTTTAGCATCTGTGTGTGTGGTGTGTGTGTGTGTGTGTGTGTGTGTGTGTGTGTGTGTGTTAATAACACTTAACATGTGATCCACTCTCTTAATAAGAGTTTCAAGTGCACAATACAATATTCTCTATAGGCCATTTGTTGTACAACACACCTCTAGAAATTTTTCATCTATGTAACTGAAACTTTATGCCCATTGAACAACAATTCTTCATTTCTCAGACCTCCCAGTCCCTGTCAGCCACTATTCTATTCTCTTTCTATGAGGTTGACAAATTTAGATATATATTGTAAGGACAATTATGCAGCTTCTGCGAGTGGCTCATTTTACCACATAGTATAATGTTTACAGGTTCATTTGTGCTGTCACATATGTCAGAATTTCTCTTTTTTAAGGCTGACTAATATTCCAGTTTATACCATATGTTTCCCATCCACTCATCTATCAGTGGACACTTGGTCCATATTGTGGCTATTGTGAATAATGCTGCAATGAACACAGCCAGGGGGCAGACAGCTCTTTGAAATAAAGATTTCAATTCTTTTTGGTATATATCCAGAAGTTAGATTTTGGATCAAATGATTATTCTATCTTTAATTTTTTGAGCCACCTCCATACTGTTTACCTTAGGTCCTGCATCATCTTACATTTCTACCAACAGAATTAGAGGTCATTATCAAACAGATTTACCCTAGAAGTCTCATATATGAGAAATACTGAAATACTGTGCAATTAATTTATATAATATCTGCCATACAAAGAATGTAAACAACAGTAATGAAAATAACTAGGCAAAAGTATTACACTCACTCAAAATAAGTAACCCTAACTTAAAAACATCCATTCACATAAAATTGCCAGTTGCTTACATCACTTTGTTATTCAGAATAAAATAGCTGAGGGTATATCCTATGATATAAGAGGCTCAAAAGCAAGATGGCAAGGAGCGCCCAGATGGCTCAGTCTATTAAGAGTCCAACTCTGGATTTTGGCTCAGGTCATAATCTCAGGATGTGAGATGAGCCTCCTGCTGGGTATAGAGTTGCTTTAGATTCTCTCTCTCCCTCTGCCCTCCCACATCCCCCACTCCCTTGTTCTCTCTCTCTCTAAAAAAAAAAAAAAAAAAAAAAAACAAGATGGCAAAATGTCTGTCTCTCTTTTTTTTAGGGGAAATCATGACATATGTGTGGTTATATTTGGTTACCTATGTACCTTTTTTTGGCTGTTGGTAAGGCATTAGTATTAAGAGGATTATCTTAAAACTAAAACATATTTTAGTCTTTAAATTAATATGTCTTATCTGGAGGTTTTGTAATCATTATGCTTGTAGATATTATTTTTGTTGAAGTTAGTATTTAAAAATCTGGAGCAACACAATTCTGCACCATTGCTCTTGTTTAAGTTAAATAAACTAAGTCACAGAAAATTCTAAAATATGATTTATTCATATATTCACAGTTCGTTTCATATAAAAATTAGTTTTTTTAAACCTTTCACAGATAAACAAATCAAATCAAATCATCTTTAAGAAGTAGGACCATCTGAACTCCAATCTATGATATGGAAATCGGGTGGAAATGTTTTGTTTTGTTTTGTTTTGTTTTTTTCTTAATTATCATATGTGGGATATTCAAAAATAATATATAAAATATATGTGGGATATACAAAAATAATACATTACTGTATTAGTTTCCAGAAGCTGCCACTATGCTTTTTGTACCAAAATTTAATATATTCTCCTCGAACATCAAAGTAGTCCAACAAAGAGCTCCATTGCCTTTAGACAGTTGTTTAATCAAGTGTGAAGCAATAATAAATCCCTGCCCACGGTGTTACAAAATTTTTTGTCCGTAAAAATATAAATTCACTTGCCCAGAAGCCTCCACTTTCATCTAAGATATATCCAATTTCTTTATCAAAGTGTGTATAAAATATCTTCATTTTTCTCAATAATTTGTTAAGGGTTTTTTGTTGTTGTTATTTTTGTGCATTTTGTCATTCCAACAGTGGTTCTCCTTTTGGGATCATTTCTGAGTCATTCTCATACTTACCAAAATAGAGCAGAGTTGGTACACTGAGGAAGCGTCATGTTTTGAGGTATGGGAAAACAGGAGAGGATTTCCATTATTTGAGAATGTTATTTTGTTTTTTATCTCCTCTCTTCTGATTAGCAATCTTCTGTCTCCACTTCATCATCCCTATGAGCTCTACTCATTTCTCCCTTTGGTTCACTGAATACTTTTGGATCTTACTCTTCACCACCAGTTGAATCATCCCTGACAACTTCACATACACTTGATAAATCTACCCAAAGCCGGGATGCTTGCTGTTTACTCACCTAATTTTCACCAGTGACCTGAACCTTCACTATGCTCGAGCTGTGTATTCTACATATTTTGTCAATATCTAGCGCTATGAGCCTTCTGAAATATGAACTTAAAAGTTATTATATCCTGAACCATATATGCCTATCACTCGGTAACACTCACAGTATTTAATCTCTGACCTCATAGGGACCTTCCAGCTGTGACCTTTCTGCTTTTTACTTTTTCTCCTCTTTTGTGCATTCACATCATTATCTTTCAGCTTTGATCTCACTGTACGCTGTTTTTCCTCTTGATACTATTCTCAAATACATTTTTTTAAAGATCTTTTTATTATTTGTATTTATTCATGAGAGACAGAAAGAGTGAGACAGAGACATAGGCAGAGGGAGAAGCAGGTTTTCAGTGGGGAGCTCGATGTGGGACTCAATCCCAGGACCCCAGGATCAGGCCCTGAGTTGAAGGCAGACACTGAACGACTGAGTCACCCAGATGTCCCCTCAAATTCATTTTTATTCTTACTTACCATTGAACTGCCTAGGAAAATTCCAATTTGGGGTGATCAGATTATCTGATTTCTCTACATCTATATTCGATAGCAAAACTATAACTTCATGGCCTCTCAAATGGCTTTCACCACGAGATCCACTAATACTCCTATTGGACCTAGTCAATTTTCTTTATAGTTTTCTACAGCAACGTGTGTGAATTTCCTCTGCTTTCCTGAAAACTTTTGAATCTAAGTATAGTTTTATCTGCATTTATCCTTTGTCTCCCCATGGCTACAATAGAATGAAAGCTCCTCCTTTTTTCCCTAAGGCTAAATCTCTTTAATTGTATTCTGGAATTCATCCTTTCAAGCCTACTCAGATAAATTTCACTCTATTAATTACTGCCTTTCACATTCAATTTGAAACTTCTCTGACCCTAATTTATCTTCAGAGGAAGGGAGTCCTGCTACTAACTTCACAAATGCATCTTTTTATTTTCTGGTACAATTAATAAATTATTTTTAAATTTCAAAACACTTCACTGATTAACCCAATAGGGACATTTAAATTCTAAGAACAGAAGGTCTAATAGAAACTTAACCTATCATTTTAAAATATATTCTCATTTTCTCTTCCCAATGTCTTAAGGGTCTCTTTTTCTGATATTGTCTACAAAACAATTAGCGTATTTTAAAACTGAAAAGTTTAAAGAGGATTCCAAACAAAACTGCTTTAATGAAGATTGAAACCAATATTGTTATACATAAAAGAATTTATTTTCCCCTCTGAAGGCTTTTCCAAAGACCAAGGCCTATTCAAGGAAGAATTGCTGTTTGAAGTATCCTTTAAATGGTATTGTGAATAGGCTGTGATGTAGTGACCTGAACATATTTTAAACAGAAAACAAAACTATGTGAGCTGTCTGTTTGTTTGAATAGATTGCCACCTGAAATTTATCATAACCATCACTTTTTATGGGTCACACATCTAAATTTTCTTTAATAAATATAATAATTTGCTTCTTTTCTACCTGCTAATTTCTTGGTGAGAAAGGCCTCTTTCCTTTGAAAACCCAGAGAATTTCAATTCCCTATTTTTTTAAGACAAAGATGAGCAATGCTGTTGAAATCAATCTTTAGCAATATGCTGTGGTACAGATGCAACATAAAAACAGACCTCTGGCTGGCTTATCTTTGTCATACTTTGAAAATTCCTTCTTAAGTTTAAATGAAATACTCTGTGAGAAAAGATGAATGGTTTATCCATTGATAAAGCAAATATGAAGCCTTTTCTCTCAGAATCTGAATAAAACATGAGTTCACTGTAAAGTAAACCTAAAAGCATTTAATAGCTTAGAAGCTTTTAGTATATTATGACTTGATTTATTGATAACTTGAACAAATAAGTGAATGGGCAAGCACAGCTTTTAAGTTAAATTTTTAAATGACTCAATTATGTTTACACTAAGGACAAAAGTTTCTGTTTGTTCCTTCTAGTGGAGCAAGCAGGGAGACACAAGGAAGGAAAGGATAAGCAGGGCGGCACATCATTCTCTCAGTTGTTGCTTTGTTCTTTGAACATGTTTTGTACCCCTAAAGATTTACAATCCCCATTTTCCATGCCCAAACCTCCAAGAGACAATGAGCATGTGCTAGATGAGGATCTTCTTTCCTTTCCAGCAGAAACATATAAAGTTCACACATAAGAGTATGAAAATATTAGATAATATTTAATATAGATTAAAACCCAGACTGTGGCTTTTACCAAGAGGTTTGATAATCCCATGCAGGAATAAATCATAAAGGGAGGTTTTCATCTGCAATGGAGGCTCCTTGACATTCTAATTAACTCAGCAATAATTTCTTCATGTTAAATTTAGGATAATAGATCTGTTCTTGTGCTACAGAAACAAGGACATTCCCAGGAACTCTTGGGCAACTGTAGGTATTTTGGTAGAGTTCACATGTATTTCTTTCTGTCCACACAATATAATGATAGTACACAGTCATAGCCACTTGGAACTGAAACAGCTTATGAATTTGTATTTTGGTGAATGGAATCATTCATCCACTCAAAACATGTTTATTGAGACTCTGTACTTCGACCAATAATTCTCTGCATTTCTTTAATTTTTTTTTTTTTTATTTATTTATGATAGTCACAGAGAGAGACAGAGAGAGAGAGGCAGAGACATAGGCAGAGGGAAAAGCAGGCTCCATGCACTGGGAGCCCGATGTGGGATTCGACCCCGGGTCTCCAGGATCGTTCCCTGGGCCAAAAGCAGGCGCTAAACCGCTGCGCCACCCAGGGATCCCAATTCTCTGCATTTTTTTTTATCAACACTGATATAAGAAGATTGTATGTCATGGAATGATTTACAAGGTCGAGCAACTGGGTAAAGAAGATTGGATGTAGAAGTTGTTAATGATGCTAGATGTGTTATCTGGAAAAAAAAAACAGAATTCAAAAATATATCATTGGAACAAAAAGCTAAAAATGTTATCATTACTTTAATAAGAAATACTAATCAGAAGAATTATATAATAACAAATATAATAATATAGCATAGTAAGCCTAGATACTGTAGAGGAAAATCAACTAGAGTGCAGAAAGACACAAACCTTAATTTAGAATGCTGAGGCATGAGAACAACCCTGAAAGAGTATCCTCACTTGGGAGAAAGAGAGCAGGGATTTCACAGAGTATTTACAATAGGAGTCAGCTGAACTTCAGCTGCTTTGGGAATATTTGCTCAAAAATCTTCTCTTAAAATGCTCTTAAGACTTAACAACCCTTGGTTTGCAATTTGAATTTAGCAAGAAGTCAGGAGAGTAACACCCTTGAGGGAAATGAGATCATACAAGTACAACAGTAGAAAATTTTCTGTAGTCCAGGTTCTCTTAGGTTATTAAACATTTTTATAACATATGCTTATGTGTTTACAAGTGTTATATCTATAACAATGTTTATGTCTCCATTGGCCTTGCCCTGTATCCTCAACTCCATTGGTATCTGGCCTCAAACTCTACTCCTTCTCTACATCTCCCTCCTCTCTTTTGTCCATCCTCATCTCCTTCGACATCTCAACTTCCCTCTAAAATGGCAAGTACACCAATTCAACTACAATTTGAAATCAAGATTAGGTGCTGTGTGAGTGAAGAATGGGAAACCACTTTAAAAGTTCTTCAAGTAAGACACTTTTCTCTTTTTTTAAGATTTTATTTATTTATTCATAAAAGATGCAGAGAGAGAGACAGAGACATAGGCAGAGGGAGAAGCTGGCTCATCGCAGGGAGCCTAACATGGGACTCAATCCCTGGACTCCAGGATCACGCCCTGAGCCGAAGGCAGACACTCAACCGCTGAGCCACCCAGGCATCCCAAGACACCTTTCTTTGTGAATACAACACACTGCCTAATTTGGAAAAATGACAGGATTTTATTAATTTTGATCACATAAAATATGTAGTTCCTTTTAATTATAGAATCAGTAAGTCCTGGAAATGTTATGTACAACATGCTGACTATGATTAATAATACTGTATTGTATAGTCGAAAGTTGGTAAGAGAGCACATCTTCAAAGTTCTTATAACAAAAAAAAAGTTTGTAACTTCGTATGGTATTGGATGTTAACTAGATTTACTGTGGTTATCATTTCGTATTATATACAAATGTCTAACGATTATCTTGTACACTTGAAACTAATATGATACATGTCAAGTACATCTCAATAAAAAAGAATAAAAATAAAATAAAATATGCAGTTCTTTATTTAGAAAATAAATATACCTAATTCAGCTCTTCTTGACATCTCAGAAGCTCTAATTTTTTTAACTATCATGATCTCTTCCCTTATATAATTTGTTTTTTTTTTAATTTTTTAAACCTTAAGTGTAAATCTTACATATAAACCTTAAAATATTCTTTGTAAAAATTTTAATGAAATGTATTATGCATTAGGTAAAGAAAAAGTAAAGAGAAGGATAAAGTTTACTCAATTTTTCATTCTTGTGGAGGGAATAACTAAGTAAATCAATGAATTAGTGAGGTTATTGTGGATAGCAGTGAGTATACTTTTCCTACAGATGACAAGGGGCCCAACTAAGATTTGTAGAACATCCCTCTGACTCCAAAGCCCCAGATTTTAATTTTGCGTCCCATTTCTCCTTCCAGTCATTTAGCATTTATCTTCTTGTGCCTGATACACAATCTGTGTCCTTATACTTATCATCAGTTTGGTTTGGTTGGTTTGTTTGTTTCCAATGGAAAAAATAAAAACTATAGCTAGTTAAGTCTTCTTCAAAGTAATATGGCTACCAGAGCCCAACTTATCTATTTTTACACCAAGTAAAAATATTTATGGACTACTAGAGACTTGTAGAAAAGAGATTGAATTTACCATACAACCTTATTAATCATATATCTATAGCTTTGGGACTGCTTTATTTTTGCTCTGACCTGTCCACAATCCATTTTAGTGGTCTATTTGTGTAAAGAAGGCAGTGCATAGAAACTTCAGTATTTTTACACCACACCACATGCATGTTGGGTTGCCTAAAATAATTTATACTAGCTTAAACATGTTGATTCATTCTATGAGACTCACGTAGTGTGATATAGTTTTAAAAGAAGGACTAAAAGAAAAGAAGGCACATTATTTTTGAAAGTTTTATACTTTTAAGAAAAGAGCTTTATTTCTTAAAATATAATTATACTGTGAACATCATAGATTTGTTTAGGAAAAACATATTTGATGTTTGCTTCCTATGGAAAAATGCATTTTCAAAACATCTTATGAAATGAAATTTTGAGCTACTAAATATGAAACTCCGGATCAAACATGTTGTCATTACTGAAAAAATTCCTGTGGTTCTCATGGTTAGCCTTCTGGCATCCAGAGTTATGGAAAGTCTGAAGTCCTTCTAATTTTGGAAAATATGGGTGGATATTTTAGTCTAGTTGTGCAAGCAAGATTCTTGTCTTTATCAAAACTAAAGCTTCAAAATATGTCTCTGCCATTTTGAAATAAGTGGCACAGACAAGAACTTACAACCCAGTGGGAAAAATGTTATGTTAGATTTTTTACTACTTATAAGAAAAGAAAAGAGTTTACCAGTTTAGCTATTTAATTAAGTTGAAAACCCAAATATTAAGAGCTAATCTTACTCTATACAGTGACACATCATCCTCCAGACCATTGAGGTTAAGAAACTTTCTCAGTCACACCCCATACTACTAGATTCAGGGACCAATTTAAGTGATAGTTTGTAGCAAATGTAATTATCATATCCCTACTTTTAATGAGATATGTTGAATGTACAGATTGGATTAAGACCTATTTGAACTAGGGTTGGGATATGTGACAGAGTCTGCAAATGACCACCAATTATTCCAATCCTTGCATGCAGTCCCCATCAGAATATGACTTTGGTCTTCCCTCATGAAGAGATAAAGTTTATTTTTACCCCTTGAATCTAGGCATGGCCAGGTGACTTCCTTTAGGCAATGAGACACAAAAAACAGAGACACAGAGACTTGAAATGTGATTGCATGTTACATCTTCACTCTTTGCTGCTCCTGAAAGCCAGACATCATGAGGACAAAAAACAAAACAAAACAAAAATAAACAAAAAGAACAACAAAACAAAACAAAACAAAACAAAACAAAACAAGCTATCCTGTTGGAGAGCAAGCAACTGAGTAGAGGAACCAGCTGGCAACCAACTCCCTATTGACTTGGCAACTTGATGATATTCTGTCCTTTGAGAAAGGAGAGATATACTGTATCCCCATAAATAGATTTCTGTTTGTAAAGTCTACACATCAAGATTATTTAATTATCTTCACTTCACATGTGTGAGAAGAAAATCAGAATTCATATCAAGAACCTAGAAGGACTGTATGTTGTCACAAGAAGACAGGGGCAGACTCATGCATATACATAGTACAAGATCAAGGAGCAGCTTTCAAGGAGTGGCTGAGGAATAACCATTGGCAATTGATAGGATTTCACTTGTCCCATGACTATTCTCATTCTTTTTTTAAATGACTCATCATGCTGTTTTAAAGGTTTATTTAATTCCCAAGAATAGTGTGCATTATATTTACAGTAATATTTATATATAAATTACATGTTTCACAAAGCCAAGAGAGATTGGGTATCCAAATGTTTTATTATTCTGTGAACACAGAAGAAAGCAGGAGACTACCAATATTGTGATATGCTGTCTCTCTACAAGTCTGTGTTTTGGGAAGTACCAAAATGGCTGTAATAACTTGAGTCATATCCTATTATAGCTACAGTTAGAAAACATAATGGTATTTAAAGAAATTGATATGTTATAAAGATGAGGGATGAGCAATATAATTTTTAAAGAAGTTTAAAAATAACTGAGGATAAAAATATATTGTATCTTAAAACAGGTATTTGGTTATTTGTAAAATAATACTGTATGAATGAACTTTTCAGTAAACCCTATGATTTTCCTCTTGTATGTATAATTTTATTATTTTTAATCATTAAGGATTAATAGTAAAAAAAAGGCAAAGTTTTCACATCAAGAAAACATGGTTATAACTCTACTTGACCTTTAAGTCTCCTTATTTTTCCTTTCTTAAATGTGGGTTATACTAGATTTGAATATTAATATAAAAATTTGACTTTTATCCAGTAATCTCAACAAATAGCCTATAATGTATCATGAGCACTCAATCTAAGTTAATTCACTATATTTCTTAAATATAAAAGTATCAATTTATGAAGGTTGAACAGTATGTTAAATATGATTGATTATGAAAATATACTTTTACTTATTAAGCTAATTGGTAATCAGTCAAATGTACATTAGTAGCAACATGGTGAGGAAGTGAAGAAGAGTGCTCAGAATAATTCATCTAACGACCCTTATAATTTAGAAACAGGAGCTATCTAGAGTCAACTTCTGACTGGGAATGAGAATTGCTCATCCTGTGCCTCAGGACATAGCCTGTCTTTGTTCATCTTCCAAATTACTTGAGATATTTCAGCTCATATCCAGCTGCCACCATAAAATTGCCCACTTTAGAGAGACCAAGGAGAAGCTATGATCCTTCATTGATTTTTAGCAAATGTATTGAGCCTATAATAATTACTACACTAGTTTATACATTTCTGAGAAAAAATCCAGACATAAAGCAATTAGTTAAGGCACTGTCTACCTGAATCTCTAGTTATCATCTGATAACATTTTAAAATTTATGGTGGTAAAGCAAAGAAGAGAATCATAGTTATATAATGATGAAGCTGATAATGAGGAGCAACTGTCACAGACCAGAGGAGACTAAGAAGATATGACACTAAATGAATGTGATATCCTGGATTAGATCCTGGAATATATATATATATGAAATCCAAATAAGGTATGCACTTAGTTAATAATAACCTATCTATGTGAGTTTTTAATCGTGACAAATGTGCCATCTAATGTAAGATGATAACTTCTAGAGGAAATTGGGTGAGGAAGATATGGGAAATTGTCACACTATCTTTGAAAACTTGCTCAAATCTAAAATCCAAAAAAAAGGAAGTTTCCTAAAAAATTCTATAGGCTATTGTTCTTGATGCATACATAAGACTTTTTGTTTAAGTATTCATTTGGCTGTCTAACATGGAAATGAAAATAATTGTTGCAATGCAAAATAAGATAGTGTGTAGAATCCTAATTTTGCTCACAAGGAAGGAAATGACTACACTTTCAACTTGTGACTTGAGGGCCCTTTAGAATGTATTTCAAAGGCTGCAGGTTGTAATCAAATAGGCATTATTCCTTGTATATAGAGTACCAAAATGGCTGTAATATCCTGCCTGGTATTTAGCTGGGAACATGGCTTCTCAGAATAAAAAACTATGTATTTCAGGTTCCCTAGAAATAGGAATTGTTAGGAATTAGGAATACAAGTGGAATTGGTATATATGACTTCCAGCGTGTCCTTAAAAGTAAGAGTATACTCTCTTGTGTTGTCTTCTCCTTTCTTTTGGCTGGAATGTAGGCAGGAGAATGAGAGCTGAGAAAGTTATATTGGACCATGATGACTTAAAATTTCTCTTTTTTTTCTTTTCTTTCCTTTTCTCTTCTGTTCTTTGTCATCCCTTCTTCCCTTTTCTTTATTCCTTTCCTTCCTTCCTTCCTTCCTTCCTTCCTTCCTTCCTTCCTTCCTTCCTTCCTTCCTTCTTTCTTTCTCTCTCTCTCTCTCTCTCTCTTTCTTTCTTTCTTTCTTTCTTTCTTTCTTTCTTTCTTTCTTTCTTCTTTCTTTCTTTCTTTCTTTCTTTCTTTCTTTCTTTTCTTTCTTCTTTTCTTTCTCTCTTCTTTCCTCTTTCTTCTTTCTCTTTAGTGCTAAAGAATACTCTATAGTCTGGATGTATCACAGTTTATTAATCTACTCACCTACTAAAGGACATTGTAGTTGCTTCCAAGGTTTGGCAATTATGAATAAAGTTGCTCTAAACATTCATGTGCAGGTTATTGTGTAGATACAAGCTTCCAACTCCTTTGGGCGAATATCAAGAGACATGAGTGTTAATCATATGATAAGAGTATGTTCAGTTTTATGAGAAATTGCCAAATTGTCTTTAAAGTGGAAGTACCATTTTGCATTCCACCAGCAACAAATGAGAGTTCTCATTGTTCCAAATCCTCATGGCATTTCATGTCAGTGTTCCAGATTTTGGCTATCTTAATAGGTGTATAGTAGAATCTCACTGCTGTTTTAATGTGCGTTATGACATATGATGTGAACCATCTTTTCAAATGCTTATTTGCAAGTAGGATATCTTTTGGTGAGGTGTCTGTTAAGTTTTTAATTTCAATGAAATAAAGCTTATTCATTATTTCTTTCAAGTATCATAACGTTGGTGTCATATCTAAAACATTGTTGGCCATACCCAAGCTTATCTAGATTTTCTCCTATGTTATATTCTAGGAACTTTATAGTTTTGCATTTTACATTTAAGTCTGTGATGCTTTTTGAGTTAATTTTGGAGAAAGCTACATGGTCTGTGTTTCTTTTCTTTTCCTTCCTCCTCTCCCTTCCTTCCTCCTTACGGAAGGCAATACCGGAAGGGACGGCCTAGTCCGTGCTGTAGGGCGTGGAGGCGGATTTATGGCGGAGGGTATTTCTTGTCGTTTTTTTTACTTCCTCTTTCTTTTCTTTCTTTCTTTTTCCCTTCCTTCCTTCCTTCCTTCCTTCCTTCCTTCCTTCCTTCCTTCCTCTTACATGTGGATGTCCTGTTGTCCCAGTACCAACTCTATTGTATTTCCTTTGTTTTTATTAAATATCAGTTGACTACATGTATGTGGATCTATTTCTGGGCTCTCTATTCTATTCCATTGATCTATTTGCCTTTTCTTTCACCAATACCAATACTTTTTTGATTACTGTGGCTTTATAATAAGTTTTGAAGATGAGTAGTGTCAGTCTTCCAGCTTTGTTCTTCTTAAATATTGTGCTGGCTGTCCTAGAACTTTTGCCTGTATATAAACTTTAGGATCAGCAAAGAATCAGTATGTCAACAGCAATAAAATAACTTGCTGGGTATTGATTGAAATTGTATTTGACATATAAAGTTAGGAAGAAGTGACATCTTGAAACTACTGAATCTTCTTATCAAGGAACATGAAAAATCTCTTCATTTGCCTGTTCTTTGATTCTGTTCATCAGACTGTTTAGCTTTCTTCATATAGTTTTTTCATGTATTTTGTTAGGTTTATAACTAAGTGCGTCATTTTGAATGATGTTAATGTAAAAGACATTGTGTTTTTCTAATTTTTAATTCCACTTGTTCATTGGTGGTATACAGGAAAGTGATTGCTTTTTATTTATTAACTTTGTTCCCTAAAAACTTGGTATAATCATTCATTAGTTCTAACATGTTTTTGTAGATTCTTTCAGGTTTTCTACATAGATGATCATGTCATCTGCAAACAAAATAGTTTATCTCTTCCTATCCAATCTGTATAAACTGTATTTCCTTTTTTTTTTTTTTTTTTTGTCTCATTACATTAGTTAGGACTTCCTACTTGGTGTTGAAAAAGATTAATGAGATGGGGATCTCTTTGATTTGTTTCTGAAACTCAAAGAGAAAACTTTGAGTTTCTCACCAATAAGTATCGTGATACAGACTCTCAAACTTTCAGGTGTAAAGAATCATTTCATTCACAAATTGATTATTCTTGCATTTACAGACACATATTTAGGTGACAAACTCCAGTGATATGTTTAAGAAATATAGTGTCTCTCAATAAATCACAGAAAGTTAAATTTGGGCCATGAAGTAACTGCTGATACTAAAATTGAGGTAAAACACAGAGTAGAGGTACTACAAAAGGGAGACTCAGACTGTAAGTCCCATGAAGAAAATAACCATTACTTGTATTCACTGATATAAAGCCTGGAATGTATCATGTACCATACACCCTGGAATAAATACTTTTTGAATGCATTAATGAAGAAATAAGTGTTTAGAAAGGTAAATAACAGTTTTTGTTTCATTTTCACTTTTAGAGCAACTCTCCACAAGAAAATTTTTCTTCCCAGAGAAGCATAGTCATGTTAACTAAAGTGGTATGGAGCAGAATCACTCTGGAAGGCCATGGTTACTAGTTTCCTAGGAAAATTAATGTGCAAAAGGACAATGGTGAACAGTTTTCCAAAATTCCATTAATTCACAAAAGTTAATTAGCCAGAATTAAAATTCTGAAGACATTATCATATTTTGGATATTGTAGAGAAATCATTTCTGACTGAGACAACAAGACCCGGGAAAGGGGCAGAGGCTTTGTGACAGAAATAGCTATGAGGGAATGTTGGATATCCTAGACCTGTAGTAGAAACTCAGGCTATTGCTGCATACCTGCTCTAGTATCTTTTCCTAAGAGTGAAGTTACTACCAGTGCACAGAAACAGGATTATAATCCTATCATATTAAGTTTCCATGTGTGGAATGCTATTTCTACTATACGCGAGAAGCAAGCAACAAAATGTTGAAAGAGACTCATTTGCATGTATCATTAACCCTCACATGTAAATGTGAGGGTTACATTTTACATTTTACTTTGTAAAATTAACTGAAATTATTGAAACCAAATTATACTTTGTTTACAATAGAAAATAAATATTAACAAGGAGACAACATACATTACATAAACAACAAAATAGAAGAATCAGTATAAGTATACTTAATATGACTTAGTAGATCTTTAATATTGGAATTGATTTCTATTTATTTTTTCTTTGTATGATTGCACATCGGTTCAAATTTCCAAAGTTCACCACAAAGTCAGGATATTCATCCTTTTTTGTGGGCTTCATACTGGAACTATAAAACAGTAGCAAACATTACACTACATTATCTAAAGAATATTTAACAAAGACTGAAAAATATAAAAAAAAAAGATTTAACCAGAGGGAAGAGGAGTGTGGGGATTGAGTTAAGCAGATGATGGGAACTAAGGAGTGCACTTCTTCTGACGTGCACTAAATGACATATGGAACTGTTAAATAATTGAGAAAATGCAGGGACAAAATAGACAAAAATTATCAATAAAATTTTATAGACTTTTTAATTACCAATAGAAACTGATAGAATTTCCACTTACATATATTCTAGAGCATTGATATATTTTTATTTATATTTTTTAATTTATATTTAAAATCCAAATTTAACTTCTATCAACCAAATGTACTTCAAACTTGTGTTTTTATAAATAAACTTTTGACTGAAATTAATCTTCATGATTAATGATAAATATCTGATAGAATGTGTTATTACAGTGGTGCTTGCAAATATGCAAATATGAAGAATGTATACATACTCTGTGATCAATGACTTGATTCAATACCAATAATTCAGCATTTCTAGGACAGTAGTCTTCTGAGTGTGATATCAGTAGATCATCTTGGACACTACACATCAGGTGTCAAGGGTCTGGGCTGATATCAGTAGATCATCTTGGACACTACACATCAGGTGTCAACCCTCACAATTTTCAGATTATATGTTTCACATAAAAAGAACACTAAAGTTTTTTTAAATGCACATTATACTTTGAACTGCACTGATTTATTATTAATAACCGAGAATTTATTACAGTTAAATGAATCTTTTTCCAGAAGATTGTCATTACCCTTAAACATTGTCATGTTTTTTTAAATCTCTCTTTAAATTATTGGCATCCTAAGAAGTTGGAGGATTTTAGCTGTTTATAAATTTTGGTTGATCATCCAAACAAGAAGCAATAGGAAAACAACTTTAGGGAAGACTGAGAGCGGAAGCTGAAAATACGTAGGAAACAAAATATCAATACATGTAAGTCCCAAATTTAGGGTCAGTAGATAAAAAATAAAGGGCAGGTCAAGTTTTTATCCAATGAAATGGAGAAAAGAATTCAACATATGAGTGAATTGACTAAGTTCACAGAACACACTGATTTCAAATACTTATTTTTAAAATATTTGGATATGAAATAAATAGCCCTTGAGACTTGCACTTATTTATTTTTCTTGCTTTTAAACACTGGTTTGAGCATTTGTTAAGGAAATGCGATTGGTTCTCTTAGACAAAAAATAAATTGGCAGTTCCATTATATTCAAATGTATTGTTCATCCACTCAACTGCACCTTTAAACATGTGTTAGGAAGTTGGCTTCCTGCCTTGCTTTTGCACTAGATAAAGTGAAGTACTGCATAAGCAGTAAAAAAAGTTTTGTTCCATACAGACAATTTTACTTAATACTTAATGCATCAGTGAAGTTAATTCAAGATATCCTTCCATGCAAAATATACTGAATGTCTGATATTTTGGAGACTTTATAGATTTCGGTGATTTATTTTGTGCTGACATAAGATATTCAATACATAAATTCATGAGAATGAAACATGTGCTGTGAATGTAATGCTCCAAAATTTCAAGGATTTTAAAGTACAGAAATGCAGTCTCTTCATTAGCCTGAGGTCTCCTGTTAGGGCCAGCCAAATTGTCTCTAAGCCAGGGTTTTAAACCCTGGCTATATGTTAGACTCTCAGAATTTTAAAGTATTTAATAACTCCTTCAAGGCTGCAACACAGAGCAATTACACTAAAATCTATGGAGATAGATTTTAAGCATGATTTTATATATATATATATATATATATATATATATATATATATATATATTCAATAAATAGATTTCAGTACTTTAGATGCAACCAGGGTGGCAAAGCATTCAATTGAACAATAGGCTGAAGCCACAGCCTTCTTCATCACTTGTGTTGACCTGAAGCAGTGATTTCCCATGGAGGATGGTTTTGCTCCTCAGAAGATATTTGGCAAAGCCTGAAAACATTTTTGGTTGTCACAGTTCAAGAGTATTGTCTGGTATCCAATAGGTAGAGGACAAGAATGTGGTGAAACATCTTACAATGCACGAGAAATTATTCAGACCAAAATGTCAATAGAGCCAAGAATGAGAAATACTGAGTGAGATAGGAGAGAGGTTGGGAGACTAGAGCCCAAATCCATGGGTCTAAAATCATTTTTAAAGTACCTTCTTTTTATCTTCTAATTCTAAAAATTCTAAGCAAAGATAGGAAAAAGGGATCTTATCTTCTTTCTTCTCAACTTTAGTTTTGTTTTTTTTCTGTTGACAGTTTGAAAGTGGATGGATAGCACAAAAAGTTCAGGCAATTCCTTCTTTCTTTCTTTCTTTCTTTCTTTCTTTCTTTCTTTCTTTCTTTCTTTCTTTCTTTCTCTCTCTCTCTCTCTCTTTCTTCTTTCTTTCTTTCTTTCTTTCTTTTTTTTCTTTCTTTCTTTTTTCTTTCTCCTTCCTTCCTTCCTTCCTTCCTTCCTTCCTTCCTTCCTTCCTTCCTTCCTTCCTTCCTTCCTTGTTTTTGCATATTTAACCCTTTCATATGTTTCCAAAGCAATTGTGTTATTATGTTAAATAACAACTACAGTTTAAAGAAAGAAATCTGTCAAACCAATGGACCATGATAGAGACAGCTGAATCCATCCTGTACAATCGATCACCTGACCCATCTATCCTTATGTTGTGTAGGTGGCCAAAGAAAGATTAAACTTTCATAGGAAGGCCCATTTTGACATTGTGATAAAAAATCACCTAAATATGAAAAGTGTATTAATGTGCTTTTATTATTTTTGTTTTTAAAGATTTTATTTATTTATTTATTCATGAAAGATACAGAGAGAGAGAGCAAGAGAGAGGCAGAGACACAGGCAGAGGGAGAAGCAGGCTCCATGCAGGGAGCCGGAGGTGGAACTCGATCCCGGGTCTCTAGGATCAGGCCCTGGGCTGAAGATGGTGCTAAACTGCCAAGCCACCCGGGCTGCCCCTAATGTGCTTTTATTTATGTAATTCACTTGTCAGAAACAGAGAAATGATAAGCTGCCATTGTGAGGCAGCTTGAGGTGGGGGGTGGCAGAGGCTGGTTAGAGATAAAGTATTGGAGCTTGAAAGAGAGGATGGGGTTAGAGATAGAAGCATCGCATACTTGGTGGGAAAGAATTATACTTTCCCAAGGTCTCCAATGAAGATGATATAAGGAAGGACAGGAAGGTTGAGAATGTAAGCTTTGCATGTTAAAAAACTGAATGTGGGAAGCCCGGGTGGCTCAGCAGTTTAGCGCCTGCCTTTGGCTTGGGGCGTGATCCTGGAGACCTGGGATCGAGTCCCATGTCAGGCTTCTGCATGGAGCATGCTTCTCCCTCTGCCTGCGTCTCTGCCTCTCTCTCTCTGTGTGTGTGTGTGTGTCTCTCATGAATAAATAAATAAAATCTTTAAAAAAATAAAAAACTGAATGTTAGGTCTACATGCAAAAGGCAAAATGCAGAGCAAAAGTTTTACAACAATATGAGTATATTTTTCCATCATCAGAGTTTATTTTGGGGGGGGGCAGGGAAGATAAGGATAGCTTAAATTAGTACTATTATTTTATCACTATTATGATACTTACATTTCTAAAACCTGAGTTTTTTTCTTCTTCAGGAGGAGTAGTTGCGTAACTAGGTGTGGATCTGGTGTGTCAGCGGAGGAGGGGAGTTCAGGATCTTTCCATGTCATCATCTGGAACCAGAGCTCTCTAAAGCCTCTGTGTTCTTTTGCTTAAACTAATAGGACTCCAACTTCCTTTAATAAAGGGAAGTGTAGATGTGACATCCACATTATTAATTGGAAACTATAGGTAATTCAGGATTCCGGAAATGTTATCAGGGCAGGTAGTTGGACAGGGATTAAGTAAAGTCCAGGACCGGCACAGGTATTTACAGACATTCAGCTATCAGTAGGCTGACATGTCATTGGGGAAAAAATTTTAATTGGTCTGAGTTGCTCATATACTTGGGCTCTGCTTTTTCTTAAATATCTTTGTCTCTGCATAATAACTGTTCAATTCTCATGACTATGCTTTTGCCCTCGTGTTCTGGTTCCAACTCTTTCCTGAAGCTGGAGACTTGTCCTGATCGCCAACCCCCGAATAGCTCTTGCCAGTCCCTACTCCAATACCACATTTCTGATCCTTAAAAATACCAGCCGAGTAGAGCTAGGTACATGTAGTGATTGGTAATAATGAATTCAAGCTCTCCAAGTGAGTAAGTGAGTGAGTGAGAGAGTGAGTGAGTGAGTGAGTAAGGGAAAACAAAACATGAAAGAAAACATTTGGTAAAGTTGTCAGTGATTCTTGACCCAAAACTAAGTCTTTTCTAGATCACAAGAGAACAAGTCAGCTTTCATCATTTTGATCCTGCATGCAAAAAACAGAAATGAAATATTTGCAGTGATGTGAGCTGGCTTTGAAATCAGCAAACCTTGGCTCACACCATTCACCAAATTGGCACATTCGTTGGAAATGATGTTCAAAGCAGCTTACAGTAGGAATGGGAAAAGCAGCTCTTGCTTCTCTGCAAAAAAAAATATACAACAGAATTTCCTTTGGAATTCACATTCAAGCTTGACATCCTAAGCATATAAATGTGCAGAAAGATGAAGGTATCCTATATTCAAATTTAATTAAATTAATTTATTTTTAGGCAACTAAGCTGCCTGTAACAGCAGGTGCTGATTATCTAATGAGAAGTGTACTTACCTCACATTTTACAATAGCTCATGGAGTGCCCAATTTCACTATGAAGTACTTCTGTGTAGAGATTCAAAAACAATTAAATCCATGTATTTCACAGTTTGGGGGTGGTTTACTAATAAGATGCCGATAGAGTACATATAGATCCACGTGCAAAAATGAGGTTGGTTTTTGGTGCAGGGGCTTCCCCCTACAGCCTTTTCCTCTCTCCAGTTGTCATTAGTCTAGATCTTGCATAGACTCTTATAGTGCTGACCAGTCAAAAAAACATGGCCTCAAGCTCTTTTCCATCCTCAAGCGAGATGGTAGGTGAAAAAACTGAGATAGTAGATTTTAATGAGAAGAAACCTAAAGACAGGAAAGCTTATGCTGGTAGCAGGGTCTCGAAGGATAACTAAAGGCTAAAAATGCAGAAGATGAAGCCCCATGGCAGCCAAAACCCTGTCCTAGTCAGAGGAGGGAGGCAGATTTTCTGGATTGGCTCTGTATTCCAGGAAGGCCATGTACAAGGGGAAATATTCAGCAGCCAAATCCAGAGTTGAAAAGCCAAAGGAGAAGTTTCTTGCTCCTGTCAGGGAACTAGTTGATGGTTACAAGAATGGTGGTATCCAAGTGGTTAAACTTTGCAAAACGCCTGGGTATATTATCCTACTGAAGATGTGCCTCGAAAGCTGTTGAGCCACAGCAAAAAATCTCAGTCAGCATGTGAGCAAACTCTGAGCTAGCATCACTCCCGGCACCATTTTGGTCATCCTCACCCGAAGAGTCAAGAGGGTGGTTTTCCTCAAGCCACTGAGGAGTGGCTTGCTGCTTGTAACCTGACCTCTGGCCCTCAATTGAGTTCTGTAGAGAACACACCAGAAATTTGTGAATGCCACTTCCAGCAAAATTGGTGTCAGCAGTGTGAAAATCCCAGGGCATCTCACTGATGCTTGCTTCAAGAAGCTGCACAAGCCCAGATGCCAGGAAGGTGAGGTCTCTGACACAGGGAAAGAGAAATAGGAGATTACAGAACAGCGCAAAGTTAATCAAATTCTGCGACAAATTAAAACTGTTCCTCAGCTTCAAGATTACCTCTGCTCTTCTGTTTTCTCTTACAAATGGAGTTTATCCTCACAACTTGATGTTCTAAATAACTGATCCATTTAAAAAGAATCATGATCTCAAAAAAAAAAAAAAAGAAAAGAAAAACATTTGGGCAGTAGAACAGTAAAATTCTGGGATGCTCCTTCTATATCCATTCTCAAAAAAAATATACATTTAAGGATGAGAATTTTAAGTTAATACTATGGGGACAAACCTTGGGAAAAAATAGAGGCAGTTCACTACAGGACCATATTCCGCGTGTACCTAGTGTTCAGTGTCGGAAAGGGAATGTCATATCTATACTTTATTTTAGTCTTTAACCTGCAATTAACAGAACAATGAAGTAGCACAGAAACTCTGCTTGCAGAACACATTTGTCATGTTTAAAACTGTTATATAATTTCATAATTTGATGCATTTCTCTTGGGATCCTACCATTTGACAAAAAAATGTCATTTAACAGATCATCTCTTACATAATATTTATTGTCCCTAAATTCGTTGGTAAATAATTGAGTTATATTTAAATAACTATTTGACCTCACATTTCTGTGGGTAACCCCTAAGAGTTATAATGGCTAGAGTCTAACATTTGTACCTGAATATATGTTAGAGACAGTAACAAGTATAAATAGGGTTAAGTTCAGAAGAAAAATGCACAAAGAAAAATCACATGGAAGAAAACTAAAGACCACAAATACCAGGTGGGATGAATTCACCTTAGTGCAAATATTTTAGGACAAATTTAGAAATGGTCATACTTGACCAAAGGGTAAGTAAGGGTGAATCAGCACAGTGGGCCACAGTGAATAAAAACAAATGTGATACAAAGGCATGCGAATGGGGAAAAAACTGACCTGCTACCATTTTTGATCAGCCCACTCTTCACCAAAAGTAATAAATTCCATTGATCTGGAGAAGGAAGCTTAATATAATCAATTCATTTAAATACCAGGTCAATTTCTGCCGAAATACCGAAATAAATGAATGAACATAAAAATTATACTAAAATCATCCTTCATATTTATTAACTTAGGCTTACTAATTGCATAATCCTTTATTCCTATTTTACCTACATTAATGGTTTATGGCATTCTCTTTTTTTCTTATATCAACTTTAAATTTTATATTCTTTTTAAAATTTAGATATTTATACTTTTTTCAACTGTATAACTCATCAATTTCATATATTATTTTTGCTTTAATGTCTGCTGTGTTTTTGGAATTATATATGTATACATACTTATGAAAATATATTGACATATATCGTTTTTTAAATTTTTTATTTATTTATTTGCGCAAGAGAGAGAGGGAGGCTGAAGCAGGCTGAGCAGGGGGCCCAACACCAGACTCAATACTAGGACCCCAGCTGGGACACTGAGATCATGACCTGAGCCAAAGGCAGATGCTTAACTAAGCCACCCAGGCACCCCTAACATGCATATTTCTACCCTAATACATATTAGAGAAAGAAGCAAATAGAAACAAGATTAAGTTCATATAATTATAAGTAATTTATTTTTCCTTCTTACCCTATTTCTTGTCAATGTCAGGTTTTTAACCTGTAAGATAGTTTTTCTATTTTTAATTTATTTATGCATTTTCAATGCATTTATTCACTTATGTCTATCTTTATTTTTAAAAATTTTCTTCTATTTTATTCCAATAAGATCACTCAATTGTTAGTCACTTGCACTTATTTTAATACATGTATTTATAGTTATAAGTTTCCTTGTAAATACTTTTTGTTGTATCTGTTAAATTTTGATGTGTAATAGGGTTTTTTTCATTCAAGTCTAATGTGTTTCACAAATTTCTCTTTACACAAATTATGTTTGATAGATTTTTATTGTATAGACCATTAGCCATCTTTATAGCTATCCTCTGTGATTAACTGTTAAATATTTTTGTCTTAGCTTTTACTCACTCCATCTATCATTATATGAAAAAATATTTTTTAAAAGATTTTATTTATTTATTCATAGACACAGAGAGAGGGGGGCAGAGATACAGGCAGAGGGAGAAGCAGGCTCCATGCAGGGAGCCCAATGTGGGACTCCATCCCAGGTCCTCAGGATCACACCTCAGGCTGCAGGTGGCACCAAACTGCTGCGCCACCGGGGCTGCCCTGAAAAAAATATTTTTGACGGCATAGATGACTTTCTTCACCCAAATTCTATAAAGTTTTGCTTAATAATTTTGAGATAGCATTGCAAGATTAATATTTTTCATGTTATGAAAAATAATGAAAATGTTTTTCATTTTTTCATCATTATATCTTCTGGATCTATTGTTTTGGATTTTGTTTTTGTTTTCTGACCTGTCAGTCAGGTTTTAGACAAGAAAAGACATTGCATTTGATATATTTAAAGATAGAAGAGTTTTGGAAACCACACAACTGGCATATCTTACATAGCCATTTATCTTGAAGAATTCTGGACTTATTTTTCTTATTCGACTACCTCATCCAAGATTATTTTCCAAGAGTCTTTATATGAGTTTAAAATTCCTGAGACTCTGTATGCTTAAATTCTTTTTTTGTCTTCACTTTTAAACAGTAGTTGCATGGGATAAAAAATATATATATATCTTGACTAGAGTTTCTTTTCCTGCAGCACTGTGAAAATATTCTCCTGCTTACCCAACTATTGCTAATGAGAAAATTGATATAAATCTGTATCTTATTTCTTCATGGCTGGCTGGCTTTTTCTTTCAGAAAGATTTTATCTTTTAAATCTTTAGTTTTAATATAATGTGTCTATATGTAGAAAATTTAAAATCTATTTTGCATGGCAGCATCAGAAACCTTTTGATCTGAATTCACTTTTCTTTAACTAGGAAAAACTCTGAGTCGAAGTTCCATGAGTCCATTTCCTTAAATATTTTCTTTCCTGCCATTCTTTTTTTTTTTTTTTTTTTAAGTTTTTAAATATATTTATTTGAGAAAGAGAGGGAGAGAGCCCAGGAGCACGGTGGAGATGCAGAGGCAGAAGGAGAAGTAGACTCCCCACTGAGCAGGAAGCCACATGTGGGACTTAATCCTGAGACCACGACCTGAGCAGAACTCAGGCACTTCTCTTTCCTGCCACTTTTGCTTTTGTGTGGAGTCTCTTAATTTAGGTATCACAACACTTCTGTTTTATCCTATCACACATACTCTTTTTAACGTTCTTTTAATATTTCTATTTTTTGTTGCTTCCCAGTGGTCTCTGAAAGATCTTAATCCAATATTCTAGTGCTTACATTTATTTTGGGCCCATGCAGAGTATTGAATCCATCCACTAAATTTCTATTTCAGCTGCACTATTTCTCATAGACTTTATTTACAGTTGGCTTTTCTTTATGATTCCTTCTTTCTTAGCTTTACACATATGGTCCTTCATCTCTTCGACAATATTTTTTAGGCTAATTCCAAATTTTTTCTCTCTCTGTTTATTAACTTTGTTTCATCTGATATAGTCTACTCAGTTTTTCCTTCTCTAAAACTGTGTAGTGCTCAAAGTTTGATTATTACACTTTGTGAGCAAATATTGTCTCAAATATTCCATCAGGTACCTTGGCTCTTAATTTAGACCCTGCTGGAGGAAGTGATGACTAAGAATATTGTGATTATATGATGTATCATCCAAGTCAAGATATTTTTGATGAGAAAGTGTGTTAAAATAATTTAAATCATACATTTTATTGAATAGTTATTTATTGGTGACATGTTTTATTTTACCATGGATCTTCAAAGTTATTTTCAAAACTATTTTCAAAGATAAGATTCTTTCTTATTTTTATTTTAAAAATAAAATATAACCGCCTACATTAAATTTTAAAAAATGGGTCATTTTTATTGTTTATTTGAACATTAATTTAAAAGTACCATAAGCAGAATTGCAGAATCATTATTCTTGAAGTTTGTATATTACATATATACTATAGCTAATATATATATTTATACATCTATATATAAACTATATATATGTAAATATATATAAATGTCCTTAATACAATGGACTTGTTATTTATTTGGAATTATATTTTTAAAATATGCTCTATTTTTGTATTTTATAAAACTCATGTAATCTTCTTCAAACTTTTATTTTATGTTTAAAAAATTAAAAATAATTGTCTTCAATTGATTTTTCCCCTTCAGGTCATAATAGATTTTTTACAATATTATTGATTATTTTCCCTATGCTGCACTTTTCATATGACTGCCTATTCAGCTCATAATATTTTAAATTGAGTAAAGTCTTCCAACAGATGTTGAAATACCCAATAAGCTCAGGGGAAATAATACTAAGTGGAGAAGATTCTCAATTCTAATTATTTTTACATTATAAAACGTGTAAATACTTTGTCCCATCATTTTTTGGTCTTCATTCTTAATAAAACTCTTCAAGAAATATTTTTATGAGTTAAAATTTATTAAATAAGTTTTTTTTTTTTTTTTTTTTTTTTAAGGAATTTTATTTATTTATTTAACAGAGAGAGAACAAGTAGGTAGAGTGGCAGGCAGAAAAAGAGAGAGAAGCAGGCTCTTCACTGAGCAGAGAGCCAGATGCAAGGCTCCATCTCAGGTCCCTGGGATCATGACCTGAACCAAAAGCAGACACTTACCAACTGAGCTCCCAGGTAACCCTATAAAATAAGTTTTTAAAGTTTATTATTGTTTTGAATGTTTGGGCAAATACAGATGCTGGAAATTAGAATCCCATTCAAATGCATGGGAGTATAGAATACAAACATAACCAATAAATATAGGGGATACATAAAGAGATTATCCCACAACATGAAGTATTCCAAACCCCAATAATAAAATTTCAAGCTTATATTTGTAAACAGATTAACCTCTCATAGATTAATTGGTACATATTTTTTTCTTATTTTTTAAAGGAATACATTTTAATATCTTTCATTTTGAAAGCTTTTCAATAATTATAATGCAAAACCACTTCCAAAATTTAATTGATAATAAGTAGCAAATAGAAAAGACATTTACTGCCATGGCACAGACATTTTTGTATTAATAACAGCTTCATCACTTAATTTTTGTTGTTTATTTGCTATAGCTGTGTATATATAGAAATGTTTGTAAATTTTAACAAAGAGCTTATTTTTAAATTGATAGAGTATTACAATTTGTATGACAAAATTATGAGCTTTGTGTGCATCACCACCAATTCCAAGCACAATTTTATTCCAACGCTTTTGTAATTCAGCAAGAATAATGTTTGTGACATGATACTGTGCTCTCAGGAAATTAGTATTCTTATAACTGCGAGTAAAAATTTAATAATCAATGTTAAATCCCTAACTCAATATACCATTCAAATTTAATAACTTAGATTAAGACATCAAGTAATTATTGTAATTAACTATTTTTCTCTATTTGAAACATCATATGATAATATAAAATTGGTATCTTTTAAGTGTTTAAAATTCTTCTTTTACTAATGAAGCCAACTCATTGCCCACTATCCCTTCACTTTTTATAAATGCATAAAAAACTTGCAATAAAATATGAGCAGAGTTTAGAACAGCCGATTTGTTTTAAGTGTATCCATGTTTTACAGAATGATAGCTAAATGCAGATGTCTCACCTTCCATCATCCTATTAATGTAACTACTAAAGCTTGAAGTAAGTGCTAATGTTTTTTCAGCCAGTTTTTTTGTTTGTTTTTGGTTTTGCATGTGGCTAATGATATAATCCTGATGACAGATATTAAATATCAACAAATACTTTTGCAAGTTACATGTTCACCCTCAACTTCCTTGAAAACTGCAAATGTAGTACAAAAATTTTTCTTATGCTTGCAACTTTGCTCTTTGAGCTCATTGCTGTGAAAGTGCTGCTTCTACTAGAATTGATCTGTTGGACTCAGGGACTGAACACAAGATAACTATACATGGGGGATCAAAGAAGACATTCTAAACAAATTATGACTTCTAGAGGAAATCCACTCCTTTTGTGATCATAATTTTTATTTTCAACATGTAAGAGAGAGGAAGTTGATTAACCAATCCAGTATTCTCATATATTGTTTTGTTGCTGCCCCTAACATTTTAAACATGTCTTCAAAAAGCAAGAAAGAAAGAAGAAAGAAAGAAAAGAAAAGAAAGTGAAAATCTCTTCCAAGAAATATATTCAGGAACTACTGCAAAGTCTCAAAGTGAATGGAAGAGAGCAAGTACTCTTTATTCGTTCTCTGAGATCTCAAAAGATGTGTCAAAATGCCTTAGTTCTGAAAACTGGATATTTGTGTTTTCTTATTCAACTTGATACTGCCCACTTTGAACTGCCCAGTAAGTGCTGGCACCACAGCCTTGTGTAATTCCTATTCCTTTCACTATAACCAACCATTTTTTTTTAAGATTTTATTTATTTATTCATGAGAGACACAGAGAGAGAGAGCGAGGGAGAGACATAGGCAGAGGGAGAAGCAGGCTCCATGCAAGGGAGCCGGATGGGGGACTCAATCCCGGGTCTTCAGGATCACGCCCTGGGCCAAAGGCAACGCTTAACTGCTGAGCCACCGGGGCGTCCCTATAACCAACCATGTTTTAAAAATGATAGTTGAGGGGCACTTGGTGGTTCAGCTGGTTAAGCATCCAATTCTTGATTTCAGCTCAGGTCATAATCTCAGGGTCATGAGATCAAGCCCTGGGAGACCAAGCTCTGTCACAGGCTAGTGTGGAGCCTGCTTAGGGTTTTCTCTCTCTCTCCTCCTTGGTCCCAAACCCCCACCAATCTCTCAAAAATATAATAATTGAAGTCATAGAAATAATTGAATTATCCTTTAATTACCATAACATCTTATCTTCTTTCTGAATTTTGCATACAAGGGGTTTACACTATAAAAACCTCCCTATTGCATCCCCAATATCATGAATTTCCCCTGATGATAAAAAAAAAACATAAAAAATGTAGAAGGCAGCAATGCTTACAAACTTGTATCCTATGTGTAGCTCACGCCAGCATTCTCTTTATTATAATTAAATTATATTGCCACTATATTTTCTTTTAAAAATATGTAATTATGTTAGGAGTGAGATATTTATTTATTTATTTATTTATTTATTTATTTATTTATTTATTTATGATTTGATGATTTGATGATTTTATTTATTTTTTCATGAGAGACACAGAAAGAGAGGCAGAGACACAGGCAGAGGGAGAAGCAGGCTCCATGCAGGGAACCCGATGTGGGACTCAATCCCCGGTCTCCAGGATTAGGCTCTGGGTCCAAGGCAGCACTAAACTGCTAAACCACCCAGCCTGCCCAAGATACTTATTTTTTGATGAAAGTGCATTTAGAAAGAAATCATTAAACATAGTCTAGTCCATGTAAAGCAGTTTTGAATCACTTTTCATCAATCTTAATACTAATTCCTTAGTCAACCTTAATAAATCTTTCAAAGACGAAGTTTTATTGACCAGAACTATATATAAAGAAAGCCTTAATAAGGTACTCATAATTAATAAAAAAATTATAGCCCCCCCATTAGTTATCAAAATACATCTAGTACAGAAATTAAAGATTGAGGAAGTTAACCATTTTTTTCAGGCTTCAGAAAATTAAAAACAAAAACAAAAACAAAAAACAAAAAACAAAACTAGCCTAGTATCTCAAAACCCTGGGAATGATTTTAACTTTAAAATAATATTTTATTTTAACCTAAGTTATTTGGCTAAGTACCTGTTTTCAGCTCCCCATAAGTTACAGAACTCATAAATGTCCAAAATAAGTTTTTTAAGCAATAACATACTGATTTTTATCCTACTATTATTAAAGACCCATACAATTTCCTCAGGCAAGATATGCAAGAACATAGAGAGTTGAGGAGAATGGCTAACACATATGCAATAAAAAATCATTTGAGAGAGATAGAAATTTCAAGACAACTAGCTTTCAACCTTTGGAGTATTTTTTGCACTCCAATTCACATATTCATTTATTGATTTATTGTATAAAAATGAACAAAACTGCAGAATGCTTTACTTTAAGGAGGGTTCATCTAAAACAATTTTTGACATTGACAAAAAAAAAATTTTAAAGATTGAAACTGGGGTGCCTGGTTAATCCTCCAACTCTTGATTTTGGTCAGGTCATGATCTCAGCGTTATGAAATTGAGACCCACATCAGTCTCTGCGTTGGATGTGGGGCCTGCTTGAGTCTCTTTCTCCTTCCCTCTCTGCCTCTACCTCTCTTCCCACACTCCCCCAACATCTCTAAAAAAATAATAAAAAAAAGATTGAAACTGAAGCAAACCAAGTATGACTAAGTTTCATAAACAAAAATCATCTAAACAGTGAGGTAATAGCTAAATTAAATTATATGTAACTAATTGTTTTAGTCCCCTTGTTGAAGTATATGTCTCAAATTATCTTCTACTTTTTAGTGTCCTACTGGCATATAGATGAAATGGATAGATGTACAGAGTTTAAGTATCTTTTGATGCTTATAAAAAATGTTATAGGCACTGTTTACACTCTGTCAAGCATTCTACATAAACAGGGTTTGTTCATTTTTGATAATGGCTATACTATTAGAAGTGGACGTGTGTTGCTGAGTGAAGATGATTGACTTCCCCTAAAAGAGTGCATGTTTCGTTTTTCCAATTGAGTTGATAAATTTGGAAATGTACGTCTATACTCTCTATCTTGTTTGTCCATATGACCAGTGACCTATGTGTCAGAGTTCCTTATGGAAGTTAGAAAGGAGATACATGGCAATGGCAAAGAGCCAAACTAACCAGCCCATGAGGAGATCAAACCTGGGGTCTGGGCCTCATTAGCACCATGCTCAAAGCAAGCAAGTTAATCATTCACAGACTAATTGGGCCCAGATCACATTAGTTCTCTTGTTTTTAAGTTTCTCCTAGCTTAGTATCATATACAAATAAGCAATTAATAAATGTTTTCCTATTACAAAGTGTTTAAATGCAATATTTAATATTAAATGTTTATAATTGTTGCTCTCAAACTTGTGTGTTTTTAACTTTGTACATGTTAATAGACTAAAAATTATTTTAAATATTTAAATATAGATGTTTTCATTGTTTGCAAACTCCTGGACATGAATAGTTTAAAGAAGTTTACTATTAGTTTTATCAACAGATGTAGGGATAAATGACCATTACTATGAAGAATTGACAAAACATCGTTCCCTACCCCATGGTATACCATTTCCCACTGGAAGTATTTTCAGGGCACACACAGGCCCCAAATCCTACACTAGCACTAGGAAGTTAGGAAACCTACACTATCACTAAGTATCTCACCTTATGATGGGAAAACTAACACGATTTAACAAAGAAGAAAGTTCATTTGGGGGAAGAAAATGACTTTATATGTTTAAATATATATGTAAGTATCTATTTTCAGGAAAATAATGAGAAAATCCATGAGGTGAGAATGAAGAGTCTTAAAGGAAAGAATTAGAATAAGGCTCAAAATCTGTTATAAGTGTACAAGAGTTCTGGGTAGGGAAAGGTGATCTAGCAGGTTGGGAAGAGTATAGAGTAAGGATGGAAAAATTGTGTGAGGACTTTTTAACAGCAGGAGAGTATAATATTAAATTTTAAACCAATGGTTTTCTGGTGTAATAATGCAAGTTCCAGTGAACCGAAGTTCAGAAAAAAAATAATAAAAAGCTTCAGCCCAGCACCCTGGAACCTCAGCAGGCAATACATAGACACAGGCACTGCTGAAAATTTCTTCATAGTTGCATGGCAGCAGGGCCATCCATTAACCAGCAGCTCTGATTTCTGTTACTTTACTTCTTTTCTTGGCTCTTGGTACTTGGTTCTCAAGACTACCCATAGATCCAGAGATTCTGTACACGAATAGCCACCTAACAAATTCATTTTCTCCTTTGGGTTATTTGACTAATACAGATTTGTCAAAAATATATGAAAAGCCACAAAAGAGCATAGGAAGCAGTAATTGTGCAACAGCAGAAATTTGGAGCTATCAAAATGTGAGCCCTTGGGAACTCATAGATACTTCAAGACGACCAATGCTGACACACCACCTGGTGTGGTATAACTCTGGTATGGTCCTGCTGGTCATTTGGGCCAGGACCATTGTGATTGGCTGTACCACACTGTGGTTTTTCAGTGCCTAGGCCATATCACTTGTTGGATACTTTACATATAACTGCTGAATAAGACATTAGATTTTTTTAGCGTGTGGGACAGAACTATCCTAAATGACAGAGTGTCTCGAACTACTTTATAGATTACCTGCATAAGGTAAAAAATTGGACTCATTTCATTCCATTCATCTAAGAAGAAAATGTTTTAATAGCATTTATATTTAAAACAAAATGATGCAATAGTACAGGTGAACATGGCCTCACGTCAGTGACTATTAATAATTACAATTCAAATCTTAATATCTTCAATTATATATGGGTTTGTTTACATCAACTTGATGACCTTTTAAGAGCATTATATACCTTCATTACTGTCTCTTGTAAATTTGCTCAGAGTCAGACTGAAGAAACAGAAAGCTTTAGGAATAGTAGCTATCCTCAATCACTCTACCCAAATGTCCTTATATTACTCAAAACAGTCATATTTGATTATTGATAGCAACAAGGAGAATGCCAAGCTGGCAGTGTCTGGGAAGAGGTTTCACATATGTGAAATTAAGAATTCCTCTATTTTCTCTTCCCAAAGGTATGCTTCCAGGCAGAAAACTGCATCTAAAACTGGAATCAGCTATGCTTGTCTTCACTTAGTTACTGATTCATGAGTTCCTTGAGGCACTCCTTCTCCTTAGTACAATTGTTTGACAACTACAGAAAATAGTATGTTTTTGCCATACGTTTGCCTGCAAACATCGCATTCTCATAATTTCAAAAAATTCTGTAAAGTGAAAACATTTTCTTTCATTCGGAGCAGTTTTGTTTGGAGAGATCTATTAATATCCCTTTCAAAACCTTTCTCCTCAGTTTGAGACCATTATTTGGTAGTGAAGACCTTTTTTGCTTCTTCATTTTGAACTGGAAGTTTTGTTCTCTGATGATACTTGTTGGCTCGCAAAACCTAAAGAAAATCACAGGGAATCAAATAAAGCCCTCTTCCTTTGATGTCTACCCAAGAGCATGGAAAAACTATCACTTATTTCACCTAAAATTCCTTTAATTTAGTCGCTCAACTGCTGAGAGATGACAAAGCATTCAGGCTCTAGAATAGAACCTAAAGTATAGTAAAAAACCAAAAGAAGCATTTAGAGAAATAGTTTTTAAGATTTCACCACATTTATGAAATTAAAATTAAGTTTGTGTCTCAAAAACATAGTGCAATAAAGAACAGATATAGATAGATGATGATGATAGATAGATAGATAGATAGATAATTCAGGCCAAAATACTCGGTATATTTTAACTTTTCCTGATAATTTCTGATTATAGTTTTAATTTTGTGTCATAAAATTAGAAATACAGTAATTTCCAACTTGCTTCAGTATATACATTCCATTTCTCCTGTAAGGACAAACATTCTCAATTCTTCCAAGTTTAAAGTATCTTAATTTAAATAATGATCAGGCCACCGGGTGGCTCAGTTGGTTGAGCATCCAACTCTTGGTTTTGGCTCAGGTTATGAGATCAAGTCCCAAATTGGGCTCCTTGCTCAGTGTGAAGTTGGCTTGCGATTCTCTCTCCCTCTCCTTCTGCCCCTCCCCTGCTTGAACTCTTTCTCTCTCTCTCTCTTTCTCTCTCTGTCTCTCTCTGTCTCTCTCTCTCTCAAATAAATATATAAATAATCAAAATGGTACTATAATAATTCATGTTTGTCTAGGTGGAAAGAGATTATATAATTTGTAATGCCAGAAATAAAGTGTTCCAAATGATAACATCGCCTCTTATGAATCCCATTTCTCATTTTCCTTTTGCAATAAGCCATTTTGCTTATGAATAAAAATAGTATTCACAAAATATTGTTTATGGTTATATGTGGCTCCCTTATTAAAATCAGGGCATTTAAATACAATGTTTTTGAAACATCCTAAAGGAATCATGTTAAATTTGTAAAATATAGAGAAATATATTAATTTGTTGGGTTCTCTGGTAGACACACCACTACTGTGTTCTACTATTATGCTTTTGCACCTGAGATTCTAGAATTTTTGAATAGGAAATCATTTTTTTCCCTTCCAAATGGCTATTGAAAAGGACAAATAAAGCAATAGTTGTAAAATTTTTGGCTAAGACATATTTCTTTATATAGTGTTATATTTAGTTAATTATTGTCCTTTTCATTACTAAAATGTAGATTCTATTGAAAGCAAATGAATTTTAAGGTTACATTAAATAACATATGTATGTTTGTGGACATTTTCCTTGCCATCATGTAGAATGTTTTGGGGAGCACCATAACTAGCATCTACTTCAATGTTTCTCAAATTGTGATCCTTCCAACATACCCATCTGACATACACAGACTTCCTTATATGTCAACAGTGTGGTATACGTAGGATGTATATTTTTGGAAAGCTTTTTCAAACCTTGGAAAATGAAAAGAGTTTGTGAGCATTTGTCCTTAAATCCTCCTGCACTTAACAAATCTTTCTTAAAATACTGTTTACTTAATAACAACCAGAAATGGAATGGTAAAACTGTCTTTAAAGGCAATGTCTAGGGGGATCCCTGGGTGGCACAGTGGTTTAGCGCCTGCCTTTGGCCCAGGGCGCGATCCTGGAGACCTGGGATCGAATCCCACATCAGGCTCCCGGTGCATGGAGCCTGCTTCTCCCTCTGCCTGTGTCTCTGCCTCTCTCTCTCTCTCTCTCTCTGTATGACTGTCAAAAATAAATAAAAATTTTAAAAAAAGGCAATGTCTTTGTGTGACTGTCAAAAATAAATAAAAATTTAAAAAAAGGCAATGTCTAATGTGGACCTCTTATATAGTCCAACAAAATTTTTATTTGGTTACACATACATATATTAATGCACATTTTTGTTAATAACCAAATCAAAGCATTTATATGAACTAAAATTATTTTGATATTAAACATTGACTGATTATATGTTATAAAATATGCATTATAAGGAAAAATATTCTTTCAGTATAATTACACTTAATGCACAAACATATTTATAATAATCTTGGTTATTTTGGGCTTTGAAAAATAAAAAATAGGGTTTTTGTTGTTGTTATGAGTCAATGATGAATAGAGTGAGTCTGTTATATAATGTTCCTGTTTTGATTGAATAAAGCACATACTGTAGAGTTTCCAGGTTCAGTTCAGACAGAGTGATCATATACTAGCGTATCCTTCCTACTGATTTCAACTAAAAACACTGGACAACAGAATATATAAAGCAACTATCACCAGACACTGAAAAGTAATTACAATAGAACCTCTCATAGGAAAATCAAAACTCAAAGAATGAGAATGAGATCTTCTGTAAATCTGCTATTCAATATAAACAACCAAAAGGCTAGAGGATCCCTGGGTGGCACAGTGGTTTAGCGCCTGCCTTTGGCCCAGGGCATGATCCTGGAGTCCCAGGATTGAGTCCCACATCAGGCTCCCTGCATGGAGCCTGCTTCTCCCTCTGCCTCTCTCTCTCTCTCTCTCTCTCTCATAAATAAATAAATAAAATCTTTAAAAACAACAACAACAACAACACAAAAATCAAATGCTGACCATATTTCAAAATTTACTTTTTCAAAACTCTGGGTATTGAATAAATTTTGGGAAAAAAAAAAAAAGAACAACAGAGGATCATTTACTCAAGAAAACTGCTTAACTTCAGGGCAAACAGCAGATTGCAGCTTTTTAAAAAAGGTTTATTTATTTTAAAAAGATAGAGAGCACCTGTGTGTGAGTGAGAGTGGGGACAGGGGAGGGGCAGAGAGAGAAGGAGAGAATCCTCAAGTGGACTCCTCCTCGCTGAGTATGGAGCCTGATGCAGAGCTTGACATGGGACTTGACTTGGAGCTCCATCTCAAGACCCTGAGATCATGACCTGAGCCGAAATCAAGAGTCAGCTACTTAACCAACTAGGCCACCCAGGGTCCCAGAATTTGGGGCTTTTTAACTTTGCTTGTTCTCATCCTTCTTTCCCCAGCTTCATAGTATCTTCAGATCCAGCAGTCTCATCACCATGGTAGCTGTTAATACAGCCTGGCCACCACCAAAAGAGAGAGTAAGAGACTGGAGATCTTAAAAATTCCCATCCTCAGAACTGTGTCACTAGTCAATAGGTCTTGCAGATCTCTGGAAAGGTGATCTTGCTGAATAGGAAAAACCATATCCCAAGAATTTGCTCCCCCCCAAATCACTTGTCTAATGCAGCCTCTTCTTGAGGTTTAGACTAGTTGGGGTAAACAAGAGTCTGACCAAAACTGTAGAAAGAAGATCTCTGGAATGAGATATCCATAAAGTACTTTGAAAGCTCCTATGTACACCTGGAAGACAAGACAGTTACAGGCTTATGCAGGACTGTGGATATGTCCACAAAAGAAGAAGACTCTAGTCTCTCATCCCTGGGTGACCTTGAAGCCCTGCCCAAATAAGAAGTTAAGAGTACGACAGAGTTGTAAACTTCCTGAACACTGAGCTTTATATTCAACACACACACACACACACACACACACACACACACACACACACACCACAGAGTCTCAGGAAGTTTGGAAGACTTACAGTTTCAAGAAATTTAAGGAAATCTCTGTACACGTATTAACTGACCAGAGTAAACTATGTAGATACTTCAGTGGATGCTGAATCATTCTTTTTGTTTACCCTATGGGCAGTTGTCTCTACAATTGAGATCATCCAATGGGTGGGTAAGTAAAAAATTTTGCCTCACTTTCACTGCACTGATCTGTGATACTATCTTGGCCCCCAAAGGCCTTAGATCTATATTAACTCACTGACTAGGGTTCTTATGAGAAAAATGTCCTAGTCTTCCTCCTTATGGTTCCAGGCAGAAGCTGTACACTCTTCTATACCTGAAATAATGCCTCAGACCAAGTGAAAGTCCATACAGAAACTTCTGAAAAAAAGCCTGACCCTTTGCTTAACTGGTTAGATCCAGGATGTTGGAGGGTATAGTTGAGGTTATTACTGTGGATAAGCTCCATTGTGCTCTTTGGATTCCTGTTGATATAAAACTTAACTAAATGCTATATGAGAAAAATTGAACAAATTTGGTCCTGGACCCTGTGAGTAAAATTAATCATAGTGGCTGACAGGGTTGTACTCATGGGAAAATGCTTCTGGAGCCAAGAAAATATGGGAACCATGGATGAATATTGTTGCTAGATGATTCATCATAGGTCTCTCTTGTTCTGTATATCACACAAGAAGAAACACTAATAACCTTTATTCCAGGTTATCTTTTCAACGATGTTTCATAACAAATGGTCTTACAAGGTAGGGCTAGTAACTTCTGCTGGAGCAAAGAGAAAGTTTATATGCTGCTCAGCATAATAAAGATAATTCATCCATCTGGGATGAAGGATAGTCAGGTTCACCCCATACCACAAAAGATTTGGGTTCCGTAGCTGAGATTCACTGTGTCATCTGCCTAGGCCCCTCTCCATCACATGTTTAGGAGAAAGGGAACCAACACAATACAATTCTCATGGGCCTTGCTAGACTATAGTGATAAATTCCTTTGTTTTTGACTCAGAAATCTATCCTCTATCAGCATCCATGAAATATATGAAGCAATTTTTTAGCTTGTAAATAAAGTAAAATATGACTTTCAAAGGTTCTTGGCAAAGAGATGAAACATAGGAAATTAGTAAATTATTTTGATAAAATATTTAGCACATTTTCAGGAAAGGTATACATTCATAATAAATTCAAACTAAAATCATCTAATTGAAACACAACAGAAAACTAGAAAGATGGCAGGCACCACTTACCCACTTGATCCATATTAACACAACCAATAATAAGTTCTGTTGATATTTTATCCCTCTTGATATGATTCAATGAAAAACACTCACCTCTTGGGTATTATTCCCCAAAAACCATAAACCCCAGTCTAATCCTCAGAAAACAGTCAAGTTGAGGGCCTTTCTATAAAACACATATCCATTCCTCCTCAAAATTTCCCATCATGATTGGAAAGACCAAGAAACTTTCACAGATTGGAGGAGACTAATGCATGGCTGCTAAATGCAACATGACATTCTGGGTTGAATCCTGGAACAGAAAAAAGATGTGAGAGCTAAAACTGGTGAACTCTGAATAAAGTCTACAATTTATTTATTTTTAAAGATTTTATTTATTTATTTATGAGAGACACAGAGAAAGAGGCAGAGATATATGCAGAGGGAGAAGCAGGCTCCCTGCGGGGGGAGTTTGATGTGAGACTCTATCCCAGGAACCCACGATCACAAACTCAGCCAAAGGCAGACGCTCAACCACTGAGCTACCCAGGTGTCCCATCACCATAGCTTTGTCATAAGATGTTCCCAGTAGGGAAACTGGGTAAACCCGAGCAATTTCTGGAGATACTTTGAGTTGTTATAACTGAGGGTTGCTACTGTTGGAGGCCGAAGACACTGCTAAAATCCTACAAATGCACAGAAGCAGCCAACAAGAAAGAATTATCTGAACTGAATTGGTGATATTGCTAAGTTTGGTAAATTCTAATGCAATGAATGTTTTATTTATTCTGTACCTCTTAATGAAGACCATTGGAAATGGCTCTCTTTATGCTGACAAGGCCAGTGATATACCTTCACTCTCTTACCTCAGAATTTCCACAATTCTACAGTCCTTTGTCATTATCTATCAAGAATAGTTCCACTCTATCCCATAGGACAACACATTGGATTATTGCATTGGTGATAACTTGATAATTGTACCAGGTGGTGAGAAAGTAGCAAATGCTTTTGACATGTTATTAAGACAGGTGCAAATCAAAGGGTAGGTAGGAAACAAATTCCACAAGACCTCAGGAAGCTGTTATTTTGGTGAACCATTAGGAGTTCAGTGATCTAGGGCAAATGAGATATCCTTTGAAAATGAAGGATTACATCTTTCCTACTATGAACAGAGAAGAACAATGGCTAATAGGCTTGTTTGGATTTTGAAGGAGACATATACCTTATTTGAACATTCAGTCCAATCCATTTACTAAGTAACCCCCAAACCTACTGATTTTGAGTGGTGTCTTGAATAAAAGAAAGATATGCAGCATATCCAGGCTGCCATGTGGTTTGCTCAGATATCTGGGTCATATGAATCACAGCTCTCATGATGCTTCAAGTATATATGGGAGATGGTGGCATGTGGAGTCATTAGCAGACCTCCATGGGAATCATAGCAAAGAAGCTGAGGATTTCTGAATAATGCTCTGCCATCTTTCATAAATAACTCTTCTAATTTTGAAAAGTAGCTCAGATGCTACTAGGCCTTATTAAAGACTGAACACTTAACCGTGAGCCACCAGGTTCCCATGTGATCTGAGTTACTCATAAGGAACTGAGTGATACCTGATTATAGAGCTTAACCACTTCTACCTTGAAAGGGATTGCATTTTGTTCTCACTGGAATAAGTATTTATTCTGTGTATGGAATTGCCTTCTCTGCCCACAATGAGTGGGCAATTGACTTACAAATGCTTTATACACCATCATGTTTTTCCACACAGCATTGCTCCTGAATAAAGAACTTACCAAATAACAAATGAAGTGAGGCTTTTTAAAAATTCTGTAAATAATTTTGTAGTTCTGTAATACATTTTGTAATGTAAATTGCAATCAGCCCTATATTTATGCAATTACAAAAACTTTTAAAAATATAAGCTAAAATGTACCTATCGTAAGCCCTCAAATGAGCTTTAACTTGATAATATACAAGGCTATTTTTATTGAGCTGACTACATTTCTAACTTATACCAGGACCCAGAAATATAGATAAATCATAACCCCTGCTACAAAGAAACCAATAGAAAAATGTATATAAATTCCAGGAATTAATAAAAATATATGCAAAGTACTGAAAATAATAACTTTCACAAAACATTTTCAGTTAATACTCTTCTATTATATGATTATGCCTTAAACGTCAAATACTATTTTAGGCACTTTAATGTATATTAGCTAGAAGAGCCTTCTGTCAATAAAACAACTTCAGACTGTCACATGAAACTAACTGCTTGGTCTCCAGAGCTAATTTTATTGATCTCTGGATCTAATTTTATTATTTGATTTATAAACACTTACATATGGCTTATTATTTGCCAAGCACTGACTTCAGCTCCTTGCAAATATTTACATTGATTTAATGTAATTGTTAATTTGAATTATATCAAATTATACTGATAATTCAGCTCATTAAATAACATAGGGACAACAACACTGTAGGATGGTGGGAAAAATGTGTACTAATTTAGCCTTTGGGGAGGGTCTCTGGTACATCATCAAATCATCCATCTTAGAGGTTGCCTCATACCTGTGTCCTATTAACTTCATTCACATCTTCCATTCTTTCTCCATTTCTTTGAAACACAAACATCAGGGACATATATATGGTGGTCTTTCCATTTTGAAAATTGGCACCTGAGATTTCTGAAGACAATTTTATATATCAAACTCTACTTTATTGATTCCCAGCAGCATGGTTCAATACAGGAGAAATACATAATTTGGAAATTCATATTAAATACATATTTCAAAGATTATTTATTTGAGAGAGACAGAGCAGAGTGAACAAGAGGGGACACAAGTGGAGGGGAGGTATAGAGGGATAGGGAGAGGAAGGCTCCCCACTGAGTAAGGGAGCCCGATGGGAGGCTGGATCCAGGACCTTGGGGTCATGACCTGAGTCAAAGGCAGATGCTTAACTGACTGAGCTACCCAGGAGCCCCAGTGTCCTGATTTTTAAATGGGAATAATGAATTTCCTGCATGTTCATGGGGTCTTTCAAACTCCTATTCCCAAAAGGAGTTTTGATGTAAAAGTAGAAAATATTTTAAAAGGCTTAGCGAAAGCTTCCATACATTCCACCAGAAAAGAATGCAGAGTGCACTGGAAGTAAATTTGCACACAGGTGCACATGTACACATACTTCCAAATTGTATTTTGATGGATAAGCCACTAAGAAATTGAACAATTATAAATATAATCATAGTTCTTGACGTATTTTATCTTTGCAATATTTTATCTTTGCAATGTTTTCTCACTGTACTGTGTATTCTTACCATCCAGGGAAATCTTATTAATCAAGTAAAATTATGTATATTGAGGGGCTCAGATCATGATCCCGAGGTCCTGGGATCAAGCCACCTGCTGGTCTCCTTGCTCAGCGGGCAGTCAGCTTCTCCCTCTCCCTCTGCCTCTCTCCTTCACTCATGTGTCCTCCCTCTTTCTCAAAATAAATAAAATCTTAAAAAATAATAATAAATAAAAATCAAGACACTTAATTGACTTCAAAAAGAAATTAAAACTCATGGTGGAGGAATGGTATCAATCTTGAATGAATTAGTGTGACTGAGGGGACCATGAGACAGACTGGAAATGTTTCTGTTCTCTGTTCACAGAGAATGTTCATAGAATCATTTGTTCTATGGCCAGCACTGAACTTGCAGAAACAAAACAAAACAAAACAAAAAGAAAGTAAAATTGCAAAGTTCAGAGAATCTCAAGAACACCAAATTAAAATTCAAACGAGCGGATCCTAAAAGTTTGCTTTTTTCCTCTGTATTTTTAAGATGAAGCAAAACCCATATTTCTATCTAGTTCCCTTCCCTAGGGTGGCTTCTCCCTTTTCTTCAGAGGGTATTCATATCTATTACTGCCCGGTGCTGATAAAGTTTTGATTTTTCAAAAATTGAGATCTTTCATTCAGCAAATGGCATTGAACCTTAAGAAGACCCTAGCAATAACCACTGTTGCTGCATTTTTTTTTAAGTTCTTAGGTTTTTATACCTTACTCATGAACACAACACATAATATACTTCCTCCAGGTAAATCTGGATAAAAGAATAAATGTTTGATGTAAGAATTGAATTCAGTGTAAGCAGACACCAAGCGATTATATTACAAAAGAAGATAAGTATGGAAAAGTAAAAGCAGTATACACATAAAGCTAAAGTGATTTTACAAGGTAAATTAAATATATATTCGCATCACATTGCCCTACATTACCATTCCCTACAATCTGAAAGTCTAGTTTTTTTAGTCAGGTGATATGGAACAAATGACAAATGTTTTCCTGTTTTCAAAACCATCTAAATATTACACTAAAATTCCCCAATCTCCATTCATTTTTCAAAAATACTAACAGTAAGAAGGTAAAAAAACTGTTCCATAAAAATGACAGGAAAATTGAGTTGATTTCATGTAATTGAGTAATTAGAAGATACAATTTTCTGAACAAGAAATTCACAATCATTATAGTAATCTGCTGACAGTTCTTCCTCTTTTCTCATTCTTAAATTTTGGGTGATTAGAAAATCTAAAGTAAGACAAAGTAAAATGATATTTTGAATACCCCAAACCAGATTTAAAGTTTGTATTCCAGGTAGTAAATTTCTCGGATTTTGTCCTGCATTGAATTGTTCATTTCTGTCAAATTCAACATTAGAAGACAGAAATCCTGAAATCACCACTCCTACCAATTCTCTCCAACTGTTTCTAGGATCGCAAGAAAAAAATTTAGAATCCTTGGGGATGGAGAAAATTACAGGATTCGCTGATAGTAAATGAACACAGCATGCAGCACACTTACACAAGAGTGTTGTTATAGTTTGAAATAGTCACAAATCTAAAATCTAAATATTAATTGAAGATAAAATGAAATAATATACTTTAGGATATTTGTGCAGGGAAATATTGTAGATCAGTGAAGTTTTATAAATGTATCAGCTACATGAATTTATGACTAAACTCCAAAATGTGATGTTAGAAAAATAAGAGTTGGGGCACCTGGGTGACTCAGTTGGTTAAGCATCTACTTTGGGCTCAAATCACAATCCTGGAATCCAGGGATCAAGCCCAACATTGGGTTCTCTGCTCCTCTTTTCCCCCACCCTCTTGGTTGTACTCTATCTCTCGCTCACTCTTTCTCTTAAATAAATAAGTAAATAAAATCTTTATTTTACTTAATTTTTTAAAAAAAATTATTTATTTATCTGAGAGAGAGAGCATGATCAGGGAGGAGGGGCAGAGGGAGAAGCAGACTCCCCGCTGAGCAGGGATCCTTTTGAGGGGCTCCATCCAGGATCCCGGATCATGACATGAGTCCAAGGCAGACACTTAACTGACTGAGCCACTCAAGTGCCCCTTAAATAAATAAACAAAATATTTTTTAAAAGAAAAAGAAAAATAAAAGCTGCAGAAGTATACATACAGCATCACAGTATTTTTATGAAATTCAAAGCCATGCAGATCAAAACTACATGCCTATTAATAATAATACATATAGAATAAAGTTAGCTTATGTAAATAGCCCAGATTCACAGTAGTGATTACTGGAAAGAAATGCAAGGGAATTGGGGAGAGGTATATGAAATGTTTCAGTTGCATTTGTGATTATTCTTTCTTTGGTTAGATGGGAGATATTATAATTTGTTATATTATATATTTTTTCATACAATAAAATAATGATCTTTTAAAAATAGAAAGTACAACAAACTTAGATAAATTAAACATCTAAGAATGGGCAAACATATGCTAGGATGTGTCATGCCACTCACTTCTGGATCTTGACTAATGATGGACATGGACAAATGAAGGGTTCTTTTATATGGTAATTGAATAGGAGAATCATGACAGCCAGCCAATATGACATTTTATACTTGTTACCATTCTTTGAACTACATTTTGTCTTTTATATTGTCTTACTTTAATTACCCACTGAATTGATTAGTCTAAGCCTCATTTATCAAAAAATATAAAGTAATATACAATATTCTTCCCTCATGGAAAATAAATTCACTAGCTTCTTGAAATCACAAAGTTTCACTATCCTTACAGCACTAAACTCTAATACCTTGAGGGTAGAGTCGTCCTCTTCATGGTCCAAGATGGTGGTTGTAATACAAATAATCACAATATATACTAGTGCAAAAAGGGAAGAAGGGGAGTTGTTTTAAGGATATTTTCTAGAGTGTGCAAGCAGTGTTTCTACTTGTATAAGAAACTTGTCACTTGACGACTAGATCTTCAATGGAGCCTGGGAATTACTTATTACTTTATAAGTAATAAAATAAGAAAGAGGCCTTTTCTGGAAATTTTATTTGGATATCTTGAATTTATCTTTAAACTTTCAATTTTTTATTGGAGATCATATGTGCTTGTAAAGGCTATTAGTCCTTTTTTCAAAAAACTTCATTTTGAAGTAATTTCAAACTTACCAAAAGGTTAAAAATATTACAAATAACTTCCATATATCCTTCACCCAGTTTCTCCAATACCAATGTCTTTATAAAACCATATTACAGTTATTAAGACCCAAATACTAATGTCTTTATAAAACCATATTACAGTTATCAAGACCCAGGCAATTAACAATAATAAGATATTAACTAATCTATATGCCCTATTCAGATTTATTATTTGTCCTATTTATGTCCTTTCTCTGTTCCAGGAGTCAATCAGGATCATATATTTTATTTAGTTGTCACCTCTCCTGAAAGTCCTCCAAATCTGTGGACAGTTCCTAGCCTTCTTGTCTTTCATGACTTTGATGCTTTGGAAGAATATTCACCAGTCATTTCGTGTATTGTCCCTCATTTGGGTTTGTCTGATATCTTCTCATGTTTATATTTAAGTTGCATTGTTTTGCAAAAGTGCAAGTGGTTCTGTGCCTCTCCATTGCATGACATTAAGAGGTACATGGTATTTATATGTCTCGTTATAAGGGGCACCTGGGTGGCTCAGTGATTTAGCATCTGCCTTTTGCTCAGATTGTGATCCCAGGGTCCTGGGATCAAGTCCCATATCCAGCTCCCTGCATGGAGCCTGCTTCTCCCTCTGCCTATGTCTCTGCCTCTCTGTGTTTCTCATGAATAAACAAAAATAGGATCTTTAAAAAAATGTATCTTGATATCATATACTAGTACAATAATTACTATTAATTTATTATAATTATTTTCTCTTTATAATTAAAAAAGCATTTTGTAGGGAAACACTTCGATAGTGAAGCAGAAGATTGAAGTTTTTGTCTCACTGAGGCAAAGACTGAATCTCGCGGACAAAAGAGATGAGCAAAGAGACAGAGATTTACTAAGCGAGAATACAGAAAAAGCTCTCAGGAATAAGAGGGTTCCAACTAGGTTGACAATGAGGGCTCTTCATCTCTGGACTTTTATTAGGACTTTACCAGGAAACTTGTTGGTGGAACTGGACATGGTGCTTATACATTGTGTGAGAGTTTTCATTTCTGTGACATCTATGATCTATAGATATGGGTGGCTAGGTCTGGTTAATCTTTATAGTGAAATTTCCTTTGAGGCTTGATTAGTTTTTGTGGTTATTTTTATTTTCTGTGGCTACAATGTAATTATCAAGAAAAAACCTTTTAACCCTAGTAACTGGGAAAGGTGGTCTAAATTTTCCTGATCTCTGTCTTCGTTCGATCTTCCTACCTGAAATACCTTCAGAGTCTGGTTGAGGCCTCTATTCTTTCCCTGCCTGAAGTCCCATCCTTTCTCTATTCAATAGTATGCAGATACCCTGTTTCTCATTATACTTTTGATACAAATGTTGGCATTCATCAATAATTCTGCAAAAGTTATCCTATGGTAATGCCAAAATGATTTTTATTTCCATCATTCTTTATATATGTATTAATTGGAAATACTACTAATTAATCCTGGATTTTATTTTCCACTCTACTGTGGCTTTGTGAAAGCAGTTATTAACATTATTTAGAAAATAATCCTAAAGTTTCCATTCTTTCCCCACTCTGCTTTGGTTAGCTATTGTTAGCATTATTCTTATCTATGTGTTATTAAGGCCATATTGTAGAGGAGTTTGTTTTTTTTTGTTTGTTTGTTTTTGTTTTTGTTTCTTGTTTTGTTTTGTTTTACTTTCTTTCTTTCTTTTTTTTAGAAGTTTGGTTTTTGTTGTTTTTTTGTAGGGAAGTATTGAGAATATCCCCTCCCCCTTCTCCCTACCTGCTTATTCTTCTTCTCTAAAACTTTTTATTTTTAATAAACATCCTTTTTATTTTTCTACCTATTGCCCATTATTGTATCACCTCCGTTATGGTGAAGATATTAACTATAATATAAGGGCTTGGATATGATACTATTTGAAGAAAAATAATTAACAGAACAGAAGAAAATAATATTTTACTTTGGTTTTATTTCCTGAGCTAGAAAATTGACACATTAAGGAAATGAGAGAAAGCTGCTTGAGCCAACAGAAACTATTAACAAACGCTGTTCTCTTTTGGTTCTACGGCCCCCAGAAAAACAGGTTGGAAGAAAAATTCAAACCAACCAGGAGACTAGTAGGAAAGGAATTAAGTAAACAAGTTCCACAGAGTAACTGTTCCCTAAAGGGTTTTTAAAACAGAAGAATTTTAACTGGATCTTGAAATAAATGTTCCTGACATTGTTTGAACAAAAGGAGAAGTGGCCCTCTGGCCACAGATCCAGTGATCTGAGGAGACTGGGATGTGTCACTTAGGAATTCCACAAACAAAAGCAAAGTGAGGCTGGGAAGGTTGTAAAGAGGAATGGCTGGGGTGATTGCTGAGGATCAAAGGATGGGATAGTTGAAAAATGATTTCAATTCGAAAATTTAAAAAGACTTGTAAATTAAGTTTATTTTCATCTGAAGGATGGTAATGAAGTATATTACATGAGAGAATTGCCAGAGTCAAGCTCATCTCAAGAGAGAAAACAAAAAAAATTTTTTTTTTTTGAAAACAAAATATTTTTAGAACTAATCCTTCTGGGTCTCCTGTTACCATAGATAGATGATAGGAACAATTTATTTTGTAATCTCTCTGATAAAGTTAAGTAGCCCAATAAACTGAGTCACAACTAAACCTTGGCCCTGTCCTTAACCTTTACATACCTCTAGTCCTTCATCTGCACAATCTAAATAACAAATGATTTGCACATTAACTAGTCCACGTCTGCAAAGTGCTCCAGACTCCAAAATAAAGCTGCTGTCTAATCCCAGAGATGGTGGCATGTGGGAAGTAACAACTGATGTCATCTATGGCTCAAGTGCCTTTGATCCTGTACAACTTGGTGGACCAGCTTGATCCCAACCTACGAAGGAGACCAAGGAGGAATAAAAGGAGGTTTTCTTGCTTTTGAACCATTGTGCACTCTAAATCAATTTTTCAGAACACTATATCCCACTCCTTAAGTATTTCATCATGCACTCCTTTAAAGTAATTCTCAAATTGTTCCTCCCTGAACATGTTGAGACGTCTTATCCAAAGAAAACAGTTTTGTGATTAAGAGTATTAGTAAGCCCTGAGCAAACTAATTTACATTTCTAAAAAGACTCAGATTTGTGACTTTGGTCATCAAACCTAACAAAAGCTATCTCACATACTCTTTTTTTTGTTTGATTTTAATCTTGCTTTTGGTAGGTATAATAGTGATTCCATTTTCATGGAAAATAAAAGTGAGGCACAGAAGCTAAGCAATTTGCCCCAGGTCATGCATGTAGAGAGTATAAAGGCCAGGATATGGGTCCACAGGTATAATATAATCTAATTAATCCAATTAAGTTACAGCAGTTTTCTTTCGATATTTTTCATTTATACGTTATATATTTTCTCTGCCATTTATGAAAGAAAAACACGTTTGTTTAATTCATTTCCCTTAAATATTTATCACTTGATCAAATTTGAATTCATAGTAAATTAACTTTGTAAAATCCAGGCTACAATTGTTTCTCAATGGAAAAAGTAAAATGCTGCTTAATAAGTGGTTAAGCCTGAGCAATCTGGGAGGAGGGCCAGGACTGAGTGGGGAGAGAGGACAAAGGAGACAGGCGTGCCATACCCAGAGAGAGCATAGCAGTAGTGTGAAAAAATATGGTTTGGGAGGGGATAGCAACAACGACAATGAGCTGGAGTGATAAATGCCTGTACTTGCGATGTGATGTTTTCTTCATTTTTGACTCATGAATTATTCTATGCAGGATATTATTCTAAAATGCTTTTTCTGTAATTCTATTGAAACTGCATGTTCAATGGAAATCATGTGAAATCACACATTCACACACAAGCAAGGTATGTCAACCATCATCTCATCACGTAGAGGTAACCTCTATTAATGGTTTTGCCAACAAGTAATAAGAAAGGTTAATATACTGACTGGTGTCTACAACTTAGGAAATTCTCTAGGGCACGTGATAATACTTGCAAATATCATGGCAAATGTTAGTGGTAAAATACAGAAAGACAAAGCAACAAGACCAATACTAACACAGGAACTTGAGAACTTAAAGTTTGGATCACCTAATAGTCTTTTATCAATGATACATTTACTAATTTTGATAATTGTGCCAAGAGAATGTCCTTGTTCATAGAAAGTGTCTGCTAAAATACTTAGTGGTAAAGGGGCATAAAGCCTCTAGCTTAATTCTTGAATAGTTCAGGAAAATGTATTATGTATATATACAAATATAGAGAGATGGTGAAAAAGTAAGTGAGATAAAAATGTCAGTAATTAGTGAATCTGGATAAAAGATACATGGGAGTTTTTTTGTACTATTCTTGCAACTTCTCTGTAAATTTGCATTATATCAAAATAAAAGATCAAAAAAAAATTTTTTGGACCACCTGACCAGGTAATGAGATTTAGATCACTTCACTAAATAAGACACTGACTGACCCTAAAGTATGCGCAAGATGGCTGATGGAAAATGGATGTTGTAAATACCAACAACAACTATGTGACCAGCTACAGAAATGAGAACAAAGGAAGATGCATGCCCCTCTTTACTTAGATGAGTATTTATTTGTATCTCTTTACCAATTTGTTCTCTCTCCTTGCCATTCCTATACTCTCTAATATAAGATGTGTGATTAGTGTTAAATTCGGTAATTCAGTATTACAGTTACACAGTACCAAATGGGGATTGTAACTAAAAAATAAGTAAAGCACCATCACTCAGAGTAAGAAAAATAATACATGGAACTACCGACAAACTGAAAAACTTAATAAACCTATAATCAAGTCATACTTTGTAAAGAATTGTGAGGTTACTGACTGAAATCAAATAGATTAAAATCCAATTCAGGTTTTGAGATGGTACCACTGTCAAAAGAACCACTTGGCTGAACCAAGAGACTAACCATCCTCCATCCTGTCCAAGACTTAAAATGCCTTTGAGATGCCCCTACTTCGAAACTTTTATAAACAGGAGGCAGGTTAAAAGATCTCTGCATTCTTCCAAAATAGCATATTTTCCAATGTCTTCTCATCTGTGATTAAAAGAAATAATATCTTTCAGATGATGGAGTCAAAAGCCATAGAGAACCATGGATTTGGGAGTTAGTCCCAGGGAGCAGAACTGGAGTTTAACCAAGGAACGTTGCCCATCCTTAGGGTAGGGCTCTCATATTTTCAAAATGGGACTACAGAATTACTGTGTACTAGGGATGGCCCTGTGCCTCTGCTGTTGTTTCTGTAAAGGAGTCTTTATTGTGGTTTTCTATATTTGTTCAACCCTTGTTTTTATGAGTGTGTGTGAAGGGAAATAGAAAACTTGTCTTTATACTTAATGAGTCTACAGATAAAGAGGATCCACATAGAGAGAATGTTATGATTATCACTATATCCCAAAACTGGGACCTTTGAGTTGAGTTAACCTTTGGGAAGGGGTTGAGTATATTTTATGTGTGTGGGAAGTAAAGCCAATATGTTTAATTACGAGGGCAGCTGTAATAGATCGTATTAGTGTCAAAGTATCACCTCTCCTACTGGGCCTATCCTTACAGGATGTCAGGCTTAGCCAAGTAGCAGTATGGGGCCAAGAAATACTAATAAAAATGATGTGTATTATTTCTGGGAAGTTTTATAAAATGTCAAGTGGATCTGTCATTGCTCTTTCCATTGTGCCAAGACTATCCTAGATAGTGGCTATTCATCTAGCCTGGGTCCCTAAGTGGAGAGAAGTAGAGTAGAATGACAGGCAGTTGTTAGCCAATATGTAACAGCCATGAGAATCAAACCTATATTGGTGTCTGCCACTGAGATTCTCGTAGAGTTTATTACTACAATGTAACCTAGCAAAATCTAAGCACCACACTGAAAAATTACTTAGAGATAATCAATTTCTATTATAACAGGGAGTAAAGCTAGCACTCATGGTGATAATCATTGAGCTTGAAAGCAGATATGCTATTTGTCCACTAATTTAACAAACATTTATTGGAAATACAACCATGTTCTGGAAACTGTGTTATTAGCACTGTTTTTGGTGCCCAGGAATGCATGTGATCAAGCTTTACTTATTGTGAAATGTTGAAAATTAATGATCTGGATCAAAAAGAAAAATAGTTTCCGAGGAATTATATACAAAAAATTACTGCTTACTTTTGGTCACCATATGCCAGTGTGAACCAACTATGAAAGTATGTAAAGTATTCAAGAACAGAATTAAAAATCTGTCATTAAATCTGGTAGTTACTGGGGAGAAACATTCAAGATAAGGAGTTTACAGAACATCTGACAGAGAATACAAGAGTTTTTTCTTCTAGTCTTTGAAATTCCATGGATCACATGAATATGCTTGAGTTTAGTAAGTCCCAAGGAAACAGAGCCATGAATTTCCATCATCTAGCAAGCAGTTTGGCTGCAGGTAAACCCAATGGCATCTCTAATTCTTACACTAACAACCCTTTGAAAGAGGCAATAAGCAGAGAGGGCCCAAATGTGATGTAAGACACCTCACATGTGTAGAAATAATGACGGCAAATGCCTTAAGGAATGTGAGATAAGTGGACATCACAGCACAGATGCCAGTTATTTTATTAAATTTAGTGAATCCTGAAGAGGAATATGTATATGGCCCAAATTCCATGTACTTTTATTAGTTCATTTACCTAGGAAAGTGATTTAAATGGCTAAAATATAAACTTACATAAGGCAACAAACCAAAAAACTTTGATTTTGGAAAAAGAATTGTTAAGAAAATAGGATTTTATAATAGGGATGATACTAAGGAAATTGTAGACAAAACTACTAGGTAAGTTGCTGGGACTTCAATATAAACTGCAGAGACAAATTTTCTGTGTGGGTTGAGATAGAGAACTGAGGGATTCTAGAAGAGGGGAGCCAATCTAATTGACCTAGAAAAACACTTATGTTTTTCAGAACAAAGAACTCTCTGAGAGGAGTTTTACAAATTCCATTACTGTGAACAAAGTAGCATCTAGAAAAGAAATTCTCAAAAATTTTTTTAAAAAATTCGATAATTTATTCAATAATGTAGTTTGAGGAGTGTTTTTGAAGTTTTTTTTTTTCTTTTTTCAACTTTTCATTTTAAACTAATTTTAGACTTAAAGAAAAGTTGCAGAAATTGGGAGTTGTCATATACCTCTTCCCCAGTTTCTCCTCAAGTGAACATCTTGCATTGTCATAGTCTAATTATGAAAACCAGGAAATTAGGGTCACCTGGATGGCTCAATGACTGAATATCTGCCTTCAACTCAGGTCATGATCCCAAGTTCCCTGGATGGAGTCCTGCCTCGGGCTCCCTGCATGGAGCCTGCTTCTCCCTGTCTGTGTCCTGGCCTTTCTCTGTGTATCTCTCATGAATAAATAAATAAAATCTTCAAAAAAACCATGAAATTAATACTGATATATTACCATCAACTAAAGTATGGAGCTTATTTTATGTTTATTTATTGTGAACCTATTTCCCCACTGATGTACTTCTTCTGCTCTAGAATTATGCTCTAGAATCATTTGCAGGATCTGAAATTTTGTTTTGCTGCTATTTGTCCTTCATGTCCCCCAGTCTGCAACAGTTACACACTTTTCCCTTTGTTTAGGGACCTTCACATTTTGAAGAATGAAGGTGAATTATTTTGTAGAATTTCCCTCCTTTTGGGTTTTTCTGATGCTTCCTCATGACAGAAGTTAATGTATATATTATTTGGTAAAACTAGAATAAACATGATACTATGTGCCTCTCAGGCCATCATGTAATAGAAGTCATAATGTTACTATTTCTCAGTACCGGTGATGTTAATTTTGCTGATTTGGCTAAAGTGTTGACTGCAGGGTTTCTCCTCTAAAAAGCTACTATTTCTTTTTCCTTGTAAACACTTTCTGGTGGCACCTGGGTGGCTCAGTGGTTGAGCAGCTGCCTTCGGCTCAGGGCATGATCCCAGGGTCCTGGGATCAAGTCCCACGTCAGGCACCCCATGAGGAACCTGCTTTCCCTCTGCCTTTGTCTCTGCCTCTCTCTCTGTGTCTCTCATGAATAAATAAATAAATAAAATCTTTTAAAAAAAAGACCTTCTGGAGAGATGTCTTTGGCACTATGTAAGGATACTGCTTCTCTTCAAATTTTTACCCTACACTTTTAGCATCAATAGACTGGTTTGCCACAGTCATTGTGGTGTTTATCTCTTGGTGATTTTCTATTTTCTTCTCTCCTCCTGCATTTATTAATTGAAATTCTTCTGTAAGGAAAAAATATTTCTTGTCCTCTATATAATTATTCAATTAGTTGCTCATGTCAAAATAAACTCTTGGATATTTATTTTATTATGTGGGTTAAAAACCAATATAATTATCTTTTTTTTCTTCTCAAATTATTTCAGTTTTGGCCCTTCAAACTCCTTCCAAAAGGCTCCTACATTTGTTTTAAACAAGCTCACATCTTTCATTAAGTACTCCCAAGCTCTAGGTTGTAGGTGTGTTCACTGCTTGTGTGTGTCATTACTTATGGTGCTTTTGGCCACAACCAATAGAGGTAGGAATATATGTGTACACTAACATCTGTATTTCTAGATCTAGCTATTTGTATAACTGTTAAAACAATGAGTTTATACTGATATCTGATTCCAGTCGAACACCTCAGTGTTTATTTAGCTTTTCCCCTTTCCTTATATTTAATATCTTTCTCCAAAGATGAGAATTCCAGCTCTCATTGCATGCAATCAATATATTTCCTTTTCATTTTTTTCTTTTAGTTCTAGTACACATGTTACATCATTACATAGTTTTGAAATTGTTAACCTATACCCTATAAAAAACACATTTACTAATTAGATAGGAGCGTTTGTGTAGTGCTCTTTTTTGCCTTTTTTGCCTTATGGTAAGCAATCAAAGTTACAATTATAAGTTATCAGGTTAGCTGTTTTTTTCTGTACTATTTCAATATGATTATGTTATTCATTTGTAATTCAGTTTGGTTCATTTGTACATGTTTCCATGTCACATAAGTTTTCCCCACATAGTTTTTTGGGCTAAGTTTTGAGGAGATGAGATATCTATGAAGCATTACTGTACATCTAAGAATCAGAAATATACAAAAAGATACATTCAGGGTAGAGTTACTCTGTCCTTATCCCTGCTCACACTCCCTTCTCCTTTACAACCACTAGTCATCCACTTTCTAGAAATAAACCATGTCTTTACTTTTTGGTAAAAAAGTATTATTTTTAGGTTTATTTCACACAAATGAGCAAGTATGTATATATTTTCTCATATCCCCACATTTCTTATATGAAAGATAGTACACTATAGTTTCTTTTCTAATTTGCTTTTCTCATTTAAGAATATATCCTACAAATCACTCCATATCAATTCATACAAATCTTCTTTATTCTTTTGTGCATAGTCCTCCATTGTTTAGATGGACCATATTTTATTTAATCTCTTTCCTGTATATAAGTATTAGTTGTTTCCAATAGTTTGAAATTACAAATAATGGTGTAACGAATAACATTGTACACAAATGTACAATGTTACAAAAATTACTGGGGGTGTATCTTTAGTGTATGTTTTTAAATGTTTCTGGATTGAAGAGTAAGTGTGTAGGTAGTTTTGTTATGTATTACCAGATTTTGTCAAAAATATATTTTACTAAAAAAAAAAATATATATATATATATATATATATATTTTACTAATTTTCTTTCCCATTAGCAAAATATGAGTTTGTTTCCCCACAGCCTCACTGACAAAATTTCAATATTACATAGTTAATTTTTGTACATTAGATACATGATAAGTAGGATCTTGGCATTTTTAAACTATTATTTCTCTAATTATGATTGAATATTTTAAGAATATTTTTTTTCTATTTTTTATGATTCTTTTAATTATTTCTTTTTTTTTTTTTTTCTCAGTTTCTATCAGGGTTTTGGTCCTTTGTCTCTTTACTTTAAAAAGGACACTTTCCCTTGGTCGGTTTTAAATGTTGCAATTTTTCTCTACAAGTTAAGTCAGTTATATTTTTAAAGACTGTTTTTTTTCAACCATTTTTATTTTATGTTGTCAAATGCAACAGTCTTTTCAATTAATGCCTTTGGATTTTATATCACACTCACTATGCCTTCTCTATGCAGAAACTAAAGAGAAATTCATGAATGTTTCTTTTTAGTAGATCCATGGCTTCATTCTTTAGATTTAGATACCTAATCCATCCGTAGTAGTCTCTTATATGATATGAGACAAATTTAATTTTAACATTTTCCATATGGCTACCTAGTTGTCTTATCACTATTTATTAACGAGTCAATCTTTACCCTGGTAAACTGATTTGCCGGTTTATCATATATTAAATTTCTATATGTATTTGTGTCTAGTTTGGGACTTTCTATTTTATCTATTCTATCTATTCATCTGTATTTAGTTTTAAATTTTTTTCCTCATACTGATCTTGCATATTTCTTGTGAAATTCATGTCTTTATATTTAGTCTTCTTTGTTGCAATCTTAAATGTATATATGAAGACTGTTGACTTTATATGATAATTTTATATCCTGGTCAACTCACTCAATTCATTAATAGTTGAATTAGTTTTAGTATCGATTCTCTGGTGTTTCTGTGTATTATATCATATTAACTGAACATAGAGATAATTTTACTCCTTAAATTGCCCATTTTTACATCTCTAACTGATTTCTCTTATTTAATTGTCCTGGCTAAGAATATTTCTACTACATTGCCAAATCATAGAGATATTTAGTAGAGAAATATAATCATATTAAGGGAATATCTCTCCAGTCCCATTTTCTTTACCGTTTTCATCATGAATGTATATTGAATCTGTCTAGAACTTTCTCAGTATTTAAGGAGATAATCATGTGATATTGAATTCAGCTAAGATGAAGGAGGCAATAAATGTAGATTAGTGAAAAGACAGGTTATAGAGGAAAATGGAGGGAAGATTGACAAATAGAAAGTCTGATAGAAACCAGTCAACCTGTGCATTATGTAAGTATGAAATGGTTTGTATCAGCACAAAGGACCCATTCTTAATACAGATAAATCTATGTTTTTTTTAAATGAGGATTATTTTTCTTCTGTGAATTTCTGTAAGCATAATGAAACAATATTTTATGATGAACTAAGAACCAGTGAAGCAGAGACATTTTTATTCCTCCTGTTGCCATAGAAACAATGAATACTTAGGAATACTTAGGAACAATTACACATGATAACCAACCTGTCATATAGTTTGTGTGACATTTTAGAAAACTCACAGATGCTATAGATTCTTAACTTTCTAAAATAATATCCTACATATTGTATTATTACAAAAAGAGATGATAAATATGTTGATGTTCAGATAATTCAAGATCTATCTTAGTTTTATCTATCAAAATCTATTAATCTAATTAAATGTTAGAATAAAATGGAATTTGGTTTTAAGTACTACCTTAGGTTTTAGGAAGTTTTCATTTTTGTTTAACATGTTTGATAATCTCATTTCTTATTAATCAAACACTTCATAATCAAGGAGAAGCATCTTAGTCTACTTTTGAGCATGTTCCTTCTAGCTTCAGGATTAAATTTTAATTTCTGCTAAATTTGTCCAAAAACCTCTTTCAAAATAGAAATATATATACTTTCAAGAATTCTAATCTAGATATGACTTTTAATAATCCAAAAATAAAGATGTAAAATAACTAAGAACTAGCTCTCATTAAACTAAAATGTCTATGTTTATCTAATACTTAGTCTTGGGAGTTAAATAGTATCTTATGATAAAATCATTATTCCAGTTTAATAGATTCTGTGACATGTCATGTATGCCTTTGGATTATAAAAAATATAAGTTCTGAAAAGTTTCTAATAGAATGCCTCAATATAGGAAACTAGAATACAAATACAAAGTAAATTTTTCAAATAGGCTGGTTTAGACCTTCAGTAATAAATCAGTTAATAGTAGTGAAGTCATGAAATATTTAAAATACACACAGGTATTGGTTAATAAGCAGGTAGACTGTAAAATGTAGAATCAAAAATGTGAAATGAAAGATCCCTTAAAAGGCCAGCCTTCAGATACTATAATTTTGTTTCTCTGAGAGTCATAAATGTTAACAACCTTGGAAATAGTATTCAGGACTATTAAAAATAATACAATAACAACCAAAAGAATAAAATGTTACTTTCCTTACCAAATAATAGTGGCATAAATTAGCTTATTTTTTTTAATTAGCTAAAATTTTGATTAAAATATGAAAGAATTATAATATCAATGACAAATCACAGACTTCAAATACTTTTCTCTTTTTTTCTTAAAGATTTTATTTATTTGAGTGAGAGACAGAGCACAAGCAGAGGGAGCAGGAGACAAAGGCAGAGAGAGAAGTAGGCTCCCCACAGAGCAGGAAGCACAATGTGGGGCTCAATCAATCCTAGGACCCTGAGATCACAATCGAACCTAAGGCAGACTTAGGTTCTAACTGGGTGCCCCTTGAATAATTTTCTATTATCTCCAACATTTTCTACTTTTGAGAGCTGTAATTTCAAATTTTTAACTTCAAATCTTGGTATTATTATTATTATGTCACCAGGTCAAGATGCTGATAAATGACTAATGCCTTCTGCTGCACATGAAAAGTAATATAATGCAATGACATATCAAAGTAATTTTTTATTCCAAGCTAGAAATTTACAGTAAAAATTAAAGTTAACAATACATTAAAATGTCCAGTTCATTAGAATATATCACAGCCTCCAAATTATCTTTCAATAAAAATATTTCAAAAAAAGTACTATTACTAACCTTGTATCTTTATCTGAAATTTTAATAAAAACAAGAAGAGGAAAGACAGGAGGGAAGAAAGGAAAGGAGAAGGAAGAGAAGAGAGAGAGAGGAAGGAAAAGGAGAGACAGAAGGAAGGAAGGACGGAAGGAAGGAAGGAAGGAAGGAAGGAAGGAAGGAAGGAAGCTAAAGAAAGGAAGAAAAAAAGAAAGAAAGAAAGAAAGAAAGAAAGAAAGAAAGAAAGAAAGAAAGAAAGAAAGAAAGAAAGAAAAAAGAAAGAAAGAAAAGAAAGAAGAAAGAAAGAAAGAAAGAAAGAAAGAAAGAAAGAAAGAAAGAAAGAAAGAAAGAAAAAGAGAAATTGTGTACTTTGACCACAAATAACTAGACCAGATGTCAGCCAGAAGTTGCTGTATCTTCAAATAAACCTAAACGTTTGGATCACTTTCACAGCTGATGCAGGGGAAATTCCAGGAAACAGGCATACATCCAAAAGAGTGCTTCCCTCTACATCACACCTCATATAACATTTCAGATATCCCAAACATGGAACTATGGTAGTGGCTAACAATGCTAGAATACTTGGGTAGGAACATTTTTCATCATGATTACTATTTTTTAAGTAGATCATTCTAAGGTAGATTATTTAGATTAGTATTTCTACTTTCTTCTTTCTTTAACATATTCCCATGGGGAAATTAAAAAAACAATGATTCTGGTAATACGTTCACAAATACCTCTATCAGGATGTAGTTACTCTATAATTTTAAATTTTCTAAAATAAATTATGGGAGAGAAATTTCCCCGTGTCATTTCTGGCACAATAATGCATGGGGAATAATTCTGAACCTGTGACAACAGAATTTAAATCTGTGATTAATTTTGTTAATTTAAATAAGTAGTAGGTAAACATAAAGTTAAGAATATTTCCATTCTTTTTTTTTTCTCCCCAGACATTTCAGTAAGTCTTTCTCTTTGGGTATCCTAAAAGAAGAAATTCAGATGTTTGCTCATTTTTTTACTCAGAACAAACTTAGTTGGGAAATGTAAAATGTGTCTTAGCATTACAAGCCAATTTGGTCACTAATTCCTCTTGAAGAGAGGGTAGGTAGTAGTGATTAAGAATGTGAGCACTGGAATGAGGATGTCTTAACTACCAGCTTGACTCTGCTTGACTCTTAATGAAGTTCATCAAGCATCTATTTGAATAGTTTCTCTATTTCTATGAGTGGATTATTGGTGCCCAAGGACTACAATGGGTGTAAGATCTGGAATCAGACTGTCCAGCTCTACACTGACCAGTTGTGTAACTTTGAGCAGTCTATGTCTTACATCCTTCATTAGTTAAGAAAGAAAGAAAGAGGGATCCCTGGGTGGCGCAGCGGTTTGGCGCCTGCCTTTGGCCCAGGGCGTGATCCTGGAGACCCGGGATCGAATCCCACGTCGGGCTCCCAGTGCATGGGGCCTGCTTCTCCCTCTGCCTGTATCTCTGCCTCTCTCTCTCTCTCTGTGACTATCATAAAAAAAAAAAAAGTGTTTTATGTATGTACCTACCTTATAGGACTATTATGAAGACTGAATGAGATAATGTATGTAAATTTAGCACAGTACCTGTCACACTACAGGTATTTGCAACAAATAATTAATTTTATTACTGTTTGTCAAACTGACAATGAAAGATAGCTTTAATAGAAAGCCATGTTAAGCTGTTGAAGTACTTTATGTAAGGCTGAAATTTAAAACTGCTCAAGAGAAGCTCTAAAAGCTCTGGAAAACTCACAAAATAAAGAACTATCTTTATGATCCAGCCTATTTTGATTGAATTATTATTCCCTTTGGAAGCCACTAATATCCACCAACGTCTTTGCAAATGTAGAGTAGCAATGGACAATAGTATATGGGCATCTGGCATTGCTCACCAACATTCTCTAAGGTGGAAAACATTATGAAAAACTGAACTGCTACAATAGGTACCTGCTCTGTTACGTGCTTACATCCTTTCTCATCACCACACCTGTATGGCTCTAACTCTATGGAATGGAAAGTTGTTGCCACCAGCATGAACCTTGAGCAGGGTTTTATGTTGCCACCTGACAGCTCCTGGAAATTCATGGGTGAAACTTGCCTTGAGTGAGAGCTTATATGGTCTTATTAGGATTCTTTCTTTCTTTCTTTCTTTCTTTCTTCTTTCTTTCTTTCTTTCTTCCTTCCTTCCTTCCTTCCTTCCTTCCTTCCTTCCTTCCTTCTTTCTTTCTTTCTTTCTTTCTTTCTTTCTTTCTTTCTTTCTTTCTTTCTTTTTTTTTTTTCTTAAGATTTTATTTATTTATTCATGAGAGACACAGAGAGAGAGGCAGAGACACAGGCAGAGAGAGAAGCAGGCTCTCGGCAGGGAGGCAGATGTGGGACTTGATCCCCAGTCTCCAGGATCAGGCCTGGACCCTAACGCAGACACTCAACTGCTGAGCCACCCAGGTGTCCCGAGGATTCTGTTTCTTTACGGATGGTCAAAACAAATTCTGTCTTTGTAAGCTATTCATTGTGTCTGCTCCCCTTTGTCTACTGATTTGGTTGTTTTTCTATTATATATGTGAATGATGCATATATTTTAAGAAGGTATGTTTTTGTGTATTTGATACATGTTTTTTCAAATCTTTTTTCATGCCTTCTAATTATTTTTTGTTTTCAACCTCTCATTTTAATATATTCCTCATGTTTATTATGATAATTAAAAGAAATAATATATATTATAAATGTAGGAATTATCACATAGAGAGAACTGAGTGTCATGTAGGTTGTAATTTTTACAAGAAAAATGAATATACTTGAATATATTAAAATTGCTAACTTATATGTAATTATCAAGTATTTTTATTTGACTAGTGATTATTTGATTATTAGGAATTCTTTGTATATTTAAAAATAGAGGCACATTTATATGCATACGTATTTATGTAGTTAAAGACATAAATTTGGTATATACAAATCTATGTGTGTATATAAATATTCAAGTTCTCATGTACAGATATATTTTTCATTTTTATATTAGTAATTTTTCACATACTTTTAAAAAAAATTTAAGAGATTTACTTATTTATTTTAGAGAGGTAGAGGGAGAGAGACCATGAGCAGGGGGAGGGGCTGAGGGAGAAAGAGAGAAAATCCACAAGCTGACTTCCCACTGAGTGTAGAATCCAACACAGGGCTTTATTCCAAGATCCTAAAGGCATGACCTATAGCTGAAATCAGGAGTGAACCACTTAACTGACTGAGCCACTTAACTGAGCCGCTTAGGCACCCTGATTTTTCACATACTTTCTATTGAAGAATAGGAATTTAGGAGTAAAATTTAATATCATGTGTATTTAATCAAGAACCAATATCATATCTATTAAATCAAATTATCCAAATTTGGATACTTTGTTCGTGCTAAATGTTCATATTTAAGTAAAAATGTCTATTAACAGATCATTTCTTCAAAGCAATTATTTCCAACAATAAGTTGTTTTAACCCAAACATGTTCAATATAAATGGAGAAATGTAAGAAAGTAATATATGAAGTTTTAGAAACAGAAGCCCATTGATGTTTAATACCATTGCAAAACATTTAAATCCATTATTTAAAGTACTCAAATGTTTTCAGGACTTTAGTGTATTTAGACAATGAAGGTAAGAATTTTCCCATTGTAACAAGACAATATTATCCCTGTTAAATCATAATAATATATAATTCTGTAAATACCACTAATGAATCAAATATATCAGACAAATAATTTTAATTAATGCATATACAAAAGCCAGCAATGTTATATACCAACAACCTTAAAAATTCATGTATCTGGTCACTTTCATATTGCATTATTAAACCACTACCTATCACATAATGTTTAAGAAGCCAAGTAATATCAATAATTGATTATAACTTTTAAATTACTCTGCTTTTAAAATTATCCATAGAATGGAGGTTAAGTTTAAATTGCTCTTATCTGTCACTAGGTGTTGAGGGATGCAAAATCTCCATTATATGTAAATTGAACCTAATGGGGCTAGAAGTAAACCTTTGGGTTCTGTTATATTATATCTTGTGCAGGTAGAAGTACAATTGAACTACTTCAAAAAAATCTTAATTTCCTTTAGAGGATGAAATAGAAAATATTTCAAATTTTTTCTGGACATTTCAAAGGGTATTTAAGTACATATTCTCCCTTGAATATTTTTTCTTTATTTTTTTAAATAGTTTTAGGTTTAAAATAAAATTGGGAAGGAAGTACAGAGATTTCTGTACAGTCTCTCCCCCACACATTCAGAGCTTCCCTGATAGATCATCCCCACTCACAAGAATGGTGCATTTTAACCAACAATGAACCTACACTAACACGTCATAATCATCCAAAGTCCATGGCTTACCTTAAAGTTCACTCTTAATATATATTCAATGGGTTCGGAAAGATATATAATGACATTTTTCCATCATTGCAATCACTGCCGTAAAAATTCTCTCTGCCCTGCTTATTCATCTCTCCCCCAAACACACACCTTGGGCAACCACTAATTTTTTTGTTTCCATAATGTCACCTTTTCCAAAATGTCACATAGTTGGAATCATACAGCATGTAGCCATGACAGATTGGCTTTTTTCACTTAGTAATATACACTTAAGGTTCTCCATGTCTTTTATGCCTTGATAGCTCATTTCTTTTTAGCACTCAGTAATATCCCACTGTTGGAATGCACCAGCTTATTTATTCAGTCATCTGCATTTTGGTTGCTTTCAAATTTTGTAAATTACAGATAAAAATGCTATAAACATCCATGTGCAGATATTTTTATGGACAAAATTTTCAACTTCTCTGGGTAAATACCAAGGAGCAAGATTACAGGGTCATATAGTAAGTTCAAACAAGAAATCATCACACTGTTTTCCAAGGTGGCTATATTATTAGCATCCCCACCAGTAATTTATGAGAATTCTTGATGCTCCACATCCTCGCCAGTGTTGTCAGTGTTCTGGATTTTGGCCATTCAAATAGATGTGTAATAGTATCTCAGTGTTTTTTTTTTTTCCTTTAATTTGCAATTCCCTAATAACACATGATATGAAGCATTTTTCCAGATACTTACTTGCCATTACTACTTTTTGTTGTTGTTGTTGCTAAAGTGTCTGTTAAAGTCTTAGGCCATTTTTTAATTGGAATACTTGCTTTCTTATTGTGAGTTTTAAGTGCTTTTCATATATTTTGGGCAATAATTCTTTATTGTATGTGTCTTTTGCAAATATTTTTTTTCCCAGTCTGTGGTTTGTCTTCTCATTCTCTTGACATTGTCTTTAGCAGATCAGAGGTTTTGATTTAAATAAGTCAAGCTTATCTACTATTTTTTTCATGAACTGTGCCCTTGTTATTGTCTACAAAAAGTCATTACCATACCCAATGTCATTTAAGTTCTCTCCTGTGTTATATTTTGGTAGCCTTATAGTTTTGCATTTCATATTTCAGTGTGTGATACGTTTTGATTTAACATTTGTGAAGGATGCATGGTATGCAGGTAGATTATTATTATTATTTTGCATCTGGATGTCCAGTTTCTCCAGTACCACTATTAAGAAAACTGTCTTTGTTCTATTTTACGACCCTTGCTCCTTTGTCAAAGATTAGTTGACTACATGTACATGGATATACTTCTGGGCTCCCTGTTGTGTTCCATTCACCTTTTTATCTGTTTTTTTTTTTTTTTTCAACAGTACAGTACTGTTTTGATTACTGTGGCTTTATAGTAAATTTTGAGGTCAACTAACATCAGTTCTCCAAGTTTGTTCTTATCTTTCAATATTGTATTGACTCTTCTGGGTCTGAATATTTTTCATAATAATTTCTCACTGCCACTATCTTCCCTGTAAAGTTCTTCACATTTTAAAGTCCTCATTTTCCTTATTCACTTTCAGGTAAAAGAATAATTGATTTTTAAATATTCTACAGAATCTACCCACGATTCACATTCTAGTTATAAATTAAAATCCATTCTGACAAATAGCTCTGCAAGATCTCATTTCTCCTTGATTTATTTTGAAATGTAGGAGGTTTAATTTATCGACATATTCTACAACACTTTAAGGCTATAATTGTTAACTTTTCATAAGTTAGTGTTCTTTTAAAAACTAAACTTTAAGATACCGCAAAAAAAGTATACATGTTGACTAATGTCATGAGAAGAAGCATAATAAAGAGTTTACAAAACTGAGACATAAGAATTGTTCCTTACTGTATAACAGTTTCTGGCTGGTATTAGTTTCACATACTAAGTAGCACATGACTGAAGTATGTAAGTACAAACATCATTTATAAGACTATATTACTTTCCAGGGCCCCTGTATTTCAGTCGGTTAAAAGTCCAACCCTTGATTTCAGCTCAGGTCTTGATCTTGGGTCCTGGGATTGAGCCCCCGTGATGGGCTCTGCACTCAGCATGGAGTCTGCTTGTCCCTCTCCCACTGTTCTCCCTATGTTTTCTCTCTCTCTCAACTAAATAATTAAATTTTTACACACAAAAAAGGTCTATATTAGTTTCCTGTTGCTTCAGTAACAAATTACCACAAGCCTAGTGGCTTGAAACAACACAAGGAAGTCCAAAATGCGTCTCACTGAGCTAAAATCAAGGTATTGGCAGGATTGTGCTCCTTGTGAGACTTCAAAGAAACTTTACCTCATTGCCTTTTCCCAGCTTCTAAAGGCCCTCCATACTCCTTGGCTCAGGTCCCTTCCTTCATCTTCAAAGCACTTCACTCCAAGCTTTGCCTCTGTCATCCCATCATCTGTCTCTGATTTTGACACCCTTGCCTTCCTTATATCAGGAATCATGATTACAATGGGCACACCGGATAACCCAGAATGATCTCCCCTTCTCAAAATCCTTAACTTAGTCACAAATGTAAACTCTTTTTTTTTTTTGTCAAGATAAGGCAATATATTCATAAGTTTTGGGAATTCCTATCTTTTTTTGTCTTCACAGTGACCATGGGATATATGTACTTGGAGCTAAAAAAATAAAATCTAGGGAGATTGTTGCACTTTGAAGTTCTTAGTCTGTATGGTCAATCATTAAAGTTATCTTGATGGAGACATAGGGTGAGAAATAGGGGGAATTTCAGCTTCTAAGGTCTGGCAGAGGAGGAAGATCTGATGGAAGACACAGTCAAAAGACTAGAATAGCATGATCTCAAAAGTCAACCAGATTTCTGGTTTTCCAACAGCCCCACGTGAGACACTGGGCAAGGTACTTAACCTTTCCAGTCATGAATTTCCTCATTCACGTCTTCTCCACAGAGCTGTTGTGAAGAATTCAATGGTATAATGCTGTAGAGCCTTTAGCTCAGTTCCTCAGTGCCTGCTGTCATGGTCATGATCATCGTCACCATCTCCACGGTCATCCTTAGGGTTAAAGTAGGATGCAGTCTTGGAAGTGTGGTTGCAGCACTCAGATCTCTGGCTTTCTTGTGAGGGGAAGAAATTTTCTTTTGCTGCCCAGGCCCTTTGCCCCTGTGTCCTTCCTTAGATTATGGGAACTTCTTGTGGGGGAATGATCGGGTATCCTGATTCCAGCTCAGCACCGTATTTATCAGTGACGAAGAATAGGAGAAAACTTCTTGCAATATGTACAAACTCAAAGCTACTTAAATAGCCATGTGGCCAAGTCAAGACTGCTGTGTACACAATAATATAAGGACAAGAGATCTGCTCGATATAATTTTTAAACTTTATCTTCCTGTACTTTGCACATGAGTTTCTGCTCCAAAAATAATGAGATACAGGGAATGTCCAGCACCAAATAAAAAGATTATGAAGACCACAGAGATGTATTTACCTTCCCTTTTATATGTAACTAATCCATTCAATTGTATACTTTTTTTTAAATTTTTTTTTCAATTGTATACTTTGAAAGGGGTAAACTGCCTAAAACAATTTATGTCAAAACCAATTTGGATGAAACAACATAAAAACAGAGGCAAATTTTTTCTTTAAAGGTCAGAATGTTTCTGTATTCCTATTCATAAGTATCCTTGATTTGTTGCTAAAAAAACAAAAATTGATAAATGTAGTGATGTAAGATGGATGTATCTTTCTTATGCAAGAAAGATAACAGCAAAGAGGTCAACAAATCAAAGCCCTTGACTCTGAATCAACATAGGCAAGTTAGCATACATATATACACTTCAATTTTATGAAAAATTATGAAAAAAAATTGTGCTTTCTACTTTAATTGGATTTTTAAATTAACCAATGACTTTTCTAGCCTGATGTTGTCAAATAATTTGGTCTCTAGAACTCATTACTGGCAAAACTGTAGTGAGGCAGGCAGGCTCATATACGAGTGAGAGAGTATAAACTGAGGAAAGATTTGTAGAAAACAAATTAACCTTTAAAATGTTAGTACATTTTAAACACTTCTAGGAATCTCTCCTAAGGAAATAATTCATTAAAATTTTGGGGAAAATCTTTATGTAATAATGTTTAAAACTAATATTTTATATATAAAAAGTACTGGAATAAATGATGATGGTGGAGGTCACACACACACACACACACACACAATTATACAGCCACATGACAAAATTTTATGCACCTGTTGAATGTGTAATGGCATAGAAAAAACTGTCTCAAACAATGTTAAAATGATAGAATAGATCACAACTCTGTCTGTACAAAATTATTTCAATAGTGCTTGCTTCTCATATGTCTGGGTGGCTCAGTCAGGTCAAACTCTTGGTTTCAGCTCAGGTCATGATCTCAGGGTCATAAGATCAAGCCCCACGTTGGGCTCTGTGCTCAGAGAGAGATTCTCTCTCCCTTCTCCCTCCCTGTCAGCCCCTCCTGTTGTTCATGCTCTCTCTCTCTCAAATAAATAAATAAAATCTTTAATAGTGCTCACTTTAGCAACACATAGTAAAATTGGAACAATACAAAGGAGATTAGCATAAACTCTGTGCAAGAATGATGTCCAAATTCATGAAGCATTCCAATTAAAAAAAAAAAAGGAAAGAAAATTATTTCAACAAACATAAGAATAAATAGGAAAACCTGCATCAAAATGTAGTATTGGATATCTGATTATTTTCTCCTACTTCTCTTCATAAGCTTTTTGTCTTTTGCAACTTTTATATGTATATATCTTTGAATTAGAAAAGAATTAAAATTTAAAAATTGTTTCATAATAAAAAACAAAAACATTTATATCTTTATTGAAATGAATAATTAGATATTTTTCTTTTTCTTTTTTCTTTTGAGACAGAGAACATAACACACAAGGAGAGAAGGGACAGAGTGTGGGAGAGAGAAAATCTTAAGCATACTCCACGCCTAGTGTGGAGCCCAAAGCAGGGCTCTATCTCAGGATCCTGAGGTCATAACCTGAGCTGAAATCAAGAGTCAGAAAATTAACCAGCTGAGCCACCCAGCTGCCTCTAATTAGCTATTTCTCTAAATTATAATTTTACATTGAGAAGTTTGGGAGGGAGGCAGAGTTTCTGAAAAGTTATTCTGATTCTCTGTGGGACCTTGTCTTTATAAGCACAGTTAACATGTTCTAGAACAAAAAGAATGTATGTCAAAATATTGTGCCAAGGACAAGTAGTAAAAGTTAAGAACAGAAAAGTAGAATTAAGAGATATTCTAAGAGTTATACTTTCAATAATGAATACCTCAGTGTTCTCTTTTGTAAGATTAGAGATTTTGACTGATTGACCTCTGTGTTCTTTCAGTACCAACAGATTATGCTTTTATAATTTTCCCTCCAAAAATAATAATTAGTATCCAAATTTACCTTTGCACAAATATATCTCCCTTGATTTATTGCTGGGGAGGATGTAAAATTTATATATATATATATATATATTATATATAAAGTATATATATGTAAAATGATGATCTAATGAACTAATGGATGGATAATATATATATACAGAATATATATATCCTAATGGATTATATATTCTTAGGACCATAACCTTTTGCCCTGCCATCCACAGTTTGCTTGCAGATTTCTTGTTCTCAGCTTTCACAGGTTCTCACTTTTATGGAAAGTGGAATTATTCTTTACAAATCACTTGTTTAGGCTTTGAAAACTTATCCTCTTGACTTCAAACCACATAATCTTATTCTTGCTGTTTTATTTTGTTTTGTTTTCTTTTAGACACTGGAGCATATTTCCCTCCTTGTTTAAATTGCTTTGCATTTGGGTCATTAATTGGTGAATGTTGAGGGCTCAACATATGCTTCCCATAAAGTTGCCAGCTTCCTCCGGTGTTATATGACAGACTTCTTGAAAGTTGAAGGACAAGGTGCTTGCATTTCATCTAAAAAAAAGACATAATTTGAACTAATGTAAATTTATAGTAGCCGAGATTACATTATAATAGGGAAGTCTGCAATGGTGGATGTAGGAAGAGTCATAAAGGACAAGTTGCAAGGGTGAAATATATTAATGTCGGTAACAGGATGTGAGAGCACACCATGTATACATCTGGGAAGCTTCAGAAGCAAGGGAGGGAAACCATCAGGAAACAGAGGCTGGTTAAATATCACATTGCTCTCAATAGGCAAATCAGATTAAAAACAATCTTGAAGTTTTGAGTAAAGTAAATAAAATCACACTCTATAAAGCAAGAAGTGATTTTGTAACTGAGACAAGCTTCCTGTAACTGCAAGTTTTATGTGAGGTCCCTCAATACTCTTTAGACAAATTGTTTTTTCTGGACTTTTTATCAAGGTCTTTTCGGTTTTTGTTTTGTTTTGTTTTGTTTGTTTTGTTTTTTGTTGTTGTTGCCGTTGTTTTAGTAAGCACATGAACCCCAAAGATAGGATTCACAGGGAAGGTTGCAAACAGAAGCGAGGTTTTTTTTGTTTTTGTTTTTTGGGGTTTATTTATTTATTTATTCATGAGAGCCTCAGAGAGAGGGGCAGAGATATACACAGAGAGAGAAGCAGGCTTCATGTAAGGATCTCAATGTGGGACTTGATTCTAGGACTCCAGGGTCATGCCCTGGGGCTAAGGCAGACGCTCAACCGCTGAGCCACCCAGGCATCCCAGAAGAGAGGTTTAAAATAAAAGTTACATATACTTAAAAATGAAGTGCCTTTACCTCCTTTCCTTGTTTCTATTAAAACAAAATTTTTCAATGAAAGAATGAAAGCTTGGAAGGGAAAGAAAATAGAACTGCATATGGGCAGGAAGAGATAAATCAAAGATGAAAAGTTAAAGAAGACATCGGGATAAAGAGATGGATATTCCATAGTAAAAGAAGAAATCTGAGGGCTCATCTGGGAAATAATAAAGGGTCCCTGACTACACATAATAATGTTGCTTATTTTTTTCTACTAAATCCAAGAGAGTAGTAGCATAAATATCTATAAAAATAATTTCCATTGCCTAGCTTGTTCAAAAAGTTTCATTTCCAAAGAAAAAGAAACAATTTATAGAGTTTGAATATAAGACATAATGAGCTTTTGCAATATATATTTATGTTTTTGTGTTGATGAAGATGATGAAGATATAGTCTTGCAACCCTGTATTAACATACACTACACATATAGGAAGAGTTAAGAACTACACTTTCTGATGACATCATACAGGATGTTTGTTCAATTTAACAGTTATACTTGAATAAATTTCAAAGCAAATTAATGATATCACATTTTTAAGCATCATGCAGGAACAATGGTCATTAATAATAAACAATCAAGTGCAAATACAAAATTAACAAATATTCTCCAATGAGGTCAGAAGAATCCACTATTGCATTTGGAAATTAAAATATAATGGGCTTGCCAGTCATAAAGTTCTAGGTTTGGTGAGGAGAGAAAAGTTCTCTTACTAATGAGCTATCTGATTTCACAAAGGAATATCAGGCAGTAGCTTGGATATGTGGCTAGGTATAGATAAATAGAATTTCCACATTTTTCTTGAGTAACTTGTAAAACTTTCAAAATAGTTGATATTGGCTTTTAGGTGAAAGGCCATTTTATTGATAGATGGTCTGATAATACTGGCAATTAAAATATTTGGGAACTACATAAAAATCCTTTACAAACATCTTTTGGCAACACAAACTACCTTACATATAGCTCTCAAAAATGAAAATGTTCCAATCCAAGGAGAAGTTAATTTAAAAAGTCTGGAATACTGAGAAAATGTAAGTTATTGTAACTTTCTTTGTTTTAAAAGATTTTATTTATTTATTCACGAGGACACAGAGAGAGAGGCAGAGACACAGGCAGAGGGAGAAGCAGGCTCCATGCAGGGAGCCTGTTGTGGGACTCGATCCCAGGCCTCCAGGATCATGCCCTGAGCTGATGGCAGACTCTCAACCACTGAGCCACCCAGGAGTCCCAATAAATTACTGTAATTTTCAATCTCGAGTTCCTACTAAGAGATTTATGTAATATAAAGCTTTTTTGGTTCTTTCTTTAATTATAACAAGTATGTATCAGTCACATCATTTTATTTGTGATTTGGCAATACGTGCTACTTTTATTTGCCATGTTATGGCTTTACAAATTTCTTGCAAAATTTTATCTTATTTACTAGAGAAAATGAATCATGGTGTGGAGTAAAGATACACAATTCATTTGTTAATGAATGAATGAATGGTGAATACATTCATTTTAAAAAATCAAGGAAGAAAAGAAAAGAGGAAGAAAGAAACAGAGAAATGGAGGAAGGAAGAAAGGGATGGGGAAAGGAAGTAAGGAAGGGAGGAAGAGAAAATAAGAGTTGAAGATAGGTAAACAGAAAGGACAATAAAGAGCAAAGACTGAAGATTCCTGAAGAAGAATTTCTCCTTAAGACTGCAACATTACCTAAATTTCCAGCTTGTTGGCCTGCCCTGATTTTGGATTGTCAGCACCCATATCACATAAGTCAGTTCCTTAAAACAAATCTTTGTCTCTGCATATATAAGTGATAATAGATGATAGATAGATATAGAGGTAAGAAAAAAGAAGAGATAACAAATAGATATATAGATATGAATAAATAGAAATAAAAAGAAAGAAGAAAGATGATAGATCAATTGATTGATTTCCCATTGATTCTATTATTCTTGAGATCTTGATAATACATAATTTTATATTTAAAGTAATAATTTAATAGTTTCCATTGAGCTGCATATTATAAACTCAAAACTCTTAGAGGAGTCTTAAACCAATCAAGGTTGTTCTGATAACATTGGCCTTTTAATCCTATTTTAGTGGGTTATACAGATGAATTCCCACCACCAAAATGTTTATTTCTAGGGATCTTCAGGTACCATAAAACTATAAGGACTGTGTGGGTAGAAAGAATGATCAAGTCAATCAGCTATAAGTAGGAAAAAAATCAGAAAAACATAGGAGAATAAAGAAGAAGATCTTTTTATTATAAGTAATCAAATTAGTTTCCTCATTTGTAGCTAACAGTCTCAGAGATCTTTGTAAAGAAGGATCTGTTTTAAAATAAGAACTATGGGGATCCCTCGGTGGCACAGCGGTTTGGCGCCTGCCTTTGGCCCAGGGGCGATCCTGGTTGGGCTCCCGGTGGCCTGGTTGGGCTCCCGGTGCATGGAGCCTGCTTCTCCCTCTGCCTATGTCTCTGCCTCTCTCTCTCTCTCTGTATGACTATCATAAATAAATAAAATAAAAATAAATAAAATAAAATAAGAACTATGGACAAGGTTAGCACCCTTTCAAAATGATCTTGTCTAAGAAAGAAATTTATTTTATTAGTGTAGTTATACCTAGCGAAAAAAGTCTTCTTAATTCCTTAATATTACATCATTGTAATCCTACAAGAGCCTTATAAGTCCTAAAATCTCTCATGAATTTTCCACACCAGTAATTTTTAATATTGGCAATGGCATGTTCCACATCATAAATTCCCCTGTAGATTAGCTAAAATATTAGAAAATTATTCTTGTTGTAAGGTAATGTTAAAATATGTTTATATCAGAAACAATATAATGGTAATTTGCACATTAAGTGAAAAGATTGAGTATAGGCATTTAAGGTTCCTAGAAGTCTCATCCTGAAGATCACTGAACTCTTCTATAACCACTAAATGAGCAATGTTCAAATATTTATAGCTATAATCCTAACTTCAGTACCCCAAACAATAGAAAACTAGACTAATCTAAACTCACAGGACTGCCACGGTCTAGTATGGGAAGGATTTTGAATTGGAAGAATGAAAACTTTTAAATTAACTCTATGATTTTGAGTTACCGTCCCAAACTAGCTTTCTCAGCAATGAACATGAAGAGGGCATCTGTGGTTTGAATATTTCCCCCAGGTAATCTGTGATCCAATATATTTGTGAACCACTAGACTTGAAGCAGAAAGAGTACTCAGAAATAGTCTAAATGAAAAGTTCCAGGCTGAAATAAGTCCTATGGCAACAGGAATATACAAAAATTAGACATGATGGACAATAAAGCTAAGTGAGTTAGGGATACAAGATAGTAAATAATTAAATTTGGAGACAGAGAAATGGGAGGCATCTGGATGATTGTAGAAAGATTAACAAAAATAGGGAAAACAGAAGGTGGAGAAGGTAAACATGGAAAGGTAGTATATTCAGCTTTTATTGCTCATCAAGGAATCTGTGAATGATTAGAGTAAGCTGTATATTAAAGCAGCCAGAAAGATAGGTTAGGAATGCAGAAGAGAGATCTAAACCTGAAATACAGATGAGGGTTACCATTCTAAAGGTAGTTGAAGGAGGAGGAGGTGGAGGAGGAGAAGGAGGAGGAGGAGGAGGAGGAGGAGGAGGAGGAGGAGGAGGTAGCAATAAAGAGAACTTGTAGAAAATATGTAGTCTTGTTTTCAATGGGTATGTTTATTTTTATATAAATATTATTATAATAAATTTATTAGTATGCAATCTGGTCTTTTTTTCACTCAGCAAAAGGTTTTGGAGATTGTTCCATGTTGGTACATATATACTGACTTCAACATGAGTAAATATTTAAATGATAACGAAATTTCCAGAAGGATATACAGCAAACTGAAAATGATGATTACCTCTAGGTAAGGGAGGTGATTAAGATTAAGCATTGTGGTCAAAGAGACATTTAAGTATTCTTGTAAATTTTATTTATTTAATATGGAGACTGAATTTATGTATTGCCAATAAAATCAAGAATTCAGTTTTTTTTAAGTGAGGTTAGACTATTTCATTCAGATTTGTCATTCTCTGCTTGCATAATTCATTGAATTCTCATGATGCCTTGGAAAATTAAATTATGTGCTGAAGTCTCTTAGAAATCCAAGAAAATGCCAATGTTCTGTCCTAAAATAGCAATTTAATAAGATACATTTATTTCTACTGAATTGGTACTGAAACTGCTAGTGCATATGTATCAAAACCTTAGAGTAGTAAGTAATGCAGCTGCAAATGTCTACATTTGTAGATCATCTATCATCTTTATCAGGATATTTTTATCAGTCATTCTGACAAAAACAGCGTGCATTTTTAAAATAGCAAATCATTTAAAATATGTGAAAGTGCTTTCTCAAAATTCATTATCAGAGTACTTGTGAATTCTCTCAACAAAGTGAAAAAAATGAAATGATTATGATACATTTTCCTCCTTTTATCTTGAAGATTGACTCATTTGTTCTCTACATTTTCATTTTGGTAATATCCAGACAAACTCCCTCCAACATCTAACCATGATAATCCCCAAGGCTCAGTCAGAAGCCCTTTTCTCTCCTTTGTCCATATAACACTTGCAGAGAATTAACTCATTCCCATGACATTAACTTCTTTCCACTAAATGAATGCCACTCAGGTGTGATATCTCAAGTACAAGTGCAGCTGTCATCTCTCTCTCATACTTGACACATTGTAACCTCCCATAAACACCCCAAACACATTTATTTATCTTTCCTTCCTCCCCCATCTTGCAAATCAGGGTCACTTCCAAAAGGACTTTCTCTTTGGCATCCTTATTTATTGATAGTTCCCCAAGGTCATTAAAGGTAGGAATGTTGAAGCAGAAGCTCCAAATTCAAATATCTGCCATAGCTAGACAGGAAACAGGAAGAAGACTGGATTCAGGCAACGTAGAGTGATATTGACCAGTTATTTAAGGGTACACAGCCCAGTAGAGGCAGGAGCCTCTTCTTAAACTAGCATAGCCTATTGCCAACTTAGGGTTACAAATACCTAGTCCTGCCAATTAAAAAAAAAGGGGCTCCTGGATGGCTCAGCCTGACTTTTGATTTTTGCTCAAATCATGATCTCAGGGTCCTGAGATTGAGCCCTGCTTCTGGATCTGTAATGGGTGTGAAGCCTGCTTAAGATTCTGTCCCTCCCTCTCTTTCTGTCCCTCCCCCACTCTCACAGGTGCGCACCCATGCTCTCTCTCAAATAAATAAATACGTCTTTAAAAATCTTATATTAAATGCTGGTAACAAATTTTATACTAAAACGACAGCAAAATAACAACAACAACAACAATAAATCCAGAACAGTTGACAGCCTTTTATTATAGAGGATTTTGTCTGATATCTAAGGAAGCAAAGCTGTGCTTCCATTCTTATTAATTGGCTTCTGAGAGTCAGGAATTAGAGCACACACGCACACACATGAACAAACAAAAGAATAAAAAACAGGTTCTATCTTGCTTTAGTCTCTAAAGCAAGTGAAATCTTGAATATTACCTGTAAGTCACTGATTCCCTAAAAACAAACAACTATATCACTGATTTTTACAGTACTGATATCTGAAAATATATCAAAGCCTTTTTGATACCCGAAAGGATCATCTGAGAAAATTGCTATTTTCCCACCTAGAATAGAAAAAGTGTAAGGTCAGTAATTCTGGTAATTGGGTTTGTGAGAGTGTGTGTGTGTGTGTGTGTGTGTGTGTGTGTGTGTGTGTTGTATTTTTTTCTGTTAACCCCGTGCTGCTAACACTTGGACTCCTTTATAAATGTTCTATCTGGGATGCCTGGGTGGCTCAGTGGTTAAGCATCTGCCTTTAGCTCAGGTTGTAATCCAGGGGTCCTGGGATTGAGTCCTACATTGGGCTCCCAGCGTAGAGCCTGCTTCTCCCTCTGCCTGTGTCTCTGCTTCTCTCTCTCTCTGTGTTTCTCATGAATAAATAAATAAAGTTCTGAGTAAACTTTACTCTTTTCTAAGTGGCATTATTTCCACTCTAACCTTAACACTTAAGTCGCTATTCCTGCATCTACAATTTGATGTTTCTTCCCTCAAATTGTTTCTTGAACCAGTTTCAATCTTTAATTGTGGCAACTATTTTTACAACTCAGGCTTTAAGCCTCTTACACTGCATGAACAGTTTCTAATGTCGGGCAAATCCTTTCAACACATCATACATGCTGCAAAGTATAATCAAGTTTATTTCCCTAATAAATTCCTTTCAATAAATCCCACACCGAAAGAATCAGTTTCAAATTCAGAGATGGATATTCAGAGATTTCTAAAAACAGGTATCTCTTTACTATTTCAAGTGGAGTAGTTTACAACACAGACTACCTTTTCAGGCCCAACCAGCTCTTCTTTCTCCTTCTCCACAGCAAAAAGTTCTCTCTCAGCTCCTTTGCTCATACTCCTTAGTTTCTTGAATAAGCTTTGCTCTGCACTCCCTTCCTCTGTGCCTTTGCATTTTTAATAAATTATAATTTTTGTTTTCAAATAGTATTTATTGGCATGGGAAAAAACACATGCATTATAAATAATTGGATATTATTTCTTAATGACAGAAGATGGCAAGAGAACAAGAGCACAGGGAGACTGTTTTTCAGATCCTCAAATATTTAGGCAAATTACATTTTATTTTCATTGCTCTTTTTTATTTATTGTAATTTTTGCTAAAATTTTTGTAAAAATTAGTTATTTTATACCCAGAAAAAATAACCATATGCGCTTATATATGGTACCCAACCTTTAGGACCCAGCTCTAATAAATACTTTGCTTTGTCATCTCAGAATTCATCCATCCTCAGAGATTTCTCTTGGAATTCTTCATAGCATTTTCCATAAGAAATATTGATTCATCTTGTTGATAATGCATTAAAACTCAATTCTTTCAGTTCTTTGAGCACTAAATTCCAATCATCCTCCTCCAACCCACCTTTATTTGGACCCAGGATTAAACATTCCTTATCCAGAAAAGACTAGGGTATCTAACCCATATTTAATTTAAAATGAAAATAATTAATAATAAAACAAAATTTCCAAGCAAATTAGGATTTTATTAGTCTTTTGAAATAAATATTTAAAATATAAAATTATTTCAAATTTAATTGTTTATTTGTTAGCTTGCACATTCTTGCCCATAAGTGAATGAGTGGTTGCATGTGGTGTACATATACACATGCTAAGCATGTTTTTAAACTATTGGATGATTCAGTACCAGCTTCCAGCACATATTCTCTTGGTCAGATCCATGACATTGTCATAGCCATGATTCCTCAGAAATCTCAATTTCTTTTTTTTTTTTTTTTTTTTTTTTTTTTAGAAATCTCAATTTCAAGCATATTTCTCATCCACCATTACTTTAGTTTTTCAATTTAAGTATTCTATCATCCCCACATCAACAATTCTTCAACCAAATTGAGCACTCCAAGCTATTATCCTTATAGTGTTTTCCACTAGCCATCACCTACTTCACCACTTTTATTCCTTAACCAGTGCAAATTCCATGGTGTCTCAGGAAGTAGGAAGGCCCGAGGACAGGGACAGAGATGAAGGAACAGCCAGTCAGTGGAGGAGTCAGAACACACACATTTATTGATTCAGTTTGTTGTCTTATAAGGGCGTGATTTACGGTGCGCTAAAGCAGTTACAATAGTGACAACAATGGTTACTGATCACACATTATGATAAAAAGCATTACAATAGTGAAAATACTTGAGATGCTGCAAGAATTACCAAAACTTGACATAAAAGACACGAGGTCAGCAAATACTGTTGGAAAAATGGCACCAATAGACCTGCTCAACAGGAGTTGCTACAAAGCTTCAATTTATAAAAATTGCAGTATGTGTGAAGCACAATAAAGCAAAGCACCATAACATGAGGTACACCCGTGTAATCCAGCGCCAGGAATGAATGAGAAAATAAAAGTAACCAAGTAAAATACTAATGTTTCCTATTACTTTGTTTTATTCTTTCAGTTACACGCATGTATAGCTTATCACTTCAGGGGATTTCTTCTTCTCATTAATTTATTCATTCATTCAACAAATATTTAGTAAGAACATATTTTTGTCTCAGAATGTCATTGGATTTTTGTAATACAAAGACAATTAAAACAATTTCTTTGTTCAGTGAACTAATGTAAACTACCCTAAATTTACTAGTGGATTTAATGAAGCCTGTATACATGGCTGCATATCCAATAATATTTATATTAATTATTCAATTAAAAAGTGAAGAAAATCTTTCATAAGCCTCTAAGTAGATAATTGCAGCTTTATAAATATTAAAATAGAAGCTAAAGAGATTTAACTTAGCAATTAAGAAATTATTTTCCTTATTTTTTTTTTTTTTCTGCACACACACATGAGAATAAGGTTTTGACTACTTTCATTAGAGAAGTTCCTGAGTATGGTAATATTTTTATAAAATTTTCAGTAATTTACTTTAAAAAAATTTGCTTTTTAGTACAGCCAGGAAACAGAATATTTTGGATAGGTAAATGTCCTTGAGAACTACATGTAACATATTTTTAGTATTGTACAAATAAAAATCTCAGAAAGTGTGTCTTTCAACCTTCTACATTTATTGATGCAGTAAGAAACTATTTGGAGAATGTTTAACAAATTTATTTAGCGTCCAATAGCAACACTGCTGAGAAAAGAAATTGTCCATTATAAATTCATTGGCTTTAGTTAAAGCTTACAGTGTTAAATGCCCCAAACATTTCTTAAAGTTCTTATTTTATTAAGTGGCCTCGTGCTGTCCTGAAAATTGCACGAACTTTGGCAACAGGTAGATGAGGCTTGTGTGAACCCACTTTAGTCATTTGCTAGCTATGTAACCTCAAGCAATTCAGGTAAATATTTATTTTGATTTTTAACTTTCTTATCCTTGAAATGAGAGCAAAATTATCTTATGAGGTTATTGTCAATGTTGAGTAAAATGCATATGAATACTTAGCACATGAAGCATATACATAATATTGCTTTTTAGGAGAACATTTCTAAATTAGTAGTAGGCATTTACCTTCTAAATAAACTACAAAGTGTAATAATATCATAATACCTATATTGTAAGGTGGAAATTAGCTAGTTAAATAAATATAAACATGAGCATGAGTCTCATTCTGCATGAATTCATCACATTGTATTGGCCTTATCATTTCTCCCCTTTGGAACAGAATTTCTGTCGGTTCTGGAGATTGGGATAGATGATTCATAAGGTCTCTTCAAGTTTTAATATGCTAATATTCCAGTAAGCTTATGATGATTTTTTGACATGACACTGTGTTGCTCTGAGTTCCTCTTTGGATTGAATTGTGTCCCCCAAAAGATGTGTGAAAATTCTCACCCTGGGGCTCATGAATGTGACCTTTGCAGATGTAATCAAATTAAGATGAGGCTATTGGGATGGATCCTAATTCCATATGACTGGTATAAAATGAAGGAAAAACCATATATGGACAGAGATACAAAGTGGAAGTCCTGTCCTGACAGAGGCAGAGATTGAAGTGATGCAGCTACCAGACAAGGAAGGCCAGAGATCCACTGCCACCACCAGAAGCTTGGAATAGGCAAGGAAGAAATGTACCTAGAGTCTCAGAGAAAATATGATCCTGCTGGCTCCTTGATTTTGGACCTCTGGCCTCCGAACTGTGAGAGAATACAATTCTGTTGTTTTAGCCACTCAGTTTGTGGTGTTTTGTTACAGCAGCCTTAGGAAGCTAGGCAAAGGTCTTGAAGCTGTGAGAAACTGTTGGTTCCTTCCACCAAATGGTACCAGTTCACTGATTTGAGGTTTAGGGCATCTTATGTATTTTCCAAATATTTTACAAACTACCTAGCATGACATATATATCTCATTGCCATGGACACATTTTATAATTTTCTCTGTATAGTTTCTAGAAAAGATTAAAATTCGGTTTTCCAAACACACAAAACATTTTAATATATATTCCAGGATTATTATTTTCAATTTATGTGATGATAAATTCCTAACATATTTTTTTTACTCTTTCAACAATATGTAAGAAATATACTTGACAGTGTTTCATTTTACTTCTTGTTTATGACATAAACAAGGCACCTCACTGCCTTACCTTTAATATTTATTTGTATATATATTTATTTTTAAAATCATTTATAGATATAATTTTTACAAAGTATTTTCTCTTTCTCAAGATAAAATGTTCTGACCTACTAAGAATAATAAATAGACCTACTAAAACACTAAATTTTCATTATTTTCAATGTTGTCAAATAAAACATGAAAAATGTGGTAATTTTATTAGGCATTTTCTTATAGTTAAAGGTATACACACCTTTCCAAAAACAAAAGAAATTATTATAGTTATTGCTTCACTTCTGATGCTTTCTTGTTTCTTTTTACTCAGAAAAAAAAAATTATTTTTTTTATAAAACTATCTAAAAAATCTCCGTGGAGTCCATTGTCATTATAAAAGTCTTCCCCCCCAAAACTGAGAAAGAACTTTATGGATAATACTAATTTTATTTTAGTTTCTTCCTGCAAGCTTTGTTTTTACACCCTAAGAGTAGATCATGGACAATGACAATAATTCCTAACATTTGAATTCATTTTAATATTTTCATAGTATTTCTTTCAGGGTGGAGAGCCCAAGCTAGGGGTAGGAGAAGATAAGTTGCTATCTGCCTCTGCCATTAGTTTGGTGGCAGTACATTTCTTTACAAAGGTTTTTATTCTGTGATTGAAGAGGCATCATAAAGAGCCTTTCTCTTAGAGTGTCTCAATCAGTGATGTTAATTATTCTCTATGGAATTGGAGCAAATATGTGGGTATTTTTATGAGAAAAGGCATAAAAATAAATATGCATTTGGAAATGCATTCGGAACCAGTAACATTTCAATGTAATGTGGGGGTTAAGAGCATAAGCTCTAGATTCAGATCTCCGGGGTTTAAATCCTAGTTTTGCTGTTTACAAGCTCTTTGACCTTAGACAAGTTATGCAAGCTTTCTGGGTCATTTGTAAAACAAAACTGTTGAGTACTAGTATTCACTTCATAATTGTTTTGTGAAAAATGAACATCAGTATATAAAGGGTGCTGCCTCAGAGTTGGTACTGCATGATTGTGAACTATTATTAATATTATATATTATGATTCATTCAAGATGCTGAGGATACCAATATAAGAATGAGATAATATCCTTGTCCCTTAACTTTTCCAGGTGAAGTATGAGAGAAAGACACATAAATTGATCATTATAATGTTTGCCAGTTCAAGATAAGCAACCAAAAACCTCAGAACGGTACCAGGGATTTCAATCTTACTGAAAGAGGAAGAAACTAGTTAATCACATAGAGACACATTTGAAAATCACCAACACCTCACAGGAGACTGCAAGAAAGATATTCCTTGCTGAGATGAGTAACTGATGGCCATTGTGCCTATTCTTCCTTCCCATGTTCTGGGCCACTGCACTCCAGTGACAGTTTGCAAGGAGAAATGTGGAGACAGAACAGAAGGCGGTTGAGGCTGGCTGATGTGGGCTGAGACAGTAATCGTGTATACTGAACTGGACAAGCTCTCCTGCCTTCAATCTTGTCTTCAACAAACTCGTGTTTGAGTTAGATTACTTGTCTATGAGAAAGCCATGATTTTTGCTGAGTTTTCTTTCCTTGATGTTTCTAATACGCCCAGTGAATGCTTACCAGTTCCTCAGGCTACTTCTAATCACTCCTGTCTATGTCACCCTTCCAGATATATTTGGGGAAAGAACCAGGGGAAACAAATAAATTATGTGGCCTGAAGTTTCAGAAAGAGTCAAATATTGTGTCCAGATAATCTGGGCTACTAGGTAAATCACTTTTACCTAGTAAAGCAAAGGCTGAGACAGGTCATAGATTGAAATGGCTTGGTGGAGAAGATGACATATTAAGTTCTACACAGGTTGATTTTAAGATGCTTAAAAGATGTAGTGCATTTGGAATATTCGTAAGATATCTAAGTAGAAGTATGCCTGGGTGGCTCAGTCAGTTAAGTGGCTTACTCTTGATTTCAGGCTCAGGTCAAGATTTCAAGGTCTGAGGATGGAGCCCTGAGGTGGGCTCCATGCTTAGCGGGGAGTCTGCTTAAGGATTACTCTCTCTCTCTCTCTCTCCCTCCCTCTCTCTCTCTCCCTCTGCCCAACCCCACTTCACCTGAACACTCTCTCTCTAAAATAAATAAATAAAAATATTTAAAGATATCCAACTAGAAATATCAACTGGCAATTTTATTAAAACGTGTCTGAGGTGGAGAAGAATATAAATTTGAGATCTTAATATATCAGGCTATAAATTATAGGCAAAGTAATCAGGTTTTTATACATATTGGATAAATGATCACCTCATTAGTATAATAAAGAGCACCTCAAATCATCATATCCAATATTAGACTCACTGATGAAATAATATTTAATATATTCCTATGAGAAGACCATTACTGTGATTTTTAAATAATTTTTCAATAAATTATCTGCAATGATAATAGCTAAGTTTACATAAGACAAAACATTAAAAAATGATTCAAATTTACCATTATTTGCATTACTATTATTTTCAAGAATGAACTAGATTTGTTTAAGAAATACATTCAATTTAAAAACATTGCATTTGTCTTTTTGGTCTGCCATAATAAAGTAACAAAGCCTGGGTGGCTTAAACAACAGAAATCTATTTTCTCAGAATTCTGGAGGCTACATATCCAAGACCAAGGTTCCAGCTGAATCTTTTGCTGGTAAGAACTCTTTTCCTGGATTCTAGATGATTTGCTTACTATTTCTTCACATGGTCTTTCCATGTTGCATGCATGCAAAGAGAGAGAGAAGATTTACTCTTCCCATAAAGATACCAATTATATCAGATTAGGGCCCCGCATTTTTGGTCTCATTTAACCTTAATTTTCTCCTTAAAGGCCCTATATACAAACACTCTCACATTGGGGATTGAGGCTTCAACACATGAATTTGGGGGAATCACAATTCAGTGCATAACAAACACGCTCTTGAATTTTATTGTAGAATATAAAATGAGACATAAATGAATGAAATTACATACCTTGTTCCTGGTAATAAATCAGTTTTTCAAATATATCAGTTCTCCTCAAACTAAGATATATATACAATTCCCCTCAAAAGTTCAACTAAATAATATTTTACAGTATGTTTTTTCTTTTGTTAGGTGAGGTTTTTAGTTAAGATGAAAAACAAAAGCAAAACAAAATTGATTAATCATTTTCTTTAAAAAATCCATGCCTGATAATTTATGGAACATTATAATCCTTTATAGTACAGATTTGTACAGTTCTTTTCACATTGATTATCTCATATAGTCTGTGAGGCAATCCCGGTAAGACACTGCCCCAAAAGAAAAGTACTCCTCAGTGCAATTATAAAAGAAATCAGCTATTAAATAGAACCCTCAAGTAGTTCCCATATGATAAACAGGAGCAAAAATTGAGGCAGGAGGAAATTAACCTGCTCAATATGTAAAAGCTGTAAGTCAATTTCCTTTAGCATTAACACAGCTTTTTTAAAATATGTGTGAAAATCACAGATACAAATATTTTTCCTGTTCTCATCCAAGCCAATAACAAATATAACAATAATATGTTAGATGAATTATTATATGAAATTTGTTGATAGGCTCCCTAAATACCCCATAAGATATGAATAAATTAAAAGTAACAGTTCAATCTAGTAAAATAAAAGAAGGAAAAAATATAGAGAATGAAAAGCTTCAAGTCTCATGAGGTCAGTGGCAACCCCTCCCTTTGGCACTGAGAAACCAAAAGTTTCCTGACATGTACTTCGATCTTTTTCCAACTTACTTGTCCTTCCACTCACCCTCCTCCTGACTCCCTTGTAGCTCCCATCCAATAGGCACACATGCAACTCCTAGCAGCCCCATTCACCAGCATTTGTCTGTTCAAAAATCTACCACAAAAAATCCTGGATTAATGTAGCAAGGATACCATGTGAAGTGAAGGATTCTGTGGAGCCCACCACCACTGTAACTCCATTGAGCACATCAGAACTCCTTCCACTTTGCAAACATTCTGAATAAATTCCCGCTGACAGCTCTATATGAGACCATATTTTCCTGGAACTACACGGCTGCAATGAAGGAAGGGGATGGGGCTGGAAGGGTGGGGTTTCGGGGTGAGGGGCAAGGGGAGTTAGTTTTAGCTCTTGGTGGTAATTCTAAAGAATGCCATGCATACATTAGCTGCTAGAGCACTGTTCAATTTGAGCCAAAATAGCTTCTCTTTGAAGTTGCCAATTAAAAATCTATGTCTATGACAGTCCAGTATGGAGGAACGTGGAGAGGACACCAGCATTCGGGCTCAGCAACCAAGAGTTCCACTATGAAATTCTGCTAGGATTTAAATAACTATGAACCATTCTCTAGGTCATTTTAAATGTCAGCAAGTTATTTTGTCAAAAATATTACAAATCCCCTTTCACTGCAAATCATACAGTGAATAGAAAAGAAAGGAAGCCTTTTTTTAGTCAAATTATCTAGTGGATTTAAAAAGAACAACAGTATGTAAATACATCCAAAAGGCATAAAAACAATTTTAGAGTGACGTTAAAGTAAAGAAACATGGTTATTCAAAGCATGCAGGCAGACTTCTATAACGCTATAATTCCTAATCTGTATGACTGATCCAAAAATTCTTTTTTTCAGACAGGCCCTTGTTTTCTTTTCTACCTCCTTCTCTAAAAGATCTAGCTCAAATGTTATCACTTCCAGGAAGTTTTCCCAATTCCTCTCCATACCATCTCCAACAGAAGAATTAACTCTTTTTTTTTGTTCCCATACACTTTTTTGTGTTCCCATACACTCTCACGCTTCTTGTTCTATGGATGCACTCAAGCATCTTTAAGTACTTTCTATCGTCAGGTGAAGTTGAGGATACACGAAGAGATGTGTATTATGACCTCCATTAAAAAAAGTTTAGTTTAGTGGTAAGACAAACACACGAGAAAAAGAATTTGAATAGTGCTGTGATGTGTAATAACAAAAAAGGTGCGGTAGGAGCATTCTCTCTTTCTCTCTCTCTCTCTCTCTCTCTTTTTACCTTTACTTTCAAAAGAGGAATAAAAGCTGCCTGATGGAAATCCAATCTGAGTAGAATTTCAAAAGATGAGTTAGAGTGAGTATAATGATGAGTGATGCCAAAGAGCATTTCGTGGAGCTGAAAGAGGATGTGTGAACTGAAAGACAGTGAGAGAAAATGAAGACATCAAGCCTCTTATTATATGTGTTTTGACAGTGTATTTTACTCAAGGTTGATGTTCTGTTACCAGACTTGGTTATGAAGTCTTTGCATTCACATTTATTTTTTAAGCTCAGTGCTCAGCTCAATGTTCTCCATCCAAGAAATCTTCAATCAATTTTATTTGAATAAATAAATCAATAGTGGTAGTAACTGCAAAAATGATTGAAAATAAGTCATTTCAATATATCTATTAAATAGGGGGTTTATTTAAAAAGGGATAAGCTAATTTAGCTTATACGGTATTTTGTACAAATCAGGCATTTTTATTTTTATTTCTTTAGGTTTTTAAGTGAAGCATAACTAACATACAATGTTATATTAGTTTCAGGTGTGTAGCATAATGACTCAATTAATTCTAATATATATTGCTTAGGCTCATAATGATAAGTATAGTCACCATCTGTCACCAATGTTATTCAAATCTTGTTGACTATATTCATATCTATGCTCTACTTCTCATACCCATGACTTATTTATTTTATAACTAGAAGTTGTATCTTTTAATCCTCTTTATGTATTTCACCCAACCCTCCAACTCACCTCCCCTCTAGCTACCACCAGTTAGTTCTCTGTCTTTAAGATTCTGCTTGTCGTTATTGTCTGTCTCCAATTTTCTTTGTTTTCTTTGTTTATTAAATCCATATATTAGTGAGATCATATGTTTTTTTTTGTCTTTCTCTGTCTGATTTATTTCACTTAGCACTATACTATCTAGCCCCATCCATGTGGTTGCAAGTGGCCAAATTTCATTCTTTTTTATGACTAATATTCCATTGTGTATGTATCACATCTTCTTTATCCATTCCTCTAAATGGATAATGTGCACTTTGGTTGCTTCCATATCTTGACTATTGTAAATAATGCTGCTGTAAACAGAGAGGTGCATTTATCTTTTTGAAATAGTGTTTTCAGGGATGCTGGGTGGCTCAGTCAGTTAAGCATCTGTCCTTGGCTCAGGTCATGATCTCAGGCACCTGGGATTGAGTTCCATGTTGAGCTCTCTGCTCCTTGGAGAGTCTTCTTTTCCCTCTCCTTCTGCTCCACTCCCACCCTCATGGTCTCTCTCTCTTTCTCTCTCTCTTTCTCCCTCTCTCTCTCTCTTTCACTCTCAAATAAATAAATAAGAAATCTTAAAAAAAAAAAAAAGAAACAGGGTTTATATTTCCTTTAGGTAAATACACAGAAGTGGAATTACTGAGTCATATGGTATTTCTATTTATAATTTTTTGAGTAACTTCCATACTGTTTTCCATAGTGGCTGCAGCAATTTGTATTCCCGTCAACAGTGAAAGAGGGTTCTTTTTTTTCCATATTCTTTAAGGGACTTGTTATATCTTGGCTTTTTTTTTTCTTTTCCTAGCCATTCTGACAAGTGTAAAGTGATATCTATTTGTGGTTTTAATTTGCATTTCCCTGATGATTAATGATGTTGAGCATCTTTTCATGTGTCCATTGGTCATCTGTATGTCTTCTCAGGAAAAATGTCTATTCAGGTCCTCCGCCCATTTTTTACTCAGTTTTTTTTTTTTTTTTTTGTTTAAGGTGTTTTTTGCTTGTTTGTTTGTTTTAGTATTTAGTTGTGTATGCTCTTTATATCTGTTGGATATTAACACCTTATTGGATATATCATTTGCAAATATCTTCTTTTCATCAACAGTTTGCTTTTTTTTAATTTTTATTTTGTTAACTATTTCTTTTGCTGCACAAAAGCTTTTTATTTTGTTTTGGTCCAAGGAGTTTATTTTGCTTTTGTTTCCTTTGCCTCAGGAGACACATCCAGGAAAAATGTTTCTATGGCCCACATCGAAGAAATTACTGCAAATAGGCATTTTTAAATCATCTTAGGTAGACAGATCTATATAGAGGAGAAAAGAAAAAAAAAACCACATCTAAACCTGCAAGAATTTCATTGAATGTCAAGTCAGATCTGATGAACTATGATGAAAAAGAAAAAAAAAAATTCCAGTAACTAAAACTACACTTCTCTTTGCTGGACTAACAAGGTCACTCTATCACTCAGTTATTCTAAAAATAATTACTATATGATAGGTATGTATTGGATATGAGAGCAGTAGGATATTCAAGGACTTTGCAGTTAGAGTTAATCTGAAATATGCTTTTAACAACGATATTTTCAAACCTGTATTTATAAAAATTTCTCAGGGATAAAGTTACAGTGAATCTCATAGCTTTTTGTTTTTATATTTACAGAAGATAAGTAAGGTTTCTATTTTACATTTTATTGTCTATTTTTAACAAGAACAGAAGCCTTAACAATTGTTTTGGCACAATTATTTTCAGTCAGTTACAGCCAGTTACACAAAAACAGGAATACCTCAATTTTGAAAAGTCAGGTCACTAAGAAAAGTAAAATTACATAAAGAGTGGTAATCTGGGACACCTGGGTGGCTCAGTGGTTGAGCACCTGCCTTTGGCTCAGGGTGTGATCCTGGGGTCCTGGGGTCCTGGGATCAAGCCCACTTCCCTCTAGGAAGCCTGCCTCTCCCTCTGCCTATATCTCTGCCTCTCTCTCTGTTTCTCATGAATAAATAAATAAAATCTTCAAAAAATAGTGGTAATCTATGATATAAAAACAAGGAATTAATAATATTCATATATTTAGTCCCAAAGGGACTTGGTTAATAACTACGAATCCCTCAAAGTGGAAAAGTACTCAAAGTTCACACCCACTAGCAAGTGAGAGTAGTAGAATTCTGTAACAAAAGAAGATTATTTACTCTTCAAAGTTCTAAACTTGTACTAGAAGTCCTAGCCTAAGCAAATAGACAAGAAAAAGAAATGGAAGACATCCAGGTTGAAAGGAAGAAGTAAAGTTATCTCTTCACATATGACAGGTGACATAATTTTATATGTAGAAAACCTTGAAGATTCCACACACAAAAAAATCTTAGACCTAATAAACAAATTCAGCATAATTGTAGAATATAAACATCAACACTCAAAGATCAATTGTATTTTTATACAAAAATGAAAAATATGAAAAAGAAATTAAGAAAAACATTCCCATTCACAATGGTATCAAAATGGGTAGAATACTTCAGAATAAACTTAAGCAGGAAGGTGAAACACCTGCACCCTGAAAACTACAAAACGTTGCTGAAAGATATTAAAGATACAAATAAGAAAAGTCATTTTGTGTTCAGGGATTGGGATATTTAATATTGTTGAAAGTGCCCATACTACTGAAAGCAGTCTACAGATACAATGCAAGGCCTCTCAAAATCCCAATAGCATTTTGGAACAGACAGAAAAACATTCTAAAATTTGTATGGAATCATAAAGGACCTCAAATAGGCAAAAAATCTTGAAAAAGAAAAATAGTGTTGGAGGCCTCACAATCCCTGATTTTTAAAACAGATTACAAAGTTACAGTACTGAAAACAGTATTGTACTGGCATAAACCTAAGAATGTAGACCAATGAAATAGAATAGAAAGCCCAGCATAAACCCTCATGTGTATGGTCAACTTATCTTTCTTTCACAAGTGTGCTAAGGCTTCACAATGGAGAAAAGGATAGTCTTCACATAAATGGTACTGGAAAAACTGGATATCCACATGCAAAAGTGTAGAGTTGAAACTTACATCACACTGTATACAAAAAATAAATCAAAATGGAGTAAAGACCTAAACATCAAGACCTCAAATTACAAAACTCATAGAAGAAAATATAGAAAACTTCTCTACATTAAATTTGCCAATGCTTTCTTGGATATGACACCAGATTCACAAGCAATGAAAGCAAAAATAAGTAAATGGGACTCCATCAAACTAAAAAGCTCTGCACAATAAAACTTTCAACAGAGTGAAGAGATAACCTACAGAATGGGAAGAAATATTTGCAAATAACATATCTAATAAGGGGTTAGTAACCAGAATGTATATAGAACTCCTACAACTCATAGCAATAAAACAAATAATCTAATTAAAACATAGGGAAAAACCTGGATAAGTATTTCTCCAAAGATGATATACAAATGGCTAACAAGCATATGAAAGATGTTCAACATCATTCATAATCAAGGATATTAAAATCAAAGAACAACAAGATATCACCTCACACCCATTAGGATGGTCCTTATAAACATTACAAGTAAAAACAAAATTTAAAAGATAACAAGTATTGGTGTATATGTAAAGTAATTGAAAGTATTGGTGGGAATGTAAAATGGTACATCTCATTATGTAAAACAGTGTGTGCTTCCTGAAAACAATTAAAAATAGAACTAACCCATTTCAGCAATCCTTCTTCTAGATTTTTAACAAAATAATTCAAATAGGATCTTGAAGAGATATTGATCTTGAAGAGATATTCATATTCCCATGTTCATTGAGGTATTATTTATAGCTAAGAGGTAGAAATATCCTAAATGTCCTTGATGGATGAATAGATTTAAAAAAAATGATATATATTATATATTTCACATATCATTATATGCTATATATGTTACACATATAATTATATATTGCATACATACATATAGTGAATACAATATTGTTCATCCTTTAAAAAAAGGAAAGAAAATCTGTCATATACTGAAACATTGATGAATTGAGGATATGAAGCCAAGTGAAATAAACCAGTCACAAAGACAAATACTGCATGATTCCAGTTATGTAAACCAAGATAGTCAAACTCTTAGGAAGAAAAAGTAAAATGGTGGTTGCCAGAGGCAGAGGGGGAGGAAAAAGGGAAATTTTTGTTTAATGGGTGCAGAATTTCTGTTTTGAAAAACAAAACAAAACAAAATCTAGAGATAAGCTGCATATCAATGTGCATATAGTTAGCATTTTTGTCCTATAATCTTAAAAATGGCTAAGATGGTCAGTTCTGTGTTGTTGTTGTTGTTGTTGCTGTTGTTGTTTTACCACAATAAAAAATGTTTTAAACTTGTGTTTTGGAACAAAAACTGATATTCTATATGAAATAGTTTTAGTTATAGTAAAAAACATAAAACAGCTCGTGATTTTTTTTTATTTCAGCCTATCGTTCAAGTATATACAATTTCTTGCAATATTAATGAAAGCCAATGGGGAAGAACTATACAGAGAAAAATAAATGTTTGCCTTTCTCTTCAAAACTGTGGGAAAAACCTGGTTAGAAAAATCACCCAGGGGGCCTATGGAGGAAAAAGTTGTGTATTAGCATACAGGCATTCTTCAGAGATATCGTGGGTTCATTTCCAGACCACCACAATAAGGTGAATGTCACAATGAAAGGGGTCACAGGAGATTTTTAGTTTCCCAGTGCACATAAAAGTGACGTTCACACTGTACTGTAGTCTACTATGTATGCAATAGCGTTATGTCTAAAAAACACTTTATGTCTAAAAATTACTTTATTCCTTAAAAAATGCTAACCATCATCTCAGCATTCAGTGAGTTGTAACCTTTTTTGCTTGTGGAAGGTCTTGCCTCCATACTGCTGGATGGTGGTTATTGAAGGGTATAGGTGGTTACTGGCGGCTGTAGAAATTTCTTAAAATGAGACAGCAATGAATTTTGCCACTTCTATTGATTCTTCCTTCCACAGATGATTTTTCTGTGGCATCTGTTGCTGTTTGATAGCATTTACTCACAGGAGAACTTCCTCCGAAACCCTGCTCCCTCTTTTCTGAACTAAGTTTATGTAACATTCTAAATCCTTTGTTATAAATTCAACAATTTTCACCAGGAGTAGATTTCATCCGAAGAAACTACTTTCTCATCCATGAGAAGTAATTCCTCATCTGTTAAAGTCTGATCAGGAGAATGCCACAACTTAGTCCCCTCTTCGGGCTCCCCTTCTAATTCCAGTTCTCCTGTTATTTCCTCCACAGGTGCAGTTACTTCCTCCACTGAAATCTTGAACTCCTCAAAGCCATCCATGAAGGTCAAGTCCAACTTCTTCCAAACTTTATATTTCACCTCTTCCCATGAGTCACAAATGTTTTTCATGGCATTTAAAAAATCATTTCCAGAAGGTTTTCAATTTACTTTGCCCAGATTCATCAGAGGGATCACTACCTTTGGCAGCTACAGAATTACAAAATGTATTTCTTAAATAAGACTGGAAACACAAAATTACTTCTTGATCTATGGACTACACAATGGATATTGTGTTATCAGACATGAAAACAACATTTTTCCCATTGCCCATCTTGATCAGAGCTCTTGGGTGACCAGTGCATTGTTCATTAACAGTCATATTTTCAATGGAATCTATTTTTCTGAGCAGCACATTGCAACAATGGGCTTAAAATTCAGTAGACCCTATTGTGAATAGAGGTACTGACATCCAGTCCTTGTTGTCCCATTGATAGGGCACAGATAGAGTAGATTCATAAAGGCCCTATGATTTTCAGAATAGCCACTGAACATTGGCTTCAACCTAAATAAATCGTGTTGGAAAAACTAGACAAGATTTTTCAGGATATGTCTCACCAAGCAAAGGAAACTAAAACAAAATAAACTACTCGTACTACATCAAACTGACAACTTTTTACACATGAAGAAAACCATTAACAAAACGAAAATGCAACCTATGATTGGGAGAAGGCATTTCCAATGATATAGCAAAAAAAAAAAAAAAAAAAAAAAAGACTAATAATCAAGATCTATAAAGTACTTATATAACTTTAGAAAAATGAATAATCCAATTAAAAAGTGGACAGAAGACATGAAGAGACATTTCTCCAAAGACATACAGATGGCCAACAGACACATTTAAAGATATTCAATTCCACTAATCATCAGGGAAATGCAAATCAAAACCACAATGAGGTTATCACCTTATACCTGTCAGAATGGCTAGAAAGAAGAAGACAAGAAATGACAAGTGTTGGCAAGTATGTGGAAGAAAGGAAACTTTGTGCACTGTTTATAGGAATGTAAACTGATGCAGCCATTATGAAAAACAGTATGAAAATTCCTCAAATAATTTAATATAGAAATACCATGTGATCCAATAATTCCATTTCTGAGTATTTACCTGAAGAAAATAAAAACACTCAAAAAATTTGCATCCTTATTTTTATTGCAGCATTTTTCATAATAGCCAAGATATGGAAACAATCTAAGTGTTCATTGATAGATGAATGGATAAAGACATGTCATGTGCATACAATTAAGTACATACATATATATAGCATATCCCTATATATATAATACATTATTAATCAGCCCTAAAACATGAAATTTTACCATCAATTCGCAACAAAATTGATATACCTAGAGGGTATTATGCTAAGTGAAATAAATCAGAGAAAGACAAATACCATATGATCTCACTTAGATGTAGAATCTACAAAACAAAAGAAATAATAAACCAATAAACAAACAAAAGCAAAACAAACTTAGAGAGAACAAAATGGTGGTCGCCAGAAGGGAGAATGGGAGGGGGGGGATAGACAAAATAGGTAAAGAGGATTAAGAGGCATAAAGTTTCTTTTTTAAAAAAAAGAGGTATAGATTTTCTATTGTAGAATAAGTAAAACACAAGGATTTATAGTACAGCAGAGGGAGTATAGTCAATAATAACTTTATATGGTGACAGATGGTGGCTGCCCTTATCGTGGTGAGCATTTTATAATGTATATAATCATCAAATCACTGTTGTACACCTGAAACTAAAATAATATTATATGTTAGCGATACTTCAATTAAAAACAAAAAGATAAAAATTTTTAAAAAAGAAGAGGGCAAGAGACTCATGAGGAAGAGGGCAATCAGAAAGAGGATTTCCATATATAGATGATGCTGCCCAACAACAAGATGTGGCATCTGTAGGTCTGAGAGCTGCAAAGTCAATGAGGCTTGAGGTCTTTATTAGCTCAGGTTTACCTTCTCTATGGCTAGAAGACATTGGATGTAGTTTTGTGAGGTAGTGCAGACAGGCTCTAAATGGCTAAAATTCTCTGTATTTGAGTTATATTTAAACCAATTAGATGGGTAAACTTTTGAGTTTGGGGCCACCTGGGTGGCTCAGGGTTTCAGTGCCTGTCTTTGGCTCAGGTTGTGATCCTGGGGTCCTGGGATGGAGTCTCACATCAGGTTCCCTGCGAGGAGCCTGCTTCTCCCTCTGCCTGTGTTGTGTCTCTGCCTCTCTCTGTGTGTCTCTCATGGATAAATAAATAAGATCTTTAAAAAAGTAATATAAATAAATAAAATTTGATTTTGATACCTGGGAGCTTGGAGCTGATGATTCCCAGTCTGCTGTGAAGAAGTAAACAACATAGAATAATAGATAAGGGGTCATCTTTAGCCCATTTATATACAAATAAGTCACAAAGCATGCTCACTCAACAGTAGAGAACAGAAATATAAGTCAGTTAAAGGAATTCAGCATCTTAGGAAAATAATTGTTTCCCCACAAGTGTTTTTAAAGGAAACCCAAGTTATTTTCAAAGGAAGAAAATGTTAGTCAACTTCGGGAAACAAAAATATTTTTTGTGACATAAAACCTTCACATTTATGATAATTTGAGTGGACTATCTTTATGGGAGTGGGTTTTTTTTTATATGCTTGATTGTATTGAAGCCAAACATTTTTTATTATCAATTTGAGATTTTTGAAAAAATTTTAGAAGACAAAACTGTGGACTGTGGAAATGGATAAATTTATGATTCATTTTGAAGTTTTGGTTTTAACTGGAAAGGTGTAACTGAATTAATTCATTATTTAAGCTTTCTTCAATAAAACCACGCATAAGATTAGTTTCTCATAAAATCAAAACACCTGTGATTTTATTATGTATTTTATACGTATACGTTTATACTCAAAGAGCAACTAAACACACTTTAAAAATATGCTGTCTTTTTATGTAATTAGAAAATTTTCAGTAAGTAGCTTTTTACTTTTAGTTTTATTTACTTATTTGCTGGTCTTTGAGCTCAGGGAATATGACATGTTGTGATGGTGAAAAAAGGAATTGTAGCGATCTGTCCTGAATTTATGAATATTTCAGACATTTGTGTGTATGTGTATATATATTTACATATATATTATACTTCAGACATATAAGAACTATATTAAAACATTGTGATAGGGTGTTTTTTTTTTAATGATAATGTCATCTTATCTGGGCTACCCATCAAAATGCAAGGGAAGCCATTACATTACATTCTGTAACTGATAATATAGTTTCTTTCAGAAATACAGGAAATCTATTGCTTTTACATAAGCACAGATATATACTGGAAACAAATGGAAGAAGCACTTAAAATATAAATTTAAGGGAACCGAATATGTTGATATCCTGGAAAGGATGATTCTATCTAATAAAACACCTTGAATTTTTTTAGAGTCATATTTAGCACATCCCATCATTTTTAATAACTATTTAGAGCCCTGAATCATGGAGACAGCAGAAATTAGAGAATTCTGAAAACTTCAGCAAAAGAAGTTAACCTCAATCAAGTCCAAATAATTAATATCAGTAGCTGGCAGCTGAGCTAGGATGTCATCATATGTTATAGATGACGAGGCTACAGTGAATTAAATCTTGTAGCTGACAAGATTATTTTCCCCATGGTTAGGAAACATATTTCATACCTTATTTTACCTTATTTTGTGGGGCTTCACTATAGCAATTGGGCCACAACTTGGGATTCACATAATTAGTAAAAGTATGAGTCAAGGGTAGCTGGCAATTTAAACTCTCGTCCTTCCAAAGTGAAATTCCAAACCAAAGTTAACTCCAATGGTTGTCAGCAGCTGCCATGATCAAGTTTAAAATCCTCTCTTCTCCCTAACAGTGCTAATTTTGGTCTGACTCCTCTATTTGGTGAGAATTAGTCATGTGCATGCACCTACTCTCATAGTTTTGCTCATCTCTTGGCAGCCTTCAGTTTTTGACTTAAGACTTCTAGAAGTCATGGTTTCTGTTGCTAGGCTCTTTATTGGGAAGACTTTTTAAAATTGATTTTGAGACTACCTTGGCTGTTAGGTTACTCTGTGTAAAATTTAGCTGTTACTGAAGATCTTGATGTGCAGGTTGAAACCCTGAATTCTGAATCATTTATTGTGGCTGAATGTATTTTTCTAGTTTTGATATAAACTGCCTGCTACATTTTTCACTTTGTAAACTATAATGAGAGAACAAAATTTTCAACCAAAATAGGAGAGCTAAATGGGCAGCTTACATATCCTGCATATTACCTTCTTTCTTTACAATGATTTTTTTTGTTGGTGCTGGTAGTTTTATCATTTTTTTTTCAAGTCTTATCAGTACTGTGGACAAGGTGTGTCACTTGTAAAAATTAAACATTTAACCAACATGAAGCTAGCCTGGTTATGGAAGCCCTTTAGACTGGCACTCAGTCTGCATTCGAAGTGCAATTTGAGAGAAATGTGTTTAATTTGAAAGCAAATACATGAATAACTTTTCAAGGTCTCTAACATCTGGGTAATATAACCCAGTGATTGGGTTGAAACTGTTTGCTTTAGAGGAGAAAGAGTGAAGTTCTAGCTTTGAATGCACAAGGAACTCAAGATAATTAAGAAGACAGAGCTTGCTTACAGTTTGAAGTTTGAGAGGCATACCACTCCTTCACCTCTTTGATCTCCTCTGTTCCTCCCACCAGCTCCTTCCATCCCCCCTCACCCTCCACACCACTCTCAGGCAGTAGCTGATTCTAGCACAGCAGGGCAGTGGAAATCATATAGACTTACTTCTTTGAGAGGCTCGTTCAACTGACCCGAGGTAAGCACTCAGGATCCATGAGGAATGAAAGTAAATGTGGGTTTTCTTATACCCAAATTTAAAAGAATGCTGTGACGGAAAACATGGGACAGTAAAGAATGATTTCTAACAGACAGTATTTTCCTCTTTCTAGCTTAATACATTAAAATGCATTAAATTGGGCAGCCTGGGTGGCTCAGCGGTTTAGTGCTGCCTTGAGTCCGGGGACTGATCCTGGAGACCTGGATTCAAGTCCCACATCGGGCTCCCTGCATGGGGCCTGCTTCTCCCTCTGCCTGTGTCTCTGCCTCTGTGTGTGTGTGTGTCTCATGAATAAATAAATAAAATCTTTAAAAAAATGCATTAAATTCCATGTGTTTTCCTTCTGTAACATGCATAAAATGTGTGTAAAATACATTGAATGCATTCATATTAGTAGAAACAAAAGATTTACCCTGCTTTGTTATCATATTGAAATGTAAATATACATTTAAATTATAAGGAAATTTATGGTCAGAATCAAAGCTGTGTCTTAGACATATAGATGTTAAATATGAGAGCATATGTAAACAGTTAGGTTATAATTATTTCAGTTCTTCTTTCTGAATAATTATGATCAAATGAACAAAGCACATCTATGCACAAAGTATTGTTTTGAGTCGTGTATAGACTAGGGACAGCAAGCAATGTGGTCTCAGTCTCAAGGTATTCACTTAGAAGATGAACAGGTGGAAATTTAAATGACAGGAAATATTTAAGTGTGTTCAAGAAAAACATGATATTACTTGACATCACAATGACTCAGTGACAAATAAGCTTCACAGAGAGTAATTCAATTAATGTTCGGAAGGTCAGAGGTTCACAAGAGTTTACAATGAATGAAGGCACGGGGCGGGTAGGTGTTGACCAGCCTTAAAGGCCAGAAAGATTTATACAGACAGATAAGAAAGGGAGAAAATGCTAGAAAATGCTAGTAATCCAATATCCCATTTCTGGCAGCAGAACGTTTTGTTCTGTTTTAAACAGAAAAGATACTGCAAATGATCAAGCCTTCAAAGCTGGAATGTGTAATTACCAGTTGATTTCATTACAGCAGGGTTCCCTGAGAAAAGTAATATATTTTTAATCCAAAAGGCCTCAATACGGAGCTTATTACCAGCATTTTACTAGCCAGATGACTTGAAAAATTCTTTTAACCCTTACTGACCTTCTGTCTCTATAATTGTAAAATAGAGATGCTAACACAGCTACCAAGCATGACCCACCGCTGGTCCTGAGTCTCCAGTGAGATGTCAGGGATGAACATGCACTTGAATTGTAAACACAATGAAATGTTATGGCCTACTTTGAAGAGAAATATTTCTACCTACTTGATCAGTGAATTGTTGCTGTAGGCTGTGATCTACAAAAATTAAGATATAAATTCTGAACTATTTTCTGTATTCTTACTAACACCATTCAACCTATTTCAAGCTGCAAAGTGAATTTTGTCTCTTTGCTGTTTATAAACTGCATTTTATAATGAATAATTTTTGAGAAAGAAAAACAAGAGAATGACAAGTGAGCATTCTGCTATTGATATGTCTAGCCACAGGGTGTCATTCTAGTAGTACAGATTAGCTTGTCTAGAAGCAATATCTGGCAGTAGATACCAAACACCAAAGCATATTCAGTGCATTGAATGAATGGGGGGAATTCACAATTCTTACCTAAATTTAATGCTTAATTGTTATACTCAACAAAGTACAACATTAGGTATTTTTCTGGCTCTTTTTTTTTTTTTACTTTCAAATTATTTTATCTGTAGAATAAAATATGAGAACCTCAAACTGAAATTTCTGGAGCTGACTCAACCTTAATGAATTAGTCATTGCTTGCCTTAGGAATATAGTGAGAGAAATACACAACAGCCACTGCCCGCTTATATTCAGAAGAAGTTAAAAAGAAAAGCAAGAATGCTAAGAACTCTATTTATAAAAACATTTTGCCCTTTAAATTTTTTTTTCCATTTATTTTATCAAAATAATCAGTTCCTGATTCAGGTAAAATCCACGTTTGCTTAGTGTAGCTAATTTATGCTGAATCTGTAAACACCTTCAAACCACAGTTAACAGAGATTCTTAAACTGCTGTTCTTCCTAAATCAGTTTAAACCTGGCACAGAGTGTCCCACGCTGTCTTCTTCCTTATTTGATGTAATTCATTAATCTGAAAAAGGGTAGCTTTAGACATCATAAGGAAGCCCAGTAAAAATGGCTTAGAAAGACCTCTGGGATCATTAAACAGTGACATATTAGGGTTAATAAGAGGTAATGTTAGCCTGATACTTTGAATCTCCCTTCTCTGGTCACTGGAACTTTGGGAGACAAGTTTTTATCAGACACTTGAGTTGGAAACTGTCTGTGTTGCTAACCCCCCAGCTGATCACTGTGTTTCGAAGACAGATAAATGTTTTCTTCACTCATTCAGCAAGATTTTTTGATATACCTTGCCATAATGGAAAAAAAACTAGACATGATTCCTATACTCATTCTGTTAGTCTTCAGTGGGTGAGAGAGACATGAATCAAATAACCACACAAGATGAAACGTTACACTGTGGTTAGAGCGAGGAAGGAGAAGGACACCACAGTGCCACAAATGCTCATGTAATTAGGGATTTTACCAAGTCCTAGAGCTCAGAAAAGGATATCTTGAGTAAGCCAGGCAGAGTTAGAGTGTGATCAATGAGTAATAGTTACCAGTCAGAGGGAGGTCAGGTCTGATGCCCAGCCAGGAAGACCGCCTGGTGAGCTCCAGGAACTGAGGGAGGTTTGGGTCACTGCACGTGGGCAGTGCAGCAAATGTGGTGCAAGAAGACTGAGCTGGTGGTCAGTAAGTCATGTCAATGATTTGCTCTTTCATCTCTAATCTTCATCCTAAAAAAAAGAGGAAGCCATTGAAAGCCTCTAAGCAAAAGCGAGTAGAGGGGAGAGGAAAGAAGTGACTATTTCAGGATCAGAGTCGCACTCTGAAAGAGATTAAGCAAAAGTGCTTCCAGGGAAACTAGTTCAGAGCTAGATGATGGGAGTTTAGATTAAAAAAAATAAAAATTAAAAATAGAAAGAAAAGGATGGACTTGAGACATGCAGAAAGAAATCCCTTTTCTGTGTAGATTCCACATGGCGATACATCTTTGATTTTGTCTCCTTAATGGCTGGTGAGACATAGTCCTATAAAGGAATTTGACTTAAGGGCCTAAACCCTTCAATTACCACCTTAAGGAAAATGAAAGATTTCCTGACATTACCATCCCATATTTTAATGACTCATGCATATGTTTAGGAAAGTATCACCACACACTCCTCCAAAAATTATACCAACTGAGACTTCCACAAACGAGGACAGAAGTCCCAATTTCCCCACATTCTTGATAACTTTGAGCTTTTCTAATCTTTTCTTTCTTTGCTTATCGAACTTGGTTTAAAAAGCTCATTATGTTGACATTTCTTCAATTACCAAGGCAACTGAATTATTTTTCATACAGTTATGGGCTATTTCTATGAATTGCCTATGTGTGTCATTTGTCAAGCGCTACTGTGGTGGTTGTCTCTTCTGAAAGATTTGTAAGAATTCTAGTCTTTCTGTATTTTATAATTCATCTTCCTGTTTAAGTATAGCAAAATTAAGGACCCCTGCTTATCTTCAAACTGTACCCTATCTCACAGTGTTTGCTTCCTCAAAATTGTCAATCTCCTTAGAGCTTCAGCTAGTTCGTGGCCACTTAGGACCCATTATAATCTCTCTATAAGATTGCCAATTTAGCAATAAAAATATAGGGCATCTAATTAAATTTAAATTTCAAGCAAGCAAGACACAATTTTTAGTAAAAGAGCGTTTCATGCAATATTCAAGACATACAATACTAGAAAATGAAATATTATTTATCTGAAATTCAAATTTAATTGACTATACTGCATTTTTTTCTGGCAACTTTATCTCCATTTTAATTTTGCTTATCATTATAAGCTACCTAATTTGCTTTATATTTGTCCATGCAAATTCTAAAGAACAAGTATAATATTATTCTAGACTATCTAAATTTGGACAGAGAACTCTTGTAAGGATAGCTTATAAGATGCAGGCCTTCTAATGGATTGATTATCTTTCAGTGCATTGCCTATGACAGCTCTGAGGCTGAGGGCAATAGAGAGGGATCACTCCCACAAATCAAATGAGGAATTTCTCTCTGAAAGATATGGAAAAATTACAGGCCTCATGATTATTAAGCTAAAAAAATCAACCTCCTATTTGGAGTTTTTGATAAATCCATGAAAATAGTTTTAAAATATCAATTATTTATTTTGAGTTTTTGAATTTTAAAATATAATAATATTTAATTGATAAAAAGATCTACTTCTTCACATATCCAGGTATTTCCGAAAAATCAAGCATAGCTGTGGTGGACTGAATAATGCCCCCGATTGATTTCCAACCCCAATCTTTAAAACCTGTGAACGTGTGACCTTAGGCAGCAAAGGGATTTTGCAGATGTGATTAAATAAAAGATCTGGAGATGGGAAGGTCATCCTGGACTATCCAGATGGGCCAAATGTACTCAGGAGAAAATCTATAAGAAGTGCTGTAGAATTGGAATCAGAGAAGGTAATGTGATAATGGAGGCAAAGTTAGAGAGGAAGGTTGTATGATTCTGAGCTGCCAGCAGAAGCCAAAGAATGCAGGCAGCCAGTAGAACCTGGAAACTGCAAGGAAATGATTCTCCTCTAGTGCTTCCAGAAGAATGAACCTTTTTTATACCCTTGTTTAGCTCATGAGTTTTGTTTTGTTTTGTTTTTTGAGAGAGAGAATGCATGTGCGTGCTCTCACAAGATCATGACCTGAGCCTAAATCAAGAGTCAGACACTTAACTTACTGCACCACCCAGGCACCTTAGGAGACTTATTTTTGGTTTCTGACTTCCAGAACTCTAAAATTATACATGTTGTTGTTTTAATTAGCAGATTTATGGTCATTTGTTATAGCAGCAACAGAAACTTCAAAGACTATCCTCAGAATACTCTTCAATTTTTTAAAAAGATTTTTATTTATTTATTCATGAGAGACAGAGTGGGGGGAGGAGGCAGAGGCAGAGCGAGAAGCTGACTCCCCGGCTGCAGGGATCCTGATGCAGGACTTGCTCCCAGAACCTGGGATCATGACCTGAGCCAAAGGTAGACACTTAACTGAGTGACATAGGCACTCTATTTTTCAGAGTTTTAAATATTAATACACTTTATTAAATATAAACAAAGTAGAATGAAATATTATTCATTTCATTCCTTATAATATTTTAGCCACTACATTTTTCCTATTTAAAGATAACCATGGGGACACCTGGGTGGCTCAGAGGGTTAGTCTGCCTTCCACTCAAGTCATGATCTCCAGGTCCTGGGATCAAGCCCCACACTGGGCTCCCAGCTCAGTGGGAAGTCTGCTTCTCCCTCTCCCTCTGCCTCTCCCCCTGCTTGTGCTCTCTCCCTGTCTGTCAAATAAATAAATAAAATCTTTTTAAAAAAAAATGAAAATAAAAAATAAAGGTGAGTGTATATAGAATAAAATTTAGTTGTTTTGAACATATACAAGATTTTTTGAAATAAGGGAGGATAATAAAATATGTTAAAAAGAACATGTTCAGTTTCTGACATACATTTGAATATTCTATTTTAGGAAATTGTTGGGATCTTTTTTTCTGCTTTGTATTCATTTACAGTAACATGCTTTAAAAACAGTTTTGGAGAAAAAAAATTACATGTGACTTAACTATACTGTTGTGTTCCTAATAAAACAGAAAAATGACATGTTACAAAGAGCCATAATTATAGGGAGTTTCAAAAGATATATCTGAAAATTTCTAGTGGATTAGCCTTTAAAATGGTCCAGCTGCTGTTGAGTTTGCTTCTAATGTTAGGTTGGATATATTTTCAAGCATAACACATTTGGTTACTAAGCATATTGTACATGCCATGTTTACAGCATTATATACCTTGGAACTCTGGAATTAAAAGGCAAAAAACTCCACCTATTTTCTTAACAGCAATCTCTTTCTTTAGATTGAAATTTACTTTACTAAATTTCAGGATCTGCATATATGATGTGAAGGCTTTCCTTTCCCCTCAAGAAGTGTTTCCATTATAAAAAATAATAAAGAATTTCTAAGATATTTATTTGGTTGGTGAGTTGGTACATTTTTTGAATAACAGTTGATTTCTTATGTGATAAACACTCTGATCATCTATATTAACTCTTGCAATGAGTTTATAAGACACATCTTCATTATACAGATAAAGAAAAAGAGATTGGCAGCATTTAACTCGCTTCAGAGGCTGTGGTATTAGCAAATATATCTTTTTTTTGCAAATATATCTTTTTATCTCAGACCTCAATAATATTCTGAATTATACTTTGTGTGTATAATTTACCCATTGTCCTTAGACTGATACAAATGACTGTTATGTACAGTTTATGCTATTAATTTTCTCATTTAGCATAATATTATCGACCTTAAATAGCAATATGCCTGTACCATGCTGTGTAACAAGCAATTCCAAAAATCTCAGAGAGGGGGGGATTGTTTATTGCTTATTCTTGTGCAACCTACCTGGGATTTATATATTTCTCCAAGGCAACTATCCTCTATTTGTTTAGTATTCCAGCCTGCTCCATGTATGATTTTGTGGGAGTTTTTCCTACTATAAACACACACACACACACACACACACACACACACACACACATCCCTGATGTAAACTGCAAGAAAGGAAATGAAACACAAAAGGATGGAAGAGATTAATATAAAATGATATTTAATAATAGTTTCCTGTACAGCTGAAAAAAGTAAATTTCAGGAAGATATGACAAAGATCTGTAGAAGCAAAAATAGTGAACATAAATAGAGATGTGTTGCATAAATAATAAAATGTCCCTTAAGTTAAACAAGATATTAAAATAAGCAATATAAAAGTTGGTTTTCAAACGAATGCTATTCTCTTAAAAGGTTGCTGCTGATAAAAATTATGAAGAAGGAGTGAAATTGGTTTGAACAGGCTTTTGAATAACAGTCTTGAATAACTTCTGAAATATATTAGAATATATTAAGATTGAAAACTGATTTCAGACAGGATAATCAGGCCTTTAGGAGCATGTCCCGTGAAGTTTCTTTTGGCTAAGAAATGTCGGCTTGATAGTTTGTATGTGACCCAATGTAATCCTTCATTCCTATATAATTAGCTTTGAGAATGCTGATCTCACTCATTTTTGCATCACAACTTCTTTTTCTTCCTTAGATGTAAGCTTCATAGAAAAATCTGTGGACTGTACAATGTGTTGTTCATATTTACAAGTCTGTCTTACTCCCACGTACATACACAAAATAGCCGAACACTCTCAAAAAGAATTTAGGAATTTAAAGTTTTAACTCTAGCACTTCCACAGATTTTGCTTATCATTCACTCTCTTTTCCTTGTTGTTTTCATCCTTTCTCTTCTCGTATTTGACAGACTTCATTTGAAAAACTTTTTAAAAATTGAGCATAATGTTTTGTCATGATTTCTTATCTCCAGTAATTTCATTCCCCTAAAACAAACCTGCAGAGGAAATTTTCATCAGAGCAAAATGGCTAAGTAGAAAAAAATCATATTTTACTCTTTGTTGATATATGTATATATCAATTGATATAAATATAATTTAAATTTATAACTTAAAACCCCACATTCTCCCCAGCTTGGGTTAGGTTCTCAATATACTGGACCACTATTTTTGCCAAATTGTAAAAAAAAAAAAATTATCTGGTAATACAGACACAAAAGAGATACAATGTGCATATGCTTTTAATACTGCATTTTAGGGACGCCTGGGTGGCTCAGTGGTGGAGCCTCTGCCTTCGGCTCAGGTCGGGATCCTGGGGTCCTGGGAGCAAGTCCCGCACTGGGCTCCCTGCAGGGAGCCTGCTTCTCCCTCTGCCTGTGTCTCTCACGAATAAATACATAAAATCTTAAAAAAAAAATACTGCATTCTATCTTAAAACATCAAATTCAATTCATTCAAAATCTTTTGTTGATATGTCAAGGTTTTATTCAGGTATAAGTTTCTGACTGAATTACTAGCAATTTCTAGTTTTATTTTCTTTGTATTAGAATAAGAACATAAGATATTTGTAAAGCAATATATGCATAGGCTTTTACATTCTCCTGCAATCTTTCTGGTTGTCTTTTCCACACCTAATTTAGGAGTCATGAGTTTCGTTGTTGTTGCTGTACCAATGAACCCATATATAGTTAAGTAAAATTCTTTAGGCGACCAAACTCACAAAGTACATTTTTTTAATTATGTAACAAAATTTAATTCGATATTATCCTTATTAAGAACATTTCTTTAAAATTGTGTGTAGGTCCTATATTGTCAAGTCAGAAACAAACTAGGTAATCCTGTATTGGAGCCTATTCACTTATCGTTCCTTTACCTGGAATGTTCTTTCTTCAAAACATCACAGGTGTTCCCCCTCACTTCTTTCTAATCTCTGCTGAAACTCTAACTCCACAGAAAGCCTTCCTTGCCTATACTGAAAAAAGCCCCCACATAACTATTTCTCCCTTATCCTGATTCATTATTTCTCATAGCACTTACTACCTGACTTGTTCTAGTCTTATCTGTGTACTTTCTATGTTTCTACTCCCACTGTAGAATCAAAGCTCCACCAGTGCTGGTTCTGACTTTTTCTCTTTTCCACTACTCTATCTCAGTGCCTAGACAAGTCACTGAATCACAGAGGCGATCAAAAATATCTGTTGTATTACTGCATGAAATAATCTTGAGCCCTCATTTCTCCTTAATAACAGAATAAGTAATCTAGATACTTCCAAGTAAATGCAGACAAATTCAGTATTTTATCATTCTGATTTAAACTCAGTCTAATTCATGGGTTCCTCCCTCCTGTCACTGGTCCTCAGGATGCCATCTCCATTTTGGTAATGTGTAAGAGGATGGGTTTACATGCCATAGCAGCATGGGGGAAGGCACCTCATCCTTCACATTTTTGCCCTGGCACCTGCTCAGATGGAAAAATTCCACCTGAAATTTGGTCTTCATCTTCTTCCCCTCCCCCTCCCCCTCCCTCTTCTTCTTCTTCTTCTTCTTCTTCTTCTTCTTCTTCTTCTTCTTCTTCTTCTTCTTCTTCTTCTCCTCCTCCTCCTCCTCCTCCTCCTCTTCCTCCTCCTTCTCCTTAGCTTCTGTTGATGCCTGAGATCTGCATCATTTTTGATTCACCAATAATGACTGCAAGGCTCCTAGATCTGCAGCTGATTGCATGTAAGGGGAATAGGGCATAGAGTAGTAGGCACAGAAAACCAAAGGAAACCCAGTCAAAGGAAGGAGGATACTTTCTTAGGTCCTATCATGAACAGAAAAAACATATTTCCATTTATAATTTGATGTTCCCACATCATTGTACAGTAGGTCTATGTGACTGCTCATCTCAGGGTTCCAGGAAGGAAGTGGGGTACAAACGTTCTCAGTTCTTGGATCTGAGGATTGCTAGCATTTCCCGTTTGGGTACTTGGCTTCTGATCCTGTCTTAGGAATCCTTAATAACAAGGATCCAGTCATAACTTATCATTCCCCATCAGCTCTTTACCTCCCACTCCATGGACATACATTTCTTACATTGTCTTTTATCAATAGAAATTTTAAGAATTGAGGCTTTCAAGTTTCTAGTGTTTAGAATGTAATGACCTTTTGCTTTCTTTCAACATATTCATCTTTTGCTTTTAAACCTTGACAAGACTATTTTCAATAGCATGCATTTTAGAATGTACTTAGAAATTCTTGTGTTATCTGTTCAACAACTAGGTCAATGAATGTCACTTTCAATGGATTGACTGGCAGGTCTCTGAGACAACTTCCTGGGAGAAGAGTAAGGAGGCTTCACAAATCTCAGAATTTCATCCAAATACATTCAATTGGTCATTTGACACACATAACACAAATATACATACAGTGATTAAAAGAAGAAGATAGGAAGGAAAAAAATGGCATGCTCAAAATCGGTTTTTCCTGACAATGTTTTAACATAAGAATACATCTGGGACACCTGGGTTGCTCGGTGGTTAAGCATCTGCCTTTGACTCAGGGCATGATCCCAGAGTCCAGGATCGAGTCCTACATCAGGCTCTCTGCGTGTAGCCTGCTTCTCCTCAACTTGTCTCTGTGTCTGTCTTTCATGAATAAATAAATGAAATCTTTTAAAAATATACACCTAAGATAATAATATATTTATTGTTTCAATTAGGACATCATGAAGTAAACATTATCATCAAGATAACTGGTAACACTCTTGAAGTAAGGGTTTTTAATGTGTAGGAAAAAAGAAGTATTTATTTTGAGGCATAAAGCATGACCATCAAGGTCAGACAGATTGGAGGGGAGAGATGTCGTTGTGGATTCAGAGATCCAATTGTTGAAGAATGTCAACTATTTAACAAAAGATTCTTAATTATGAGATATTGCTTTGACCATCAGGAACATTAGGAAGACAAGAAAAAAGGTTCTCATATGCTTGCTTCTCAAAACAGACATCTCTAATGCCAATGCAAAGTTATTTGATAATTATTAAATTTCATATTTATAGAAAATTTGGAAGATACAGAAAACTGAAAACAAAAACAAAAAATATGTTTATGTCCCCATTGATATATGTATGTGTTTCTGTGTTTTTATTCTTGTAAGGTTCTGTTTTGTCTGTCTGTGTGCACACCTGTGGTAATAACACACATGGAATCATCTATCATAGAGGTTTTGTTCACTTAATATTATAACATAAGATTTCCATGTTATCATAAGCTCTTCATTAACGTTTATTGGCTACATAATACTCAAGATTGAAAATCATGGTGTGACTAAGTAACTCGGATTTGTAATATATCAATTTCAGTGGTATGTGCATGAGATGTTTTTTCCCAAATGTTAGTACCATTCTTTAGAAACCTTAGAAACTGGTCTTTCTAGAATATAGTCACACCACTTAAAGTTTGAAGTTATAAAAGATTCTAAAGCATTAACATCTGCCATCCAAACTGTTGAAATCCCATATGGGGTAGTATAAGACCCCAATCATTGCATAGTTATGTATGCCTCAGGGTAGTTCCTTCTCTGTGTATCCATCCAGATCCCCAAAATGACAGACCAGCCATTTCCTTCAAATCTCCATACGACTTTCTTTTTAATAAATTTAATAAGAATACTCTTCTACTACCATCTATGAGGAACAAAACAGCTTTAGAAAGAACTATTCTAAGTTTAATCATTGCTACAATGCTTCATTCAATTGAGAAAATGCTTGTGATTTAAGATTTGCCAAACATTTTCAATCCGTCTTCAGTGATTTACATCTAGGCAATCACTGTCTCCAGGATCAGCAGTATAATCTTGATGAAAGCATCAATTCTAATGTATATTCAGAAATCTTATCACAGCACTATTTCAGGGTCAAAATGCTGGGAATCAAGCCTTTGGCAAAGCAAATTCCTGTGCAGAATGGTGTAATATAGGATTATATCATAGCTTTTCTCCTTCTTCCTCTCTATTAAAATAATCAGATAAAGAATTTTAAATAATGAGGATACATGTCCTCTTGGCATGGCACATGGGATTTAGAGCATCTGCAGTTAGTATTGAAATTATGTTCTAAAAACATATATTTTCTGAATCAAACCAGTTTAGTAATGATTAATATACACTGATTCTTTCTGTTTGCATTCCTATTGTAATAATGAAAACTCCCGCTGAGGTGGATGGATATCTCATTAAAAACAACAACAACAACAACAACAACAACAACAACAACAACAAGGTAAAGTGCACCTAAATGCAATTGAGAAACACAAACTGACCTAGAATGTTTGGAAACATTACTCCACAATTATAAGCTACCTTTAGTAAATCAGTGTGGTCCTATAAGGAGCATGTATTATGATCCTGGAGGTTTTCTCCTTCCAAAAAATTGAAAGCTAGGTCTTTAACAAAATGTTTTTCCCCTGTTTACCAATTGATCTAATAGGCAACCCTGCAGGCCAAGTGGAAGTTTCACAGCCCACCATAAGTGAGTACTAGGTCTCCTTCTGGGGACACAGCTTCCCCTGCATTATCTCTATCGCCCTTTAGAGTTCAAATATGATCACAAGCAAAGAGTGGATTTAAGCCTCAGGGAGAGAATTTGACTCTATGAAAGGCAGCCAGAAATGAATGCTAGTACCCCACAAAAGAGATTTTTATCCTAGTCTCTCCTTCGTCCTTGATCCACTGCTGGTATCTGGCCTTAGATACTTGGCACCAGAGGGAAATGTTTATCAGTCTTCATGAGAACAGCATGGCTATGCTGGACATTCCCTGGACCTCTGAACCTGTCCCTGACTTATGCATTACCAGCTCTAAGTTCTTTTTTAAACTTGATTCTGGCGTCTACCCAGCTCCAGGGCACATGGTTTCCAAATACAACTCCAGCCACTTTGTAGATAGCTTGAATTGTCATTGCTGAATTTAGTATCCCTTATGTAAAATATTAGAAGAAACCCTAATAAAAATTTTTTTCAAGACTCCACCTTTCTTTCCTTTCTTTGTTGACTAATATCTCACTCTGTCATTTTTTTTTTCTGTCTCAGGATTTCACCTGTGAACTCAAGGCATCTTGCCTCTCTGATTTAGATGACAGATTTGTTGTCAACTTTAGGTACAGTGATATGCTCACAGAGATCCTTAAATATGCCAAACTATCTTCCTAAATGTGACGGGGTAAACTTACTACTCATACTACATTCAAAAGAACAGAAAATTCCTATAAACCCTTCTGACCTTCCTTCAGAGTTGCAGAGGAAATAAACCTGTATTTTGTCCAGTAGATAATTTAAGATCAATCCAACCACTAAAACTGTCTCCTTGGGTATCACTGTTTGGAGAATTCAGATAAAAACCATCAGTCTTCTAATCCTGGTGGCTCGGTCAGTTGAGGGTCTGACTCTTGATTTCAACTCAGGTCATGATCTCGGGATCCTGGAATATGCCCCCAAATTAGTCTGTGTGCTCAGCGGGAAGTTTGCTTGAGGATTCCCTCTCACTGTCTCTGCCCCTCCCCCCCTACACTCACATGCATGGTTTTTCTCTAAAATAATAAATAAATCTTTAAACAAACAAAACCCTCAGTTTCTCATGATAGAATGAGGTAGCTTCTTAGTGTATAGGGTGGCATTTGTTTTATGGGACCTTATGCTTGCAGAAAAGAGATATGTTCCTTGGATCCATGTGGCACCCTTTGGATACTGCTGGTATTTACCATGCAATAGCAGCTGAAGATGCTCCCTAGACTGGTAACCATTGAGCTGATGGATGACTGGCCTTGTCTGAAAAGATTCTGTAGGAATCTGCTGGTAACAACTCCAATATGACTTGTTGTCCCTTGTTATTTATGATCACTGGTTTGTCAGTAGAGACAATGTCGCTTGGTTCTCTCCAGTGGCTTATCACACCTTGGCAATTACTGTTCCTAAAAACACTCCCTAGGTCTCTGGCCTTGCTGCCAGATGATTTCCCTGCCAGTGACCTAGATGGGGTTCCCCAACTTGAGGATACAATTTTGAGAAAACATTGCCTTGTTTCAACAATACCCTCTGACAAGAACCATCGTTTGGGCTCAACATTCCTATGCCCTGTATAAGCAAGAGAAGAATTCTTTTTCCATCTTTATTATATAGGAAGCAAAACTCCTATCAGCTTAACAATAGAATGCCACTAAGTTTGTTTTGTTGTGGCTTCCCTTAGTAGGAGGCAGTTTGGAAGGTGGTCTGCTCTCAGAATACCATATGTAATGTCAGGTTTCTGAAATCCCCTCCTTTATTGTTTCCCACACTTCAATATACTCCTCTTTTCTAGGGATTAAGCTGGGGAAGATATGTGACTCCCGCTTTCTCTTCTTTCAATAGTTCATTGGGGATGAGGATCAAGAGGGACTAGATTTTCTTCTTTCCTTCCCTAGACTAGCACGGTTTCTGCTGTACCTACATTCTCACCGAGTGTTACAGCAGAAGATGATGGGGGTAGAGAGTAGCATGATTAGTTCCTTCTGTGTTGATGTCATAGTTTCAATATCATATCCTAGTGACGGTCTTAAGGAAAATACAGGAGCCATTGTTCACTTACTGTCAGAAAAAAATAAAAATAACTCATCACCAACTATGCAAAAAAAAAAAAAAACCAACCTTATAAATTCTGGAAGATTGTCTTTCATATTCCGAGGGAATATACAAAAAAAAAAAAAAAAAAAAAAAAAACCTAAGCACAACCTATTAAGCAATTTATTTACTTGAGGAGATACTTTTGAGCTTTTTTTTGGCAGACCAAATCTGTTCAAAATAAAAACTTTTATACAAGCTTTAGTAAGGAACTTTTGTAATACATACAGACAATAAATATCCCTACTCTCAAAATCCTCCAGGCTATTCCAAACATTTTTTTCAATATATTAACATAAAAAAATATTGGGTTTAAATCAAGCACTTATTTGATAATTTGAAGAAATGCAAAACGACTTTGACCAAAATATCTGACACTATCCACACAAATACCACATCCTCCTTTCATGAAAAGTGTATGGTATTCAAATAAGGCAGTAATGTATTTTAGTATCTTCAACTTTTCAACAAAATATCAACTTGGCTTCCTGAATTACAGAAGTTCCACACTTTGAGTGATGGCAAGAGATTTCAATATTTACTTCCTACTGTCAAGTTTCTTCCAAAAGTCCAGCTAGAGTATAAATATGAGAAATTTTAACTTTTTATTCTTTTAGATTCTCCATGAACCCTAAGAGTGAAATATATTTGTTTTTTTTTTAATTCACCACAGTCATGCTAAGAATTAACAATATGACCTTATGTTGCATTGAGGACCACCAGAGAAAACGACGTATGGAAATTGTGTCTGCACCCTTTATAAACAACTATTGAAGATTCTGTCCTTATCTATTGAACAATTCATATATAAATGCCTGCTTGAAAAATTCTTCTGAATGGAATTGTGTAAATCTTTTTTAAGATTCTTTTTAAAGCTTTTTTTTTTTAATTTTTATTTATTTATGATAGTCACAGAGAGAGAGAGGCAGAGACACAGGCAGAGGGAGAAGCAGGCTCCATGCACCGGGAGCCCGACGTGGGATTCGATCCTGGGTCTCCAGGATCGCGCCCTGGGCCAAAGGCAGGCGCTAAACCGCTGCACCACCCAGGGATCCCTAAGATTCTTTTTAGAGACGTTTTAAGTTTATAGCAAAATTGAGAGGCAAGTACAGACATTTACTGTATACCCTTTGCCCCCACACATGCAGACTCCCTGGTTATTGACATCCCCCACCAGAGTGGTACGTTCGTTACAAATGAGAAACCTACAGTGACGCATCTTAATGACTCAAAGTCTACAGTTCACTCTTTTGTTGCACATTTGGACAAATGTATAGTGGCATGTATCCATCATGATGGTATCATATAGAGTATTTCCCTGCCCTAAAAATCCTCTATGCATTGCTATTCATCCCTCCCCACAGCTAACTTCTGGAAACCACAGATCTTTTCAGTGTCACCAGAGTTTTGCCTTTCTCACAATGTTATGGAATCGTGCAGTATGCTGTCTTTTAAGATGCGCTTCTTCAACTCAGTAATATGCATTAAGCCTCCTCCATGTCTTTTCATGACTTGATAGCTCATTTCGCTTTAACACTGGATAATATTCCACTGTCTGGATGCACCAGCTTATCCATCCAGTCACCTACTGAAGGGCATCTTGGTTGCTTCCAAGTTTTGGCAGTTTTGAATAAAGCTGCTACAATATCCATTTGCAGGTTTTTATGCGGACATAGGTTTTCAACTCTTTGGGGTAAATACCAGGGAGTGTGATTGCAAGACCATGGAGTGAGAGTAAGTTTTGTTTTCTAGGCAAGTGCCAAACTTCTCCAAAGTGGCTGTGTTTTACTCCTTTCAAAAGAAACTATTGCCTGGGGGAATGTCATATATTCTCTCCCTGTCCCTCTCCTCCCTGTTTTAACCAATGAACAGTCATAGAGGACATGTATGTGCATATGTTCTGTGATTTTTGATGACCTTAACAGTTAATAAGGACTTTTTAGAATTAATATTCAACTCATTAAAAATATAAGTTCAAGACTACAATTTTTCTAAATCATTAAATCCAACTATAGTTTTTTACACTTTATAAGTCTTTATTTTACACTTTATAAACCTAATGAATCAATCACGTTCAACAAGGCCTTTAATTACAGATTATCATCTCTTTAAATTATTTCTATTTACTCTTTACACTCCCTTGCAAAACAAACAAAGCCTTTTCAAATATGAGAGACATTTTATTATTCTAACAAATATATATTACATATGTATTTTGCAAATTTTAAATTTTATAAAATTAGTAAATATTTAATTTTTAGACATAATTTCTCAGGTCTATATTTAAATTTCCAATAACATACTTTAAATGTAAAGTTAACAACTCTAATATTCTAAATTCATTCAAACAATTCATCATTCCAAATAGCAGATATGCACAAGTCATTCCCAAAATTCACACAAAAAGGTTTTTATTTTTTGTTTAGTTTTTTATTTTTTTCAAAAAGGTTTTTAAAGTTTAATTTACTTCACACTTTAAAAGACTATAATTCTAACTCTTTGTGGCATTGAAAGACACATCAAGGAAATGAGTAAATATGCTTATACTGCCTACCTACTAGAGACGTTTGCTTAATACATAAGCTTTGACGCTGTTGAGAACTCCAGCAATAACCCCCCACCAAACAGAGTCCCTTTTTATAAACTGTAACAAGGACTCTGACCTTCAGAGGGCTCAAAAGAGCCACTGCCTCCATCTTATTCTTACCTTATTTACCTCATCCTCTCTTCTACTAAAGAATTCTGTAGCCGCACAGAGATGGTAACTAAGGGCTTTATGCTTGGCTGAATATTGCAAATCTTTGGCTCCCCTAATACATTTGAGTGCTTTCTTGTCTGGCTCTAAAAACACTTAATGCCATTCCACTGGATCCTTTATACACTTATGTCATCCTTTAATAGCCTCTGTTAAATTTATTGCCTGATTTGGGTAAGCAGAATTCTGTGTTTTGTATTCTTTTCATATTTTCCCTGTCTGGCAGGCCACAAGTTTTATAGACACTACATGCCATCAGGTTGGATTCTGCACATCTCTCATGGTCATGGTCATAACACCAAACTCACGCTGATGATAGCAGCAGAAAAAGATGAATGAGATCCAGCACTTAGCTCATTGAAGGTTGCCTAGTGCAGCCAGGGGTAGTGGGTCTCCCTCGTTTACATGTTCTGTGACTTTCCTTCCTTGAACTTTGCTTTCTAGGGAATCTTAAGATTTTCATGTACAAAGGTTTACCTTATCTTGAGTTATCCTAATCCAAATTCCCTACTTTACTATTGATATAATGGATCTATTACTTTTATCTCTTTTTACTATAAATCTCTGTCATCATTTTGGAAATATCGGAATTTTAAGAGTGAATAAAATGTTTTAAAAGTCCATTATTAGAATCTGGTATTGTGTGATAGGATCTGAAATCAAATTGAGTAGCTTAGCTATTAAAAGTATCTCACTAACCAATGTTACTGTTTAATTTTTTAAATTTAAAACACCATAGCCTTTGAAAGGCAACTTTTTAATATTATTCTTTAAAAATAATGTGCTTGAGGCACCTGGGGGGCTCAGTAGTTGAGCAGACATCTGCCTTTGGCTCAGGGCATGATCCTTTGGTCCTGGGATCGAGTCCCACATTAGGCTTCCTGCAAAGAGCTAACTTCTCCCTTTCCCTGTGTTTCTGCCTCTCTCTCTCTCTCTCTCTCATGAAGAAATAAATAAAATCTTTTAAATAAATAAATAAAAATAACATACTCTAGGCAAAATTTCCCTAAGAAGTATATTGAAGCATTCTTTTGCAATAAAAAAAAATAGATTATCAAATCAGACAGTCTGGTTTTGAACTAAGTCACTTTCTTACTCTATGTCCTTTGAGAAGTCACTAAAAGACTCTGAACTTCAGTTTCCTCATCTATAAAATTAGAATAATTGGAAAAGGGCTAAGCTCATTGAGTTATTATATGGATTAAATTTAGTGTATACACACACAGAAAATAGTAAGACAAATGTTAGTGGTTACATTTATTTATTTATTTATTTATTTATTTATTTATTTATTATTATTTTTTTAATCCCTACAAAACACATCCAGAGAAAGTGGTTTTAGTATATGGGAAGATAATAATGGTGAAGTATATTTTATTTCTATTTTTACTTGTAATAAATGCATGGGTTTTTATATTTAATAGAGTATTGGAGAGCAGCAGGTATCTTGAGAAGGATATAGAGACCACATCTTGGAAGAGTGACCACAAAGGAAATGTAGAGGCCTCCTGATGAGGAAGATTTTAATCTGATTTCCCAAGTAGTTTGGGATTTTGAACTCTAAGAAGAGAAATCCACTGACAGATTTAAGAAAAATAATGAGGGATGCCTGGGTGGTTCAGTCAACTGAGCATCCTACCCTTAATTTTTTTCCTTTTTTTAAATAAAGATTTTATTTATTTATTAATGAGAGACAGAGGGAGATAGAGAGAGGCAGAGACACAGGCAGAGGGAGAAGCAGGCTCCATGCAGGGAGCCTGATGTGGGATTTGATCCCAGTCTCCAAGATCAAGCCCTGGGCCGAAGGCAGGTGCTAAACCACTGAGCCACCCAAGGATCCCCTTGATTTTGGCTCAGGTCATGATCTCAGGTTCTTGAGATTAAGCCCCCTGGGCTGCTCAGTGGGGAGTCTACTTGAGATACGCTCTCCCTTTTCCTCTGCTCCTTGCCCTGCTTTCTCCATCTCTCTCTAAAATAAAAAAAAAAAAGAAAGAAAAAGAATGATTAAATTTGCACTTTGTAAATATAAGACTATTGCTATATAGGATAATAATATTCAGTGTAGCCACAGAACAAGCAGAAATTCTTTAGAATGGTATCCTCAATGTTAGGAATGAAGTAAATTATCCAAGGAAAGTCTCTCCTTCGTAACAGGTACCTACAATCAACAAGATGTTCTCTGTTAGTAAAATGTCCAAATTCCTGAGCACCTGTGTGGCTCAGTCAGTGGTTAAGACTCTGACTCTTGACTTCGCTCAGGGTCCTGAGATCCAGACCCACATCAGGCTCCCTGTGTGCTTGGCAGGGACTCTGCCTCTTTCTTTTTCTCTCCCTCTTCTTCTGTCCCTCCTCCCTTCCATTCTCTCTCTCTCTCTCTCTCTCTCTGTGTCTCTCTCTCTCTGTCTCTCTCTCTCTCCAAAATAAATAAATAATTTTAAATGTCCAAATTGCCTTTGAAAATCTACAGAATTGGGGCAGTAAATCTCTAAAATGACTCTGAGAACTAATCAATAGAGATTAAAAGCAAATGTCTTACAAAAATATTAAATTGAAATTGTATATGTGACTAGGAAAGATATACAAAAATGCTTATTCACATTGAACTCTAAAATAGATTGAATTAGTTTTCAGTGGCAATCCTGCCAGCCCGTAATTCCAAGGAGCCTTTATTTCATCTTGAGCACATAAATTCAAATACCCTACGTAGCAGACACCCAAGTGTTGAACAAAAGCAATCTTCACTGAATGAATTTTTAAATGACCTGTGAAAACAGTTATTTTTTTCCATCCTAGCCTGGGTTGCGCAATGTTATAAAACTCAGTCCCACCTCTGATCTCTCAAGGCTGCAAAGATACGTTATGTCCCACATTGAATGTTATTCTTTAGATGAATGTTTGACTTTTGAATTGTTGGAAGCAAATTTGTACAAGGCTTCCAGGACTCAACTACTGAAGAGACAAACACTCATTCTTCAGCCAAATGTTTTCTCAACTCATTTCAGGGGAATTCTGACTCAGTGTAGAAACTGTGAATTGTCTAACTCTCACCTGGCAAGAAGTAATGGCTTCCCAAATGCCAGATAATTCCAAGCTCAGATAAAAATAGACACCAATACTCATGAAATTGTCTCCTTGTTAAATTTCACTATAAGTTTACCTAAAGTAGTCAGAATTTAATGCAATAAAACTTGTGAAAATATTTTTTTTCCATTTATCGATCACTCATAAAAGCAGTTCTACATTTTTAAAACCATTCTAAGCTTAAGAAGAACAAATAGCATTCACTTATTTATTTGTTCTTTTGCAGCTTCAAATATCATTATGTCTCTTCAAAATGTCTAATTTTATTGGAGCTGAGACTTTAACAAAGTTAATTTTCTTTTGTACAAGTAAATACCATTAGTGTAACAGAGGTCTCCTAGTTCCTGGTAATAGTAAAATCAAAATGAAAATAAATTATTGCTTGATTTGTCACTATGCTTGACTTTTATAGCCACATCTTATGGTAAATAACTGATTTATTCATTATACAAATGTTTATTAGGAACCTAGCCCTGTGATAGATGGTGAGTGGAATGCAGTGATATACAAGATTGCCCCTATTTTCAAATCTTCTTACACTACTGGGAATGGAAACTGGTGTAGGCACTCTGGAAAACAGAATGGAGTTTCCTCAAAAAGTTAAGAATAGAACTACCCGATGACCCAACAATTGCACTACTAGATATTTACCCAAAGAATACAAAGTATTGGTTCAGAGGGATACATGACTCCATGTTTATAGCAGCATTATCAACAATAGCTAAACTATGGAAAGAGCCCAAATGTCCATCAACCGATAACTAGAGAGAGAAGATGCGGTGTGTGTGTGTATATATATATATATATTCCATTGTGTGTGTATATATATATATATATACACACACCACGGAATATTACTCAGCCATTTCATAGAATGAAACCTTGCCATTCACAACAACATTGATGGAGCTAAAGAGTATTACGGTAAGCAAAATAAATCCAAGAAAGACAAATACCATATGATTTCACTCATATGTGGAATTTAAGAAACAAAATAGATGAGCATAGGGGGATAAGAAGAGAGAGAGAGGTAAACCAGAAAACAGTCTCTTTACTACAGAGAACAAACTGAGGGTTGCTGGAGCAGAGATGGGCAGGGGGATGGGTTAAACAGGTGGTGGGTATTAAGGAGGGCGCTTGTGATGAGCACTGGGTGTTGTATATAAGTGAGGAATCACTTAATTCTATACCTGAAAATAGTATTAAACTGCAAGTTAATTAAAGTGTAATTTAAACAAAGACTAGGAAAAAAAACAAATCTGTGTTTTCAAAGAAGTTGCCAATCCATAATATGCTATCAGGAAAGAGGGATGTGTATTTGTGCAAACACATGCACATGTATTTCATTTTTAAAAAATCTATTATCAGAAAATGAACTAGATTGAATATCCTTATTCTTCAAGTTTTCTAACAAATACAATGTTTCAGAATATTTGGGCCTCCCAAAGTGTGTAGTTGCAATCTGCTTAAATAGATTCTCAATAATCAATTTTGCTTTTTATTCTGGAAATTCTAAATTAAACATGGTAAAAAGAAAAAACATCCAAATGGAGTCTCATGTTTAAAAGGTGCTATAATATAATCAATAAATATATTGAAAAAGTATTGATTGCCACCAGGAAAAAAAAAAAAGATTTTCTTCTATTAGCTATTTAATGTGTATACTCAATGCAAAATTTGGAAATGAATTAACCTAGTATTTCTTCTATAAATGGGTTATTATGTTTCTCAGGAGAGTTTAAGTATTCTGTGCTTTTGGCAGGCAGATGACTTTTTAGTACAATTTTATAACTTCAACACTATTGAATTACTCTTTTAAAATTACGTTTTCTCTTGTAGCCACTGTGTGCCCTGGGACAGTCATTAAACAGTATCTTTGAGCAACATTTTCCACTTCTATACAGTTTGATACACAATATTCTTAATTGGTTTTTCTCTGCAAAGGCAACTTTGAAATGCTTTTCAACTCTGCATCATTCCCCCTATGAGTTTCACTTGTGAGGCACTTCCTTTGATGACATAACCAATATGTATTATTTCATTTCTTAAATGCCACCCGTGACTTGCTATCCATCTGCTGTTTATTTGCACAGTGTAGAAACAAGACATGTATTGAAGAAATTGTAAATACCTTTAAGTCTGAGAATGCAGTGTCATTGATTTTAGTGTTTAACGGAAGCATTTCCAAATCTCCACATGCTACCTGACAACTGTCCCTTAAAATTTGTATAGTAGCAAGAATTTGAAAGACAATCAGAGAATTGGACAGCAGTACCTAGTTCTAAATAGAGATTTTGGAATTTAATAAATGTGGCAATGATGGGGAATCTTTCTTTTATTTTTTCTTCCCTATCCTTGCTAAATGCGGGGCTTCAGCAGCAGCAAATTTCAGCAACACTAATATGCTGATTGGTGGTTTTGAACATGGCAGCCAAGAAGTTAACATGCGTGCTTCTTTTGAACAGGAAGCATTTCATTATGTATGAAATGACATAAGACAGACACACGCTTATTATTCCTATCCTACCAGGATATGTACTGGTAGATCTAGACTTCTATTATTTCACTAGTGGCACAACTCTGCCTCTAAAACAAAAGGCATTTATTGGAAATGGTATTTAACCATTTTCTAATCTACTGGCCTCTAAGAATAGGAGAAAAGACTGAGAAAGACCTCAGAAACACTGAAGTTTTATAGTAGAGTCATGCCCAGCTTTGTTCACTGTCTGTAGCAATTCCATGTGATCCCACCTTCAGACAAAAGGAAACAAGTATAAAACAAAAACGACAACAAAAAAACAACGTGTAACTTGCCCTGAAGCCTCTTCCTGTGAAAACTCAACGGATTCTCTTCTTTCACCAAGAAAACCAAAACTTTGACATTTATTTCAACTCTGTCCTTAGCACAAACAGCATGAAATCCATATAACTTTGGGAATTTCTAACATTATTTTAATAATTTTAATGCGTTAATATTGTTATCCCAAATAGATTATAGTTTTCTTGAAATTGTGTTGCACATTTACACTTATACTTTATAAAAAATTGGCAATGAAATAGAGATTAGAAATTGTTAGCATTGTTGATTATGAAAAGATTTACCTCGTATATTTTTACCTAGAAATCTTGAATAATACTACTGCATGCTGCTTACCCACCCCCTCATTCTTCTATTATGAGAAATAGAGATCAAGAAAAGAACAGACATATAAATATGTTATTTTAAGATCAACAAGTTGTCACCTACACTCTGGTTTGTCGATATACATATGGGACCAAGTAAAAAGAAACAAAAAGGAAAAACAGGCATCATAGAAGGTGATGCTAATAACAGCTGTGATAGAGGAACAAAGAAGACAGTTGGAACAGGGGAAAGTTCTAGCTGACTGTTGCTGGAGTTAGTGGGAAGCAGTTGTGCTCTGGTGTCTGAGCCCAGTGGAATGTTCTGGTCATCCCCAGGTAGGTATAGTCTTTATGTGATAGAGTCCTGAACAAACTTTCCTCATCATTACCACACTTGTTAAAATTTTATTTTTTGAATATCACTGAAATTGAGATATCTACAAATATATATATATATATATATATTTTAACATTTAAGAAAGCAATTCACGCAGCCAAATTTACTGCCATGAATTGGATGAAAACTTTGCTGGAGCCCACAATGAATGATCCAAAAATGATTCTACTGTGTTTTGATTCCAAAACCATAGATCTGGCTGACCTAGACTGACCCAGTAATGTTTTTCCTGGCCATCTCTTCAAATACTACTCACTGTCCTCTATTGGGGCTATTTCAAAAAATATTGTCTTCCTCGTCACCCACACATTTCAGCTCTCTTCCATCCCTAAGTGCTGCTGCGAGGCTGGATGTTGCCAGTTATAAAACTAAGAAGATTCTGGTACCATCAACTGATTATCTCTGATTCTTTTTTAAACCACGAATATAAGACTTTGAGTCAGCTAGAATTTCAAATCAAAAACATCTTGGGTTCAACTTGTATTTGCCTTCTCAATGGGTTCTTCTTTTCTGCTCTTCTGCAATTTCTTTTTTTAGTCCATCATCTATTAAAAGACTTTTGACCTGCAAGAGATGTTGTAAACATACTCACATGGAAAGTATCTCCCTCTGGCCATCAAATCAAAACCTTTGGCCAAATATTGGAGGTGGAATATAGAATAGATAATACAGTCAAACTTTAAGAGAGGCGTTGTGAACAAAATTACTGCTGGCTTCCCTTGCACTTGCAGGAATGTAAGGCCATTTGGAACTTACTCATCCTAAAGCTGCTTCTTCTGAATTGTTAATATTGCCTGAACTGTTTTCTGTGGTCCTTAAAGGCAAGGAGCCTTAGGACCTCTGAGGGTTCAACCACTGTATTAGGGAAGCTAACGGTTATTCACTAAATGCCTTTTGACTGATGGTTGTTTGCTGGAATATACTTGTTTTGGAACAAGTGAAATTACTTCCTAGTGCAAGCCAAATGTCAGCTGGTTCACACTTCTCATTAAAGAACAGGATACCATTGAAACAATGGATTGAAACTGCAGGGTGTGGTTCACAAGAAGTCCAGCCCCCAGAGACGTGCAGTCTGATGAAAACATTCCGGAACTTCTGTTTCAGAGAGATGATGATTGGATTATTTAGATCCCCTGAAAACTGTCCCTGTTACATACCAAGGAAATTTCCACTTAGAATTCAAGTCACTTACTTGACTCACATATAAATAAACACAAAAGCTATACATAAGGAAAAGGCTTTATTGAAATTTAAAGGGCAGTAATACAAACCACTTGAAATCTCATTGCAGTTGCCTCTCTTCTACCCAACTGGTGCTGATTTCACCAACCACCTTGCCATAAGCAGCACTAGAGCCCTCCAGTCCTCTTTTCTGCTTCTTCCTTTTCTCTTCTATTCCTCCTTCTCCCTATTCTTTTAACTCTAATGACTATTCCTTGAGCCACTACTTTATAATATGCTCTCATGAAAAGAAATTAAGCGCTCCAAGCTTCATGTTAGCCAGTAAATGCCAGGTCCCTAGCTGCACAAAGGATTTGAATAGCACATCTTCCCATAGCTTAAAATAGCAATTTATTTTTCTCTTCTACTTCAGAATTTTTTTCCCTGTCAACAGCTCTAATTGCTAGGAGGAAAACGTAGAGGAAATGTTAAATAGCATTTCTTTAATGTTGCAGGAGATGACACCAGATTTAAAGAATATCTTTGAAATCTTTTGAAAAATGGAAATAAATTGCTACAAAATCTGAGAAGTCATGGATGGTGTGATAGTCTTTGGAATAAGTTCAAAATAAAGAAATCTATAGCGGAGGATAATATGGCTTTGCTATAAGACAGGAGACATGAAAAGCAACATTTCTTGAGCATTCAGTATTCCAGACACTCTTACCACTGAAAGTAATCAGTAACCAAGATTTCTGTGGAAGATCAAACATGTAAATATGAATAGAGCTGGGATTCAGACAAACTCAGGTCTCATGAAAAAGTAGCAACAATGAGATGTATGACTTTCTTAATTAATAATCACGCAGTTAGTACTTACCGAGTTACCATTTTTATACTATTTACTATTACTGTTCCCACCCAACTATTTTGCTTACCTGTATCCTGTGGTTATCTATAAAAGATTTAAGGTGGGTTATGATAAAACAGAAAATATCAGAACCCTGAAAATTTAGCTAGTTGAAAGCAATATTACCAGAAATAAACATACAGAAATATAGGCCAAATGATGCTATATAATTATGAAATAGTAATTCTAAATTGCACTAAGCCTCTTGGCCAGAAAACTAATGAACACTCAATTAGTTATAAAATTCACATCTTGCAGTATAAAAAAAATGAAAAAAATTCATAGATTAAAATAATTTCCTCCACGTTTTTTAATACTTTTTTATGGTTAATGTAGTGGATGGCAAAAACCTCTTGACAAGAAAGCAACAGACTTTGTACAGAAGTAACTTACATACTTTATCAAGAATTAAAGTAGAAGTCACAGAAGTAATTCAGGAGGAGACCTATAAAATGTGACTCAAATATGCGGCCAAAGTAATCAAGAATGAAATGAATAAGATGAGTAGACTACATATGAGTAGACTACATGTCCTTTAAAATATCCCTCTTAATAACCATCTTTTGGTAAAAGATGTATATTGAATGATTTCAAGATATAGTCTCTAGCAAGAGTTCAAAATATAGGTATTGCCTGGAGCTTGTAAAGGGTAAAGACATCTATGCTTTTCATACTAATGACTACATTTGGAAGATTATAATATAACATGTTTATAGTAGTTATCCAGGGAGATATAATATATTTTGTTTTGTGCAGTTTTTCATCTATTTTCTTTAACATTTGATGTGAAGGAGGTTATTTAGAGCTATGCCAGAGCCTGTCCTCAAACTCTACCATGTTCTTCCCATTTAAGGTTTTTATCACTCTTCAAGAAATGTGTCACTCTGTGTGGTGATAGATGTTAACTAGATTTGTTGTGGTGATCATTTCACAAAATATACAAATGTAGAATCACTATGTTGCACACTTAAAATTAATATAAAGTTATATGTCAATTATTTCTAAGGAAACAAAGAAAGTATCATCATAGATGTCAGTTATTTGAGCGACATGTCACCACAGGCTGTGTGCACTATGGCTGCATGCTCTACACATTACAGAGGCATCAAAAATACGTGGCTCAGCTGAAAGTGGGCCATAGTTAACAAACAAATCAAGAATAAGTATAAACTATAAGAAATGCACATAAATAAGTACAAAGGACCACTGGATGAATTAAATATCAGGATGACTCAGCATAAGAACAATATTTACCTAAAAAAGGGGAAGGGGAAAGAAAGGATAAAGGAAAATAAAAGGCTATCTACAGGATTCAGTTGACTTTAAGGTAAAAACGAGTCAATAGTTGTAGAACAATAGTCAAGAATGTTAATATGAGGGACGCCTGAGTGGCTCAGTGGTTGAGCATCTGTCTTTGGCTTAGATCGTGATCCCGGGTCCTGGGATCGAGTCCTGCATTGAGCTCCCTGCAGGGAGCCTGCTTCTCCCTCTGCCTGTGTCTCTGCCTCTCTCTCTATGTCTCTCATGAATAAATAAACAAAATCTTAAAAAAAAAAGATTCATATGTTAATATGAAGGGCCACTACCTCTAGAACACCCAGAACAAAAGAGATGAGCATCTCTCTGTTTTACGACTTGTAGAACATAAATGGAATACTGACCCCTGTCTGGGAATCTACAATTTAAGAGAAGGCAATGACAAGCTGGAGAGAGGCCAAAAGTGAATAAGCCTAAGGCAGAAGACCTAAGAGATGACAACAGGTGTTGATGCAAGATGTTTCTCCTCATGATCACAATGCCATTTCATGACCTAAGTTCTCTCTTCATTTTTTCTCTTTCCACTCTTTTAAGTCTGATTTCTATCCTCATTATGATACCAAACTAGTTCTTGATAAGACCTCCACTTAATAAGTCTGAGAGATATATTTCAGAAGTTATCATATTCAATTTCAACAGCATTCAGTGTCACCCATTCCTATCTTTTTGAGAGATCCGCCTTCCTTGTCTTCTGTAACCAGACTATTCTTATTTTACTCCAAACTTTCCACTTGCTCCAAATCTCCACATGGCACACTGACAATTCTCTCTAAAAATATCTATTCTTCAATTTTCCAGCTGAATTTTTAGTCTTCGCTTGTATAATTTGAAGATACATGTTAGACAAATTTCACAAAACTGGTTTGGCATCTCCATTTCAGACCTGCTAGGCAGTCCGGCACCTCCTCTATAATGCCGCAATGGTTTGCTCTTACTTTCTTGAAAATAAGTTGTCCCTAGTTGAAAAAGAGATTGAAAAAATATTCTATTTTAACATTAAAAGGCAAAACTGGGAAACTAAGATTGACAATAATTTAGATCTACAATCAGTGAAGTGGTTGTTACATATAAACGTAACATTTATAGGGTTAATGACATCTTACTATTAATCTGTAATATGCTATTAGAATATTTCATATGATACCATTGTAACATGATATTGTGACATGTTATTAATATCAAAAAATCAGTTACAGGAAATTGATGGATTCAGTTTAATCATGCCATGTTTTAGCAGTTTTAGTACAGTTCACACGATAGTCACTGAATGAATGTCTGTTTAGTTATCAGTGGAGAGACACTTTGTCAGCCACTGGCCACCCAGGGGGTGTACACTCCCTCCATCATGCTGTTGTTGCCTAAGTGGAGAGAGATTCTAGTTAAATAGTCACAGACTAATGTAAACTCATAACAGTGACAGATTATAAAGAGTTTGTATGCAGGGCTACAAATGGGAATTTGATCTAAATAAGAAGTCTGTCTTGAGGTAGAAGCAGAAGGAAAATGAGAAATTACCTGAGAAAAAAAAATGGAAGGAAAATTATGAGTATACATGACATCCTCATGGAAGGTGGAAGCACAAAACATCTGAGGGCCTTGAAGAAGAAAGCTGGTTGTATCTGTTAAAGTTGTAGTGGATATCTGCTCAGAATCAGGTAAGGAATAGAATTATCAAGGTGTGAGTTAAGATCATGATATACAAACTTAAAAGGATTTATAAACATTTGCTCTCAAATTAATATTCAATTGTAATATTAATTCAACCTATGTAAGGAAATTTAAATTTAAATGTGAAATATTTTGAAAGGACACTTGGGTAGCTAACAAACTGAAGTTAGCATGTGAAAGGTTAAGAAGACAAAAAAAAAATCATTCGCATTCTCATCTGTCATACCAAAATTATTTCCAGTTTTTCATATTCTTAGGTCTTTGTCCATAGGTACACAGAACTTGTTGATATTTTGCTTCTTTTATTTATATCATTAAAGGTCATAATTGATTTAACATATTTATTCACTCTGAATAGACTAGATTATGCTATGGGGACATTCAAAACCCCAAAATGTTAACAGTTTGTAATCACAAAGGATTATTTCCTCATCCCTCTCCCATGAGCCCATTGTAGGTGCTATGGGGTTCATCTCCAGGACTTGTAACTTGGAGAGATAAGCTGGAAAATGATCCAGGGAGAAGACTCGCCCTCAGGTATAAAGCTTCTGCCTGAAAGTGAAGTATGTTACCGTTGCCCACATTTCCTTGTCCCTTCCCAATTTCAAGGGCATAAGGAAATACAATTTCACCGTGTGCCGGGCAAGAAGAAAAAAACATGTTTTTTGAACAGGGCTAATAACTATCCCACCTATTTTTAGACATTGAATTTGTTTTCAACCTTTTTATAGTTCTAGGGAGTGTTACAATGAATATTTTCATAGGCATTTTTTTCTATCATTATTTCTTTAGTATGAATTCCCAATAGTTGAATTACTATTCAACTATAATATGAATATTATAATAATACAATACATATCACCATATTGCCTTCCAATATTATAGTAAATAAATGTCTCTATTTTATTCACCTAAGAGCCACTTATTCATCTTGGCATCCTTATTGCTAACAATGCCTTAAAGTATAGGTGATTAATTCTTCATTGAGTAAACAAAATATTTTTGCCTATGATTCTGCAAACATCTCTTGATTTTGAAATATCATGATTTTATATTTAGATGCTGAAATTGTTTTAACTGGGAAAAACTATTAAGATCAAAATCATTTAGAAATCTATCTTTCTTTTATTTACATATCAATTTGCAATGCCAGCCCACAGAGTGTTGATATAGGAGGTTTAATGCAATCTTATAAGCAATTTATATACATATACAGAGATAAAATGTATTGTAATATATATGCTAGTATTTTAGGAACAGTAAAATAAAGCCTAAATTTACCTAGAACTTCTCTGATAATGAATGAATGATGGTTCTTACCTGCATTGAATAGAAGCACACTCTGTCAATTGAAAGAAATATTTGAAAAGAAATCAGGTAACTCACTGAATCACTAAGAAGACTAAAAAACAAAAGACAAAAAAAAAGGTTAGAAAAATAGGCAGAAACCCTTACAGCCAAAATCTGCCCACGTGAAGAACCTAACTGAGATCACTTTGCTGTGACGACTGCTCTCTCAGTACAACTATTGGTAACTGCCTCTGTGGGCATGTGACATGGGTTCAGTTGCTACTCCAATTCTGCTACTACCTTTGGAAACCAAACATTGATGTCATTGACCTTCCCTGTCTCCAAGCTTGTTTCCTCTAGATTCAAATGCATACATGGGAACTTGTGATTGGCTAAGAATAAGTCAAGTGTCTAAACAGACTGTAAGATAGGAGGGCACCCTGGGACACCAGAGTGGCTCAGTTGGTTAGGTGTCTGCCTTTGGCTCAGGTCACGATCCCAGGGCCCTGGAATAGAGTCCCACATCCGACTCTTTGCTGAGCCTGGAGCCCATTTTTCTCTCTCCCTCTGCCCCTCCCCACTGCTCATGCTCTCTCTTTTTTTCTGACAAATAAATAAATACATAAAATCTTTAAAAAGTAAAAGGGGCACAGTGTCTGAGGTTTTCAGGTTCTTTACCAGAGGTGAGACCTTGTCCCAGCAGGGCTAATACAGAAAAACATTCCTCAAATATTGTGAGGACATTCAGAAGTAGGAAAACACAAACAAATAAAAGACAAAAATTAAACAAATATTTGCTACAATGAGCAAAGTTAGACGTTTCTATAATTCTCCTTAGTTTGTTCCATTTCACCCCCCACTCAAAACTCATTGAGATCATTCTGTTCACTTCCTCATTACTTGAACCTTTTGAATTTAAAAAGCTTTCCTTTGCCGTTTTTTTTTTTCTTTTTATTAAAGAGGTATTGATTTAAAATTTTCTTCAGTGAGTCATATCCTACTGCTTTTAGAGTCTCTGGTGTATTTTCCTTGTACTTTGGTTATATCACTTCTTATAAAATCTATATGGTATATCTAGAAATGTATTGTTAAGTCATTAAAAATCTCTCCTTTCTCTGGCTTGGGGGACAAGGAACATAAGAGTGAAAACTGCCAATGTGATGGGAATGAAGATTTTTAAAAATAAGTTTTTTTGTTCCTCCAAGTTGTCAAGTAGAAATGACCAACAAATAATCCCAATGCAAGCATATGTGCCATATAAAAATATGAACAGAATGTTGTAGGCACACAGAAAAGGCAGTGACCACTCCTACTTAGGAAAAATTTCAGAGAATATGATATTTGAGTTGAGAATTTCCTTCCGCATGAAGTCTGTCATGTGAGGCAAGGAATTAACACTTATAGGAAACTTTGCCACACTGATTTCCTTAAAAGGGTTCTTCTGAGATGCAAATTTCATAAAAGTAAACAGTAATTTAATAATGAACAGTCACTGGATTCGAAGGTCTTTCTTTAGCATCAGTTATCTAATCTTGAATAATTTTCTAAGCTTTTAGTACAAACTCATCATTACCCCCAAATAACTATTTTTGAAGTCATAGAAGTTTCTAAAAGGAAAGAGAAAATTCAGAATAAAGATGCATATTTTAACACTTTGCTGTCTCTAAAGACAAATGAATCTTTAACTTTACCTGTCTTTTGTATCATTAAAATACCAGGTGTGTTTTCTGTACATATATCTCAATACTATTTAAACCACCAAAACAGTATCAAAAGAGCTCAAGGTAGAGTTTACAAAATCACCAACTTTTAGAACTAGAAGTGGTCCTCCCTCTGATCTAAGGCCAGCTAAGTCCAAATATTACCACCTCTACACAGATCTTCCTTGACTTCCTTCTCGACAGTCTCTCATTACTCCCTCTGACTAATTATCATTGATAATTACATCGCAGTACTATCCGGGTTGGAAAACATTGGTCCGACCTAACTGCCTTATTTTTCAGAGGCTTCAATTTCAGAAATTCAAATTGAGGGGAATTAAGTGACTCAAATCTATTTGGTTTCAAACTCAAGTCAAAGGCAAAGATAATGAAAATTATGAAAAATATCTCACACTAAGATTAGTTCAAAGTACAATGGAGTATTTAGTTAGAAACTTAGTGTCATTAAATGTTTCTCTGGCAAGCAAATGGAACTGAATGTATGAATGTTTCAGGAAGGTATTTTCATCTCAACTTTACAAATAACTACAACCTAGTGCCTTCTAACAATGGAATTGTTTTACATATGATGAATTCATCTATATTTGCTTTATTCCTGAAGATAAAAAAATTATGGAGTTGAAGTGTCTTGGAAGTGATCATTTTGGTGATCTAAAGATTTTCCTAGAAGACTCTAAAATCTAGACATGACATTCCCCACCTCTTGGTCAGATGACCCAGGGCAGAATTCCATTTTGCCCCTGGGTAACTCTTTGATGTCTGGAAAATCACTTATTTGGCCTCACCAGCCTAGTGTGATGATAATCTGAGATTAAACATGTAAGAATATTTGTATTCTATTTCACAACTTGCAATTTTTACTTTAAGTCACCCAAAATTCTATCAAATGTATTATTATTTTAAAATAATTGGCACTGGAACTTAGAACATTTTGACTCTTGAGGTCACCAACAAAAAAATAACAAGAAATTTTTAAGCAATAGCAAGAATAACAACAGAAGCGTCCCTCATGTTTTTCTTGGAAATGAATTCTCAGGTCACACTGAGAGATTCTACTCCAACCCCTAGGAGTCTAATTCCCATTGCCTATATTTAAATTGATGGGTTATCCTCTGCAACTACTAAAAAGCAATAAGATGAGAGAATGTTTATGAATATGTTTTATCATACTGACTTAGTTATTTTGAGTTAGCAAGGTGCATCCACAAGCACAAATTGATATTATTATGCATGGCACTCTACTTACTTGAAGGGGTAGGAACTTCTAGTTATATATAAATATCACCCAGTCCATTAGAAATTATAGGGAGAACAAGAAGGGAGATTTCTGACTATTTTAAATCAAGAAATAAGGGAGAAAGAGAGAGGGGAAAGAGAGAGAAAAGGAGATTGAGAAGGAGGAAGGAATAAAGAAGGGATGGGGAGGAAGGAATAGAAAGAGAAAGGGAGGAAGGAAAGAAGGTAGGAGAGGAGGGAAAAAAGAGGTAGAAGGCAAGGGAATGGAGAAGCAGGAGAGGAGGGAGGAGAGGAGAAAGAGAGAGAAGGAGAAAGAAAGCAAGAGAAGTATTTGACAACAGAGAGAACATGGGTTCATTTTCATAATGTGAAATTCAGTGTTTATTTTTCTCTAGTGCACAGTAACAGAATACAGCATGTGAGGATTAACTCAAATTGATTTGAAGGTATGGATCTTTTTATGAAAGATCTTTCAAAAGAAAAACATGATTTGTTCTGGCACCAGGAAGACAGTGCCAGGAAGCACATCAGCAATTTACTTTCCAAGTAGGAAATATTCATTAGATCTAAATACCACGTTCAGAACATGTTCATGCAACAACTTGTTCCTAACACGGCTAAACATTGTTTCTGTCTGGTCTTACTTACCTCAGGGATGGTTTAAAATACTGTTTTTCAGCTTTATCTTTAATAGATATTAACTTAACATATGGATATGCACAGTGCAATCAAGCTTGGTAATCTGCCTTTTGAGAATAGGACATTGGAAAACTATAGACAAAAAAACTCATAGTTAATTATGGGAAGATAAATAAAAGTCTTGTTGATGAAACTAAAAAAAAAACATTTAAAATATTATATTAAAATTGCATTTTATGAAAGAGGAGGAAAGGATAACAGATTTTTAGAAAATGCCTAGTATCAGATTTCTTGCTTGAAGAGTGAGGAAAAGAACTGAAAAAATTAATTGAGTCAGTCTTGTAGAAGAAATATTTATTAATCTCACTATTATAAAACATGATAAAATATCATCTATACTCTAGCTCAATGATTCACAAGTAATTAGTTACCTATTATAATAAAAATAAATTTCTAAGGGTCAAAAATATGTGTCATCCTCACAACCACACACCTACATCTTTCCAGTATGTAAACCATGGAAAACCACATATCTCCAAAATCAAGATCTCAGAATTATGCTTCTTGCTTTGTAATACCCAAAGGCATGATTATCTAACACAGAAGAAACCACACCCTGCTTATGTGTTGCTGCTATTCATTTGAGACATAGTTCTGTTCTGGTTTCTCCTACAGTTATTGAAGCAAAAATTAATACTTGACTATATGATTTCCAAGGAAAGGTCAGTGACAGATTTGCATATTGTGGGAAATAGATGACCTACTTTACCGGAAAATAAATATAAAATTAAATAAAATAAGTTATTTTTTAAATAATAAAATAAAATAAAAATCAATAGACTATGTAACTGAAGGATAGGAACACTGTTGATATTATAGTAAATTTAAAACATACTTTGTGCTTAAAAATCATTCCTTCATCCTACTCTGGAAAGAGATAGCCAAATACAATATTTGACAGTTCGCATAGATTCACATAAGTGGTCCCATGTTAAAATACACCATCAAGTGGGCCTCAGAGGAGGAGTAGGTGGGTCGATTATGAATGTCTGTAGATTGAATTATGCAGAATGTGCCTTAAATTCAGTCTTTCCAATGTATTCTTACCATTATTCTCACTCCATCCCCAAGTGCCCCTCTTCTAATGAGTAACATCAGTAGTAATAACAATTTCATAAACATTCTTAAGTCATTCATTAATTGGCTCACAGGAAAAATGTCTATTGATGACCTACCCTGTGACAGATACTGTTTCATGTGCATTAGTATCATCAGTGGAAAAAATAAAGATCTCTGTTCTCACGGAGCTTAAATTCTAGAAAAATCTAAAGCAAACAGTAAACAAAGAAAAAGAATAAATTATGTAAAGCATGTTAGGAAGTCATGACATACTAAAAAAAAAAAAAAGTAGTCAAGAGTAAAATTAAGAGTGCTTGGGGTGTGGGCACAGTTTGTGATTCCAATAAGTGAGTTTAGGACAATCGTCTTTAAGCAGGTACTCATCAAGTAGGTGATACTTAAGGTTAGTGGTTATTCATATGAATTAACTGATGGAAGAGCATTTTAGGCCGGGAAAATAATCTGTACAATACCCCAAAGGAGGTCATTATACAGTGTTTGGCTTTTACTGTGAGGATAAGAGGAAGCTATTGCAGGGTTTTAAGTAGGGGAGGGACAGGATTTATATTAAAATTATCACTGTGGCTGCGTAATGTGATCTAGAGAACAAAGGTAGAAAGATGACAAACTGGAGGCTATTAAGTAAAGTAGATGAAAAATAATGTCTTAAACTCAGATGGTAGAAATGAAGAAAGTAGGAAATGGCTGGCTTCCAGGAAATAAGTCATCATGGAAAAAAATTGTATGCATTCTGTTGCTTGAGTACCATAAAGAGGACTATTATAGACACAATGTAAGTCTTGAGTTACTAAATAATTCTATTTTCTTGGTCAATAACATGAATGTAGTCAGAAAAATCAGAACCAACTTGATTTGTGCTCTGTCCTGATCTTAATCTTTAAACTTTTTGAATATAATATAAATTATTTTTTATTAGAATATGGGGTAGTTCTCTATTTCAATAAATTTTTCAGTAGATACCATGTGGCAGAGCAATGCTACCCAGGTGATAAAAGGACAAATCAGAAGTAGTCTCCGTATGTTTTTAGCAGAGAAAAAAAAAAAAAAAGTCATTTCAATAATCAAGGACAACAGAATGATGTCATCATTGTGCTAGAAATTTGAGAAGGATAAAATCTCAAAAAGGGGTAGTTAATGATTAGTGGCAGTTTAAAGAGGTATTTAAATGCGATTTTTGGTTATGATACACTCGAAAAGAATCCTGAAAGAGGAATGATATTTATCACAGTGATCAGTGTATTTCAGACAGAATGGAAATATGAACAAAGCACAGATCTAGGAAAATACTTTGGGACAAGTCTAAGGTAGGTCGTTGTGACTGAACATTAGACTTGTTGGCAGACAGTTCTCCATAAGTCTCAAATATTTCTGTAAATCATGTAAAAAATAGACATCAACTGCTCTTTTGTTCCAAACTAACTTTTTAAGGATTCTTCAATAGCAAATAACATTAGAAGATAGTAATAATGACTCCTTCCAAAGCAAAAGGTGGGCTTATGCACAGCCTTGAAAGATAAAAATCATGTCTTCTGGATAGTCATGTTTATATCCATTATAAAAGATTCAAATTCCCTAAGTTCAGGGTTCCTCAGCTATGCTTCAAACCCACTCTGTGTGAAGCATCCCCCCTGGAACCACTCCAAATATCTCCACGGATTGAGAGGACAAGGGAAATTTATGCATAATTGAAACTCATACTCAGTCATGAGTTTTGATAAAGTCCTTTGTATCACTGTAAAGTTAGGGAACAGATCATATAACCACCATTACTTCTGATACCAACTACAAAATTTAAGAGTCCCTTAGACCATTCTCAATTTTGATAATTTGATAAAAACACTCACAGAATATATTGAAAGCTGTAATATTCATAGTTATGGTTTACTACAGATTAAAATCACTCAAGGGAAAAAGATACATGGCACAGAATTCAAAAGAGTCCCAAACACAGAGCTTCCAGTTGTCTTCCCAAAATGGAATAATATGTCTATCCCGTGATATGTGATAATACACCCTGCATATTCCCAACTAGGAAGTTCACTTGGGCCTTGACATCCACAGTTTGTAAGGGGCTCTCTGTCTAATAGATAGAGTTGACTGATAATGTGGTCTAGCTTAGACTCCAGACCCTTCAGAGATTTAGCTATGCAACATGATCTAAAACTCCCATTTTAAATCCTGCTGCCACACTATCTAGCATGGCCCAAGGCTCCCAGGTAAACAATGAAGCTTTTTTCAAGCAATACATTATAAGGGGTTAGAGATTACCCCCAGGAAATGAGAGCAAATTCCAGACCTCTCTTTAGGCAAGATTAAATTATTTACTACACACTCTACCCCAGAGGTCTTGTGTTTTCTGCCAACATACATGAAATTGTGGTACGCTAAGTTGTTAGCTTGCAACTAGGGCAAAATTTCTGATCTTACAGAGTTCTTGACAGGAAAGGGAAGAGGAATTTACTGAACAATATACCTAGAAAGGGAGGTAACCAGGAGTCACATCACAGATTCCTCTGATGCTTAGCATGAGAGGTTGACCTTTATTTTTTAGCCATTTCAGATTCTATGTTTGTAGGACACCATTCCACATTCGAAATATGATTTTCATAAACATCACACAACACTCCACATGTAGAGGCGAAGAATGTAATTGGTTGGAATGATTCAAATTCAGGAGTTTTTAGAAAACAACAACAACAACAACAACAAAACATGTTCTGGAAATGTAGAAGGTGAAATCATTAATGATTTGTCAATAAAGAGATTGAATCAATGATCTAGACTATGTCAGACAGTCATGAAAGGAAGCCTACTAATGATAGGGAAGAAAAAGAAAGTTCCAGAGAAATAGAAAATGAAGAACAGTGTCAAAGGAATATAGGCAAGTGATCTGGAAATACAGAAGAATATGCTGAAAGATTAGTGCATTAGTTTAAGACTTCATAAATTGATCAGTGAGCTAACAAGTTTCAAAACCTCCTACAAGTATGGGTTAAGATTGATTATGAGCAAAATTGTAGACTCAGAAAACATAGTAAATGTGAAAGTAGGATTACTCACAAAGATATTAAAGTCACTAAAATGGATATGAGAAAGGAAAAAAAAAACATATACTAGAAACCAAATTCCTAAATGAATCGGGAGAGTAAAGTTGGTTAAATGATAGCCTAGATGGGCTAGAAGTGTACTATCTAGTGATAAGAATTTCAAAGAAGGAAGGGTGGAAAAATAATTCTCAATGGAAACTAAAATAATACTCATATTTCCCCTGTATTGTGTGAAGTTTCAATACTCTTGATTTGAGTGAGCTTCAAGGGCAAGTTCTAGAAACCAAATGATCTCTAGGCTTTAAAACAGAAAAACAGTAAATGAGGAAGGGGGCTATTGAGCATTCTCTGAAGAAACTGAAGTAATAGAAGTGTTTGCTATCAGTGAACCTAGAGTAAAGAGAGTAATAATCACCAATGGTATGAAGGTTAATTTTATGTATCAACTTGGCTGGGCCATGGGGAGAAGGGATGGGTTGCTTAGATATGTGGGTAAACATTCTAGATGTATTTATGAGGGTGATTTTAAATGAGATTAACATTTGAATTGTGTTTGAGTAAAGCAGATTGCCCTTCCTAATGTGGGTGGCCCTCACCTAATCCACTGAAGGCCTGAATGGAACAAAAGGTTCAGGAAAGGAGAATTCACTCTCTCTGATCATTTTCAGCTGAAACATCAGTCACTTCCTGCTTTTGGATTCAGACTTGGATTGGAACTATACCATATTCCTAGATCTCCAGTTTGCCAAGTAGATATCATGGGACTTCTCAGCCTCCATAATCATGTGAGCCAATTACCTAAAGTGAAGCAAATATAATATGTTATTATTATGATGATGTAATTTATTATATATAATAGGAATTGTTATAATCATATATAATATGATTTATTGTGGCTTATATATAATTATATAAAATAATCATATTATAATATAGTTTATTATGACATATAATATGATTAATTATAAGGAATTGGCTCACATGGTTTATATAATATATATATATATTTTTTTTCCTATTAGTTCTGTTTCTCTGGAGACCCCAGAACTATTACAAATGGGGAAATATTATCAGTGGAATGAACAGTGAAATAGGCATTGAAGAAAGCAGTAGGGTAATGAAAATGAGTACCCCAAAATGAGAGTCATAGTGAGACTGACTTTCTGCAAGTTTCTAAACTCACAAAGCACAAGTTCTCCATTGCAGAGTAAGGTCTCCTAAATTTAATCTATAATCTACAAAGTTTAACCTTTGTCAAAACTTTCAACGGAAAAGTGCCAAAACTTTTACTTAGGAGTGCTGAAAGGATGAGCTAGTTTCCTCCATGCACTTCCTAGCAAAGTCAACTGACACAATCGTGGTTGGCTAAAGCATTAAGAGTGGAAATCTCAGTGGTCTGGGGTAAGAAGGCCAAATATCTCCTTGGTGAATGCAAGAGAACTTACACACTTTAAAATAGAATTGTTGCTTGCAATGAGTAGTAAGTAAGCCATAGAAATCTAATGCACAACGGAATGAATATAGACAATAATACTGTGCTATAACTATGTGCAACGTGATAAATGCCCCTACAATGGCAGATGTATGACATTATATAAATGTACCAAAGTAACATGCTATACACCTTAAACTTTTACAACATCACATGAAAAAGTCATTCAATAAAAAATAAATGGAATCATTGCAATTGGAAGCACAAATGCAGTTTAATTTAAAACCCTAAACCACAGAAGAAGTTAGGAGCATAATATCTTGAGGTAATCAGAAATGAAGAGAGATTAAAGACTGGAAGTGGGGAAATAGAAATGAAGATGAGAGCCCAGTTTCCTAAGTGGGCCGTTACTAAGGTAACTGAACAATGTATCTTTCTAAATCCTTTTGAGTTTACCTTCTATTTCTGCTTCTAGGTGAGAGCCATAGTGTGATTCTTTGAATTCTGTGGCAGTGCTATTCACACATGAACGAGTGTGATCCCCAAGGAGACCCAGGCTTCACCAAATACAGATAGTTGAACATCAGGCTAACAACTAAGTAGCACTGCTTCATTTTCAATTAACAAATTGTCTCTCAGGACTTGACATTTCTCAGTACATTAAGAGGTTCCAGTAAGGCCTGTCAGGGAGTGAAAAGAGCAAAAGGGAGGTTTAATAACTAACATTTAATGGAGTTCTTAACCTTTTTTGTGTCCTGTGTATCCTATAATCTCCTTATCAGGATAATGCATAAAAACACAGAGGATTATAAGAGAATTCAAGTAAATTGAAATATAGTAATCAGAAAATATTTTTAAAAGTTGATGTTCTAATATGTATACTTCTTTAGTAAGATATTAAGTAATAAGATATTGGGATGAATCTGGTAACTATCATGATTTTAAAGTAGTGGGAAATTTAAGAGATGTTTTGACACATCTGCAATAGCTATAATGTGATGTAAAAATATACTTGCCTTCTATTGGTAAAAAAAAAAAAAATCATAGGCCTGTCTAATACTACTTGGTTTATTTCAGCCTAAATTTATGATTGAAATAAATGATCAACTTTATTTAGAGGTTAGGAAAAGTACAGATATATTTATTTCTGTGTAACACATTTGACCCCCTGAATCCTAGTCATCAATGTCAAGAGGTTAGAACGAAAACTGAATGAAACTTTTCTGTGCCAAACATTGTACTACAGAGATACAAAAGCTGATTAAGAGCAGATCTTGGTTTCAGGCATGTGGAAATATAGGAAAGTAACCTAAACCAAAAGGGATGTAACCAATAAGGAATAAGTCCACCAACTTGAAAAATTTTTAAAAGGTATATCATATGGCCCAGAGATTCTATTCAGATGTGGGTTGTTGGCACAGAGAAACTCTCACATATGAGTACCAGGGACAGTTATTCTATTACAATATTCTCAGTAAAAGTATAAGACTATAAACAACCTAATAGCCTATAAATAAATAAAAGGTTTTATGTAAAGTGAGATTAATAAGATGAAATATTACAAAGCAGTTCAATGGTACAATATTGGTTAATATCATAACCAATATTTTACCATAACCAGTGCTATAGGTATCAAAACCAATGGTTACAGCTTCATTGTCCATCTTGTTTGTATAAGATACAAACCTGAGCAGTACCAACTATGGAATCCATGAGGAAATCTCTGGGACATATACTGAGAGAGGGAAATAGCAAGCACGAGAAAGATGTACGTAGTTTTGATTTCATTCTAAAAGCTAACTAAAAAAACATTGTAGTCAAAACAATGCTAATTATTTCTTATGGAATACTCACACAAATCAAAACTGAAAAATAAACACTAACTTAAGACAGATCTGTGTAGAAGGATGTGGTTAAGAATGGAGCAGTAGTGGCGTACCTGGGTGGTTCAGTTGGTTAAATGTCTTTCTTTGGCTCAGGTCATGATCCAGGAGTCCTGGGATGGAGCCCCACATGGGATCCTTGCTCAGTGGGGAGTCTGCTTCTCCCTTTCATCTGCTCCCCACCCACAACTTGTGCACAAGTGTGTTCTCTCCCAAATAAATAAAATCTTAAAAAAAAAAAAAATGGAGCAGTAAAAGAGTCTTTGCCAGCGTCTAAGAAACAGATAACAAAATTTTGATAAGTGTATATTCTGGAAAATGGGAGTATGGGCGCCTGTTATTAGATCTGAGGAGTATATGAAAGAAAGAATATCAAAAGTTTGATGATTAACATAATAAAGCTAAAGAAAAGAAAAACTCTTCCTGGGGAAGCTCTCAATGTCAGGCTTAAGACTTTGAGAGGAGGAATTTGTAATATACAGGGCTGTTTTCACTGGCAGCTGGGACTTTAAGGAATCATACTACTTTCCAAGACTCTGATTGGTAATGGTGTCTAAAGGTTCAATCTTTATAGATTATGAATCTGATTAGAAATTAGAAGTTTGGATGATAAAGTATAATAGTAGCCCCTTAAAGAATTGAATTATCACATACATTTGACTTTTTGTTCATTTAATTCACACAAAATCCTGTCAAAGTTATTTTATAGATAGAGATTAGTAGGTCAGATAGGTTTGATGACTTGCCAAAGCTCACCAGCAGATAGAAGGAGGCAGTAAGATGTGGAACGCAGCGAGGTTCCAGGACACATGCTTCCGCCCCAGGTTTAGTGGAGGTACATGCACAACAATGCTGATACATGCGAAGACTAATCTTGACATTCTTGGCCATGATTAACAAGCATTCAGGGCTTCAGACAAAGCAATCAGTGACTCGTCTGAAAACCATGATAGTATTCTTTTTCCAGTGAAATAATTATTGAGTGTCTACTGCATGCTACATTCGACCACAGCAGGTTTTATGTATATATGTGTCATTTCTGAATAATTAAAAAATATTTTTGAAAAACTATTTGCAAGATGCTATGGGAAATACTGAGATAAATAGCATGGTGTCTGAGCTGAAGGAGATTATAATCTAGTGGAGAAGCCACCATGTGGTTAATAATATAATGTGTTTTCACCAATTGACTGTAAACTTATCAGTCTGACTAAATGAGTTTAAAGTAAATGTATTTAAAAAAATTAAATTAAATTAAAAAAAAGAAAATGTTCATCATACTCAGTCCCCATTATGGCTCAACTATAAAGTTTATTCAGAACTTTAAAATAAAAAAATAAAGTAATTTTTATTGAGATATAGTTGACATAAAATTTAAAATGGAGAAAAAAAACCTTTCTGTAGATAATGACAAAACCCAATACTGTGTGAGTGTGCGGTGAATATTATGATATAAAACTATAAACAGTAAAATAAGAGTTGGCTAATAATTCTTCCCCCAAAATGGGGATACTTGGAAGCCAACATGTTTTTTAAGAATAAATGGTCATAGCAGTATTATGTGATATACACCATATGTATTTTGATTTAACCAAGCAAGTTAGTCAAACTAATCCTAATGATCAGTGGAATGTCAGATGTCACAGCAAGCGAGAAGGGATGACCTTCTTTTAGCAGTCTCTAGGACATTCAGTTTCTAAAATAAAAACAAACAATACCCCCTAATTATAATTTCCCCTCCAATAAATAATTCAGATTCAAGTACATAGTAGATATATACTCCGATAAAATTTGAATAGGATGCTCAAACTGTATGAAAAGTTAGTGTTCTAAAGAACTAAAATATCAGAGTTTTCTTTCAGAGAAAGACTCAATGGGTTTTTTTCTACGACTATGGTTTCCTAAGTGATATCACTGATTAATACATATTTTAAAACGCTATGTTTAAATAGGCATTTAAAAATAGTGTGCTCAAATGTTTAAAAAAGAAGTACTAAAATTATATTTCCCAAAGTATTTTTAGGGAGGAGTCTACAAGCCTTTATCAGCAACATTTACACATTTATGTTACTGAATTTTATGGCCTGCCTTTATACGTACGTTAAATTTCAAACTAAGAAATCAGACAGTTTGATGGTTATCGATCCTCTAGCTCTGCCTCCATGGCTATGAATACAGAAATACTGAGTGTGACTGCTCTGATTGAATCAAAGATAAAGTTTTTTTGTTTTGTTTGTTTTTCTTTTATAGAATGACTAAATTCCTATTTCTTCCATTATTTTTTTTTAATTTGGGGATGCCTAGTTTTCATATATATAGTTTAATAGAAAAGTCAATTAAAAATAGAGAAAATTTTCTGCTTTACTAGAAATCTCTCTATTACATAGTATTTGGTAGAATAATAATATTATACAATTTCTGCTTTTATTTATTTGCAAGCTTATTCAACAACAATTAAACAAGTACCTCCTACTTGCAAAGTAATGAGCTGTAGGTCTACAAATAAGGAAGAAATAACCCCAGCCTTTGTGGAATGTTTTCACATTTCAGACATGATTTACTTTTTCATTCATGCTTATTGCTATTTCTATAATAATTAATAATTAACTGTTCTTATAAAATTGAGGATATTATTTACTCCTACTACATCAATGCAACTAATATCACTTCAGCCTAGGAAATTCAGGTAAAAACAGAAAAATCAATACAGATTCTTAAAATAGAATTATATTATTATTTTTAAAGTTCTGAGGTATTTTCATACTACCAACTGGTCCTACTTATTTTCCTCCCACTTCTAATGTCCTCAGGAAATAGCTTTTCAACATCTGAAGAAAACTGAGTTCACATTCTTCTTCAAGGGAATTTATAAATTTTTCTAAAGTTTCTTCCACCAAAGTTTCTGAATAAATACATAAGAAAAGAGTGCGTTGTACCTAAATATTGTGGGGAAGGAATATATTGACTCATCTTAACCAGATACATTTATTGTAGTAGAATTTCCCATATGCTTTAACATGCTAATGTGGATTGAGATTCCAGAGAAAGTGTATAGAATACATTATTTCATCAAATTATTGGGCTTTGGAAACCTTTATTCAAGGTCTTACAAGGACTAGTTTTCAGAGAAATACATTTGTGGGGGAAAAATGGGTTGGTGCTGGCACTAAGAAAAATAACGAATTTTAAGAGCAAATATGGGCTCTTAAGAAGTCATTTCAGCTAATCTATTTCCAGTTTTAGAGTGTTACTGGACTGATATGCTCAGGAGTGTAGCAGGCAAAATGAGTTTAAAGTCATTATTTATTGAGATATAATTGACATAAAATTTAAGATGGAGAAAAAAAAAACCCTATATCTGAATTTCAGCAAGGCATTCCATCATGAGAGCAAGAAACAGGCTGAATCACAGTATAATTACTTGGGAACACATCTGGTTAATTGATACAAAAATGATGATTATGTATCTGTGTCCAGCTGGATGTTTGCTTCTAATATTTCTACTTGGTCCAATCTTTTAATCCACAGCTTTCCTGAGGACATAGATGCATTATCGCTGAACCTGTAGGGAAGCAAAAAGGACAAGTGATGTACTAGATCAGGGATGGGAGAATTCTCCTATAAATGACAAGATAGTAAATAGTTTACATTCCGTGGACCATATAGTCTTTGTCAAAATTATTCAACTCCACTGAGTATCACTTACAACATAAAAACAGCCATAGATGAATATTTTTTTTAAAAAAAGAAGAAGAACATGGTTATTTTACAATGAAATATTATTTATAGAAAATGCACTGAGCTGGAGTTGGCTCAAATTTGATGACTCCTTTATTAATAGAGATAGAGAAAAATATTCAACAGTATGGTACAATTGGCTTAAATCTATGCAATTGGAATTTAGTAGATATAATATTTTTCATCCTAAGTCAACAATCCAATTTCATAAGTATTAGGAGGTAAAGGAATGGCTTAACAATACGTGTTTAAGTTGATCAAACAATCAGTGTTCTTCCATTTAATGTACTTTCCAAGGGAGACAGTGCTTTGTCTATAGCAGTATCCAGAGACTACCAAATAAAACCTGGCGTGGGTCAAACTGCACTTGATGTTTTGCATCAAATTATAGAAACTTCCACTTTGCAAGATGCCTTGTAAACAGGACAGACTTAGGGGCATGCAGTGGAATAACTGGAACAATGATGCAAGAGATGTAGGTTCAAAGACAGAAGCTATAGAACCTGGAGAACAGAAGATTTCAAGGACACAATGCAACATGTCTTCAGACATATTAACAGTTGCGTATGAAAGGTGAATCAGATTTCCCCTCAACTGTTCAGAATTGAAATTATTGAAATTATTACATGCTGTAAAATTAAGGCAAATTTAGATTCAACAAAAGGAAGAATGTTTAACAACTGTAGTGGCCCCGCAGGGAAATTAAACTGCTTTGGCAGTCAGTTCCTCTCCCTATGGAGGAAATCTTCAGGTATCAAAGGAGTTCCTCTGACCACCTGTTGAAACAGAGACTGAGCACCCAAGTCGCTATTCCACTCAATATTCTCTGACTTCATTAACTGGTGAGATTTAAGTTATTAAATTTCTTAATCATAAAAATCTTTGCCATGTTTTTTAACTAAATTCTAACTTCCAGAATGAATGCTACTAAAATCCTATTATAGGATTAATAATTAATTAATAATGTTTAGAATATTTCTATTAATTGACTTGTCCTTGCTACCTTTCCAGCGCAATGTTTAATCAGGTTTCAAAAACAGTGTTTCTGATGGGGCCTAAAAAGCAGGGTATTTGGATGTTAACTTTGGTGTTGACAGCAGTTCACTGTACCCCTGTGACCCGATTGAGACCAATGTGGTGTCCTTGGACTCAGTATTTAAAATGGTTTCAGTATTTAAAATGCAGTGGGACTTTTTTTAAAGCAAGCAGTGCAGAAGATGTGTAACTCTTTGATGTGTAAGTGATGAGAAATTGCTATCTCATCATCAACTTCCCAATCAAGCTAAGCTACAAATAACAGCATTGATTATAATAAGAATTTGTCCTGATCTTGTCCTTCAGGTGGATCCCATAAAGCATTCTTTGCAATATCTACCAGTGCACCTCATTATAATTTGAAAGATTGCATATTTTTTATCAATATTGAAGATATTATTGTGTGATACAATAATTATATATGTACAAGTTTGGCATCTGTGGTCAGTATTCTTAGAGTTTCTCTCTCCCTCATTCCTGCCATATCTTCTCCCTCTTTCCTCACAGCAAAGTACTGCGAAGTTTAGAAAGTGTTTACTATCAGAATGTTCAGCTTAAATGATCAATTAATTTTAACTAATGGATTAAAAGATATTAGACTTAAAAAATTTCACACAAAAATAAAGGCTCCCCAAAAGCTATAAAATAGAAGACACAAGTTATCTTAAAAGGAAAAGTCAAGAAGTTTATTTTTAAACTAAAATGATTTTTTCTACTAAATGTTAACTGAGGAACCATCCCACTGGAAGAAGTTTGCAAGACATGTATTTTTGCTGTTGTTCTCTAAATGAAAGTCAGTCGACCTGAAGATGTAAAATGAATTTGCATATTTCTCAACCATTTCCATTAAAATTCCATCTGGCTTACAAATGGAATGGAGAAAATTATACCATTGAATTATACTTTTTAATGGTCTGAGCGATTTTTTTTTTCTTTCTCTTACTAACGTGTTAGAACGTGGCAGTGGGCTACATTCAGAGGCATGGAATTAAATATAAAATGGTATTACTCTTGCTGTCCAAAAGAATGTTCAGGAAATTCACAGAATTACAAATAGAAGATGTGGCTCAACTATCTTTTAATCTATTCCTCCATATAGTCATTGAGAAATAAAATTATTTAAAACAGCACTGGAAATGTTTTGAATAATGTGTGCCATACGTAAAAATATAAATGCTCATTGTGTGGATGTTGCCAGCCCTGACTGCTTATTCCACTTTTGAATTATAGCTTGCTTCTTCATGTCTTATTATTATTGATTTATGTTTAGACTGTATCATTGATCTGCCTGTATACTATTTATGTAAAGGAAACTTTTCATATGTGAGTATTAAGTGTCATTTACGGGCATAATAAAAATGCTTTCAGTAGAATTTTTATTATTTCTAAAATAATGGGGAAAAGGTGTATTTTAATGTAATTAAAAATTATGCCTCATTGTAAACAGTTTTGATAATCTTGTGTGGTAAAATTCATTTATTGCCACTATTTAAGTGCAGACTGTTTTGGGGGAGATATCTTCTGGCCGATGTTAACAAAGATAACTTTAATCAAAGTGCTCTTTCGGACAAATACGATTAAGAATGTTGAAATATTTCCTCCTTAACTATTCATAATGACATGATTCCAAGAAGCTATACAGCGAAGAAACATGTTTAATTCTGGTCTCCCATAATTTTCAGGTTTATTTAGGGGTAAGCATTATTAAAAGTGTTCAGCTTAGAAAAATAATTGATATACAAAAATACTGAAGCTCTTTTTTTAATAAGTTGAATTAGTTTACTGAAATATTCTGTATTAGGATAAGTAATGCTAGATGCTCTAATAAGCAGCCCTAAAATTACAGTGGCTTCACTTGCCAAATGCTTATTTTCTTGTTACCATGAAATCCAAAGGTAATGACCTTCATCCCATGTCTCTTTTAGGTAGCGCTCCTCCAAGAAATATATGAGATATTTGGTGTCTTTCCATCGCCAACATCTTAAAATACCTTTACTTTCCAGCCCAGCTCACTAAAGAGAGAACATACTGTAACATATCTCAGAACTTATCATAAAAAAACAAAGTTTTAGCCAAATGCTAGATTTTGTGTAAAATGTAGGAGTCCATTTATTCATTCATTCATTCATTCATTCATTCGAAAATATATATTTTTGAGCATCTACAGTATACTAGACCCTTATGGAGCAATGAATAGAAATCAAAAGTCCTCAGGACACCTGGGTGGGTCAACAATTGAGCATCTGCCTTTGGCCCAGGGCATGACCCCGGGATCTGGGATCGAGTCCCACATCAGGCTCCTTGCATGGAGCCTGCTTCTCTATCAGCCTGTGTCCTTGCCTCTCTCTCACTGTGTCTCTCATGAATAAATAAATAAAAATCTAAAAAAAAAGAAAAAGAAATCAAGAATCCTTGTCCTCATCAAACTTACCTTCTACTGGGCAGTCAGACAGTAAGTAAATATGTAAAACCTTTGGTACATCAGATGGTGAGAAGTATGGTAAATAATAATCTCTGTGTACAGAGAAGCAGATAGGAATTCCAAGGGTGAGAATAATGAGTTAATATTATAAGCAGAGAGAGGCCAGAGAAGTATTTGAAGGAGCTAAGTCAGATGGACATAATCCCAGGCAGAAGAAATATCAAGGGACAGGCTCTAGAGGCTCAAATGTGCCTTCTGGGTTTGAAGAACTATAAGAAAGCCAAAGCACTTGTCAAGGGGTAGGTGTCGGGGAAGAAATGAAGGGATAGGAGGAAGGGATGGTCAGGATGAGGTGATGAAATAATATTGTAGAGAGGATCAGAGAGGTTGGGAGCAGAGGAAGGATTTGAATCAGGTCTGGAGGACAGTAGAACGTGTATGACCAGAAACAATCAGGGGGTTCTACATATGGGAAACTATCATGAAGGAAGGTGGAAAGTTGGGAGCACAGCACACAGCCATGTGCTCCAGACATGGAGTCATAGGATGTGGAGGCAAGTTCCACATCTAGTCCTTAGTTTCCACAATGACAAAGCAGGAGAGTGGCATAGCCCTCCCCATGATGTTGCAGTTCCGTGTGTGCCAACATTGCAAGTGCTAAAGAAAGGTAGGATTCCCACAGGGGCAGATAGGGAATATCTTAGTTGCAGGGACACTCTGTAACTTCTTTGCCAGAGTGAGTGTGTGAATTTCTATTTCCCATCAAGGGTTGTATAGGGACAGGAGTCTAGCCTCTATGACACATGGGATACAGGGTGTTTTAAGGCAGAGCCTGGAAATGTAGGAGGATGTCACTTTTCCTCTTGAAACATGGGCGAAAACTGCATCACACTGCTCCACCTAGACACAAGGAAGATGGAGGAATGTGGAATATTGTCAGTTAAGCAGTTGAAGAGAAACTGATTATTTATAAACATTAATAAAAAGTATTTGTTTTGATCCTTTGTAGTATGGTTCAATCGGTCATCACTTTCAAGTTTAAATGTTGTCTTTGAAAAGTGCAAGAGTGACAAAGCGTTTACAACTCAAAGGTCAAGAAATAAAATTATTTTTAGGTCTGATTTAATATATTTCCTCATCAAATTTTAAGACACTCCAGATGTCTGTATGTGTGTGTGTGTTTGTGTGTATGGCAATTCCAGATGTTGTAATAAATTAGCAAACCTTCTTAGTAAAATCTCTCTACTCCAACATATCTAGTAGCATTTACTTTTAAGTACCTGATAAATTCATGATAATTTCAATCATAGCAATTAACTGATTTTCAAGGAAAAAATATTATACTGTGTATATATAATTTAAATGGAAATTATGATATGGTTTTATAGCATATAAATAACATTTAAAGCTATATAGCATATGGATATATGTTATACATGGACCACTTATTTATTTATTTATTTATTATTTATTTATTTATTTATTTATTTATTTATTTATAAAAGATTTTATTTATTTATTCATGAGAGACACAGAGAGACAGAGGCAGAGACACAGGCAGAGAGAGAAGCAGACTCCCTGCAGGGAGCCCGACATGGGACTCGATCCTGGGACTCTGGGATCACACCCTGAGTCAAAGGCAGATGCTCAACTGCTGAGCCACTCAGGGATCCCTGGACCACATATTTAAATGGATAATCATAAATATGGCTAATTGCTTTAATATTGCTAACATGTGATTTCATCCATTCTAAGAATTAAAGAAGTACAAAGAGAACATATCCACAGAATAAACTGAAATGAAAATTATCTTTGAAGTCTGGCCACAGTTACCAAAAAGGAAAAAAAAAAAAACAAAACAGAAGTTTTATCAGTAAATGTACATAATCTTTTCACTACTTGGATTCATTAAAAAAAATACTTCATTATTTTTATTTTGAACATAATCAGAAGCTTGTAATAACAATTAAGTGGAAAAATTGAGGCACCTGGGTGGCTTGGGTGTTGAGCATCTGCCTTTGGCTCAGGTCATGATCCTGGGGTCCTGGGATTGAGTCCCACATCGGGCTCCCTGCATGAGGCCTGCTTCTCCCTCTGCCTGTGTCTCTGCCTCTCTCTGTGTGTCTCTCGTGAATAAATAAATAAAATCTTTTTTAAAAAAGTGGAAAAATAATAATGATCTAAGCCACAAAGTAATATAGATCTTCAGTCTAGTCCTAGATTGATGCTTCTTATAATACCCTTAAAAATCTTTCACACAGATCCTTAACCTCATCCAGATATTATCAATCCCAGTAGGACCTTATGTCCTACTTTGCTGAGATTAAGATTTCCTGTACTGGGCCAGCAGCTAGAGAAGAAAAATTACCCATTAACACACACACACACACACACACACCTCTTTACAGTCACTTTTTTTTTTTTTTTCCTGAAAAAGAAATGGTGTTCTGATAGTTCAGCTGCCTGCATTCTGGATCATTCCCTCTTTAACTACTTGGTTATTCGGTTATACTCCTCCCATCTTCTAATTCTGTGGCCTTCCCACATGCAGAGATACTCTCATTCAATAAACTGATATGATCCTTTGACTCTGCTGTTCCTTCAGCTGCCACTCAGGATCTTCTGTTTTCCACAGCCCAATTACCAGCAACGTATTTACATCAAAGACTGCTGTCACCACACCACTCACTCTTCCCATTCCCTTCCTGTGGTTTGTCTTTCCTTCTCCCTGTCTACTGAAACTCCTCTTACTCAGGTACCTATGGCCTCCTCATCTCCAAGGCCAGAGACCTTTTCCCAGTTCTTTTTCATCTTTATTCCCTCTACAGTTTCATTCTGCACCTCTGTGACAGACTCATTTGATTTTTATCCTCATAACATTTTCCTACTTCTTTTTTAATTGTTCTGCAACTCCATTTACTTTCTTCCCAACCCCATTCCAACATATTTCTCAAGGTTTGCCCTGTGGTATGCATGTCTTTCCCTTCAGTGCTCTGTCCCTCAGGGTATATATCTCTGTTCTCATCTCATGGTCTTTAGCAATCTTGTCTATGGAAATGACTCCCTGTATCTCCAGTCCCAGTGACTTCTTTGCCAAGCTCAAGGCCTGTGGTTGTAACAAAGTGTTAGACATCGTCTGTTGGATGCTTCTACTGCAACCACAAAGTTAGTTTGACCAAAGAAAACTATACTTTCTCCCTCAGAGCTAATTCCTTCTTCTGACCTATCTCTTTCAAAGATGCTTCTATTTGCTTCTATTCACCAAGGCACAGACCTTTGATCATTTTTGACATTGGGGGCCATAGTCATACAATTGAAAAGCCTGTACAGTCCGTGTCCATAATGCCTTTCTATCCCACTTAAACCATAATGTTTATTGCAAATCCTCATAAATTGCTTTCTTGCCTGCGGGTCTTTCTGCTCTAATCCACTGAAAATGCCAAAGTCCAATTATTATTATTATTATTTTTTTGCATCACCAGGTCTCTTTTTAAGGACGCTCAATTACCTCTTTGGGTCTATGCAATCAGATATTAGAGTCTTTACAAGGTGGCCTCTATCTCCTTTCCCTGCTTTATATCCCACTGATCCCCCATGAATATTCAATAATCCAGCAATACAAAGCTGTAAATGTGTCCCTACCATTTTCTTCTTTTGAGACATTACTCACGCTTCATCCATTCTCAGGAATCCTGCTACCTCTTTCTCCCTCCCAGACAGCACGTCAATTCTACTTATCCCTAAAGACCACCAGTTCAAATTTCACCTCCTTCAGACTTGTCTTTTCTAATCCTTTCAACCATTTTAAATCCTTACATAATGGCAGTTAGCTTATTCTAACTGTATTTCAGATACAATATCCCAACTATATACATCATAAGTTCTTATGTAACTATTTTTCTGTTTGTACCTGTGGAATAACTAAAAAACTTGAACATAGTAGTGATTCAGTAAATGCTTTTTGAATGTATAAATCTTTTATTTTATCCACTCAAGTTTTGATATCTGAATCTGGAATTTAAGTGATATAGAGATTTAAATAATTTCAGAAACTTTATGTAACAAAATCGTTATATATTTAATTAAGTGAGCACTGAAAACTCTCAATGAACTTAAATCACATGAAAATTGGTTAAGAATCAAAGAGGAAATCTAATGAACAAAATTAATTGAAAGATTCTATGAAAAAGTATAAATATCAAAAAGGCGAAAAGATGCTGTATCATAAAAAAAAGTTTAGAAGTGAGAAAAAACACTTTTTCATTTTAAATGTTACTGGAAATGTGCTGGCCCAAGTTTTTCAATATTACCAGGAGAGAGACTAAACATTAAAAATATGCAAATGTCCTCTTTCTGCTTTAATTTATTTCCTTTTGTAGGCCTTTTATTAGACTTGCTGCCAAGAAAACCTGTGCTGTTTAGGGGTCAGGAATTTATTTAGAATCTTAAAACTTTATAACTAATCATAGATGAATTCCCCAAATAGTGTTCATGACTAAGCTTCCAGTGACTGGAATAAAAAAATATCATGTCTCAGTTCAAAAGTTCTGGAAGCTCTAATTGGTTTGAGAATTTTAAATACCAATCATCATGAGAAGTTAATGACGGTAGAGAAGAGCAAGCAGTGATAGAGTCTGTAGATGATTCCTTCAATAAATTTTGATGTATTTGAAAAAGAACGTTTTTGGTTTTCCTTAGAACTATTTGGATTTGAATAACTCATTGTTGTATTGGCAAGACCCTGCCTCACAACACATGTCTATGTGATGGAAAATGACTCACAACTGAATATTGTAAAGTTACTGTTCAAAAGTGACAGGAGCAACTCAACTGCAACAATGATGTTGTTTAAAAAATTTAAAAAAAAATTTTTTTTGAGAGATAAAGAGAGCGAGAAAGAGTACAAGGTGGGTGGGGGGTGGGGGGGCAGAGAGAGAGGGAGAAGCAGACTGCCCCTGAGCAGGGAGCCTAATGCAGGACTGGATCCCAAGACCCTGGGATCATGACCTGAGCTGAAGGCAAACGCTTAATCGACTAAGCCACCCAGCGCATCAGACGCTATTTCAAAGCTTAAAGTGAAAATGAATGCTCTAAATAATATATGAAATCCATTATAACAATTATTCTTGAAGCTCCATAGTAAGTTGGAGATCTTGTCTCTATATAAAATTAAAATATATTTTCACTGTAATCAGATAGTGTAATAATACAGATAATATTACAGTAACACAGACTTGAAAAAAATTAAGAACATTTTGGTCTATTGAGTCAGACAAATCTCTGGTTCTCACAGCACTTGGATTAGGCAAAGCAAACAGAATCTTAAAGCTACCTTAGAATTCTAAAATTCGAGTTGGCAAAACCCAGTAGGATTTAGCTTTACCTACTTCATATCATAAATGGTCCAAGGTCCTTCGACCCCACTTTGTTCATTCTAAAGAAAGAAAACAAAGTAAATAGTTTTTTTCTATTTTAAAGATACTCCAAACAAAAATATTAGAATTCTTTTGAAGGTTCATTTTATTTTCTTTGATTTTTCAATTTATGAACATTTGTAACCTTTAAACACATTCCTGGAACCATCTTTTTCTTACATTGAGAAGAAAACAGAAGAAAACAAAGCATAGGTATTTTCTACTGCGGACTTTTTTCCTCTCAAGTCACACACAACTGAGGACTGTCAGAATTTATACTATACATAATTACAAAATGGATTTTCAAATTTACGCTTTTTAAAGCCTATTCTCCAAAATAGATTTTTAAAGGTCTCTGATGTTTGCTTTGACAGACTGGGGGAAAAAATCAAAACAAAAATGTTTAACTACTTGCTAATTCTCTTTCCTTCTCTGTAAAATCCAGTTGATGATTCCGGATTCAGGAACTGTACAGAATATGTTATGTAGAGAATTAAAGATCAGAACATTCCATAAGTAATGACCCAACAAATGCTTCTTTCTCAGGGCTAAAATAGCTCATTTATAAATTGCCTGTTTTTTAAAGACTGGCTGAACCAAGAATTTGATCTATCAGTTTTGAAACATGCCCTGAAGCGCAAACACAATGAGAGAGGATCTCAACGAGGAATGAGGTCTGTGTCGCACCTGGCAGGGTGCCTGATGGAAGCTTCAAAGAGTGAAGGAAGCTGCTTTCAGGTTGCAGAGAGGACGAGCTGACTTAATAATGCCATTTTCTCAGCTTTTAAAAAATCTTTCACCAAAGTTCTAAAGACTTCCGTGATTTTCTCAGGTGCCCATAGCCTGGGAGAATATTTTTAATTAATTTTAATTAAAACTTATATACTCTATGAGCAAAATGAGGAAAATATGATACAACGTTTTCCCTTCCTTTTCTGCCCGCCCTTCTCTTTTGGGAATGTGATTTTTGTGCCCAGATTGTATAGATGTCTTAACACGGATAATCTCGTAACAGGTGGAATAAGACTTCTTTTGGATTCTCACTCAAAAAAATAATCTGGAATTCTTAATATGAAAAGCTGAGTATCAAACCAATAAAAGGTAAAAGAAATAAAAAATTCTATGAATTCATTAAAAAGAGATACTTAGAAATAAATAAATAATATATCTTCCATAAAGTACACAGGCGTGCTGTGGACGCTTGGCCAATGGAGGTGATTAAAATTTCTGGTTACATAAACATGGAGACCTTGCCTCTCTCTGCAGTCTACCACCTAGTACATTGACTGAGCTTTAAGATGTATGTGTTGTGGTCATCCTGAAAATACGCCATTTTATGAGCTAATGTAAACTGTACCCTCACATGCACACAAAATAATAATAATAACTATGACAGAATGGACAGATTATATAAAAAATCAAGCAGCATCATATTTATATATTACAGCCAGGAAAGAAGTCAGAATTTTAAAAATGTAAAAATATAATCCTATATTTTCAGTTGAGAATTATAAAACTCTGTGGTCTTCCATTTTTGGCTACTCACACAAGTCTACTACATTTTTTTCCCTTCATTGAAACTTATTCCAATGATAGTCTATGCTTGCTCCTTCACTAAGCCTATAGCCCCATACGATCTTCTTTTCCCCTGAAGTCCAGAAAATCTGATATCTAAAATATAACCAAGTGTCACTTCTTCATTCTCATCCTCCAAGTGAGGAGGTAATGAACACTTTCTATGTTTTCATGACTTTTGTTGATTTCCATCATACTATATTCTCATGCTTTTCTTAAAAAAAAAAAAAAAAAAAAAAAAGATTTATTTATTTATTTGAGAGAGAGCAAGAAAGAGAGAATGTGATCTCCAGAACATGATGAGGAGCAGAGAGACAGAGAATATCCTGAAGCAGACTCCCCACTGAGCACAGAGCCTGAAGCAGGGCTTGATACCAAGACCCTGAGATCATGACATGAGCAGAAACCAAGAGTTAAGACATTCAACTGACTGTGCCAATCACGTGCCCCTTTCCTCATGCTTTTCATCCTAATTTTTTTTATTCTCTTTAAACATTCCCAAGGTTTTGGTAGGTTTGTTTTTTTGTTTGGTTGGTGTTTTGTTTTGTTTTTGTCTGTTTGCTTATTGTTCTCTCTTTCCTTAGCAACCTCTATATTATCTTCTTATGATTCTTAATACTGTCATCTTCCATAAGTCAATGGTCTCTAAAACTTCAACCAATATGTCAGTGTAGTTGACCATCATTTTTATATATCATCATCTAATCTCTCTCTTGAGCTTCAGCTTTGCTTTCATAACTGCAAGCTAGAGAGATCTCCCTGGATGTTTCATAGCAAATCAAACTTAGCATGTCTAAAAGGATATCTGAAAGGATATCCCCTTAACCAGAAATTCCTCCTCACTTGTCATGTCTGTAATTGGCATCAAAACTCCATCAAGCCTCAAGGCTATGCATTGTCTTACCTCTCCAGCCTTGCACATACTATTCCATGATCTTCCCAGTAAGAAGTGAGCCACTGAATTCCTAAGAATGTTTTTGAATATTTTTATGATGCTTATCAAGTTTTGATTTACTATGCTATTTGGTTCCATCTTACATACTCCTACTATGCTAAAAATTTCTTAAATTCAACATCATGTCTTGCTAACATAGCTCTACTCCCAGAAAATATTCAGATTATGTCTGTTATCTGAGTAAATGAATTGAACAATTAAGTTAAATCAGTTTACTCAGAAAGCCACTCACAGAAGGAATAATTAATTTTGATTAATTAATTAATCAAACATAGTCTTTTCTAAAAGACTTGTTTCCACTCACAGAAGGAATAATTAATTTTGATTAATTAATTAATCAAACATAGTCTTTTCTAAAATATTTATGACCATGGAGACCTTGCAGTAGGAATTAGCTGTGGGGAAATGTACAATGCTCACATTCCATGAGATTCACTCCGGGGCACAAATAAAGTAAGAGGTAAGATTTTGAATGATAACGGATTTGCTGACCTGGGTTGAGGATATGAATCTGTGCTGTTGGTCACATAATTGATTTTAAAGAAAAAGCCTTGCAGATATTAATTCTTGCTGACTTTTCTGAATGCTGAAAACTCATATTTCAACACAACGGATACCAGTCAGGATTCTTCACACCTAATCTTTGGCTCTTTCTTTTTTGCATTTCACCTGGAGTTGATGACATAGTCTTTGTCTAAAAGAAAAATAAACAGCCAAATCGATGCCTTTATGAAAGGGCTTAAGAGCATAATTATATGTTACGATGGAGGGGAAAGGATATATTTTGCCACTTCATTGTATGGGTGAGGAAGGTACAAAGGCTAAACTAGGAATTCAGGGAGGGAGGAGTGAAGGCCCTTAATAGAACTGACATGACTTGAAGGGTCAATTACTTACATGAGTAAACCTAAAAGGCAAGGGCAAGTTCATAAAGCACTTCAAAATAACAGAACTACATGGCGATGTGCTGACTACTTGAAAATAATATTTAATAAGACAGAAATCATTTTGTTTTTTGGATTGTAAACTACCTCTACTAAATATTTTTTAATCAAGAGTGTCTTACCATTCTCCAATTATTTTCCAACTGTTAGCCACTAGTATAAAGGGCTATGTATTCACATTAAAAAACATTAGCTTTGATCTTCACAAGCAGCAAAGATGTCTGGTTCTTGCATGTGTGGTATATATATAGCGTGATAGCAGATGTGAAATTTGAGGGAAGACAAAACATCTGAAATACTGTTTCCATGGCAACAGTTTATAAAAAAAGGATACAGGAACTTAGTAAGTTGAGGCAATTTTAATTCAGAGAAAGAGTATATGACATTGAGTTGCTAAAATGTTTTTTTTTTTAATTTTTATAAGTTATCTTTTGACATAAACAGGGGAAAGCTGTTGTCAAGGTTACCCTTAGTGGCCTATAGCAGAAATGTCCTAATTCATAGCTAGAAAAATAAATTTGAAATGCTTTCAAATCTCCCTACTTCTCATGAGATGGTCTGGAGCATAATAATTTCATGTTCAGTGGGCATAGACATTTTCACTATTCATTTGGATTTCAAAAATCATGCCACATTCTTAAATTATAATCTCAAAACACCAATCGATATTCAATTCAATGAATATATAAGGCATTGAATTAGATAATGATGAAGATACAGAGATGAGTGCTTCCAATCTAGTAAGGAAGAAAAGGCAAAAACTACAAATAATATAGCACAACTAAAAAAGTATCAAGGAATATAAAAAAGACCCAAGCAAGGTACAGTATAGGATTACAGAAATTACTTTGGACTGCTAATCAAATCAGTTTTCATGGAGGCAATTGCAACCAACCTGAACCTCAGCAAAAATGATGAATTTGGAGAGGTAAATACATAGACAAATATATTTTAAAGATGGTCTTACAAAGGAAAAAAAAAAAGAAACATGGCACATTTGAAAAAAGAAAAAGATTCAATTGGGAGTAAATAATAGAAAGTAATACAGAAATAATACAAAAGTGTAGGCGCTTAATAAATCTTATTTAAATCAAATAATTACATTGGGTCTAATAGAAAGAATTAAAATGAATTAATTGTTAAAATAGGATATATTTATGGCAGTCTTAAAAGTCAGATTGTGGGTTTTAGAATTTATTCTGTTGGAAGGTAGTTTACTCATTTAACACATATTTATTAATTTCTTTTAAAAATTGAGCATTTCAAAACTTCCTAGGAATTTAAGGATAAACATGACAGTTTTTGAGTTTTGGGAAGTCATTGCCTGGTTGCCCTGGCCCAGGGTTAATGAAGGGGGCTTACTGAAGTAGTGTTTCCTGACATAATTTTCGAGGATCAGTAAGGCTTAGACAAAGAGGGGAAGAAATCAAAATCCAGGGAGAGCTGACTTGTGGCCTAAAGATACAGAGGCTAGAAACTGCTTAGAGTGTTTTAGGATGGTCCTGGTTTTCCCCGGACTTTCCCAATTTTATCACTGAAAATTCTATGTCCTGGGAACTCCCTCAGTCCTGGACAAATTGAGACAGTTGGTTGGGAGGAAGGGATAGAGGAAGGCTACAAGTTTAATAAGGCAGATATAAAGATAAGGCAGGAAGTAGGAAATTATAATATTGCAGAACTAGGGACAGGCTGGATCATGGAGTTTTGATTCAAGGCTAAGAGTCTAGGATTTTATCCAAGGGGACCACTGAGTTCTAAACAGAAAAATGGCATGGTTTTATCTACTCATCAGATAAAACAGTCATCAGTAAGAAGGCTACTGACACATAGCCCCAGGAAGAAATAATGACAGCTGAGCAGATTGGTGGTACAAAGCGAAGAAAGGAAAAGGGGAAACATTTGGAGAAAATAAAATACATAAAGCATGATTGATTAGAGTTGGAAGATGATGTCAAAATTCATTCATAAAGTACTCACCTAGTGCTTGTTAGGTGATAAATACTCTTCTAGGAAGTGAGGATACAAATATGTAGCTCTGTGTGTTCTATTGGGATGCCAACTCATGAAGTATGGAATGCAAGAAGAAGAACTAGTTGTTGAAATCAGGTATAACTCCTTTCGAGTGCATTGGTTCTCATACTTGCAGGGTGGCATGAAGACATTTCTGGACTTCAGTCATACTTTACAAGGACCACTCTAGCTACAATGAGTGAAATAGATTTTGTGGGACAAATTCAGGAAAGAAAAGTAAGAAGTTCATAAATACTGAGACCATGGCATGCAGAGATGTGGTAGGGAAGTAAAAGAGGGAATAAATATGAAAGCCATCACAGAGGCTCTTTGGACCTAGTACCTTACTGGGAACCACATGATGGAAGTGGTGATGGAAAAGATAACTCAAAAGAAGGGAAGTTTCGGAGGATAAGGAGGGAGAATTTTGATACATTGTTTGCAAAGATTCTCAGGGTCCTTCATGGATGCTCAGGTGAAGATGCCTAACAGAGTCAAAAATACAAAGTTGGACATTAAGGAAACATTAATTTGTTGACTACAAGGTAACCTGAGATATATACTCAAATCCATCGGAGGGAATTCTAGCCATTGCTGAAGAGAGAAAAATAAGAGGAAACAAGGATTGAAACTTAGGGACTGTCCAAGAAGCAACAGGAGGGAGAAATCTGTGAATAGGACAGAAAATGGAAGATAAGAAAGAATGAAAGTCATGGAAGTCATAAAGAACATCCCAATCTAAATTTTCATGATAATATTACCATGTCTCACTTATGACTTTAAGAATTACATTTTAATAGACGTGATTATTTTCCTTGGAATCCTAAGTTAGCTTCTTTTTGTCCTACCAATCTTTTATCTGCTTAATCACCAAATATTTTTAGATAAACATTTGAAATAAAGTAAGTTTTATCTAATGTAATTGGATATATGCACTCTAATACACAATAGCTTTGGAAATAAATTTTAATTAAAAATGGTTTAAGACTTTAGTTTTTCTAAACAAAGTAAATTCTAAAATTTTTATCAGAAAATTCAGAAAACATGAGTTTTCATAAATAGAGCTTATAAATAGAAATTTTCAATTAAACTAGCTTAACCACTATTGTACTCTTAAAACATGACTGGGTAACTGAATTTTTAATCAAAACAAATTGTAAATATGAATTTACATCAAATAAAATCTGGCAGAAATGCAGTCTCTTAATTATAAGATTAGATATGTTTCTTTTCAAAAACTTATAAAAATGCTTTTCCACTGATCTAGCCTAGCTTATTTTTAAAAGCAGCAGTTGTCTAGGGGAAAACAAGTTGAAGATTATGAGTTTGCATAAAGACAATCTTTTAAATATGACTTTCTGCCCATAGGAGCTTAAAAATAACACTTTTCTTAAAATCTACCAAATATAAAGTTGACATCAAAATTATTTTTCCTTAAAAAATAGCTGAAAAACACAACCTAAAAACATAACAACTTAAATCAGATTTGCAACATTATTCTAATTAACCTCTCATTCCAATTTATAGGCCACATATCACTTTAATCACTTCAATCTCTAAGTGATAAGGCCTGGGAGGAGGAGCCAACTGCTTAATGGGTACAGAGATTCTTTCTCTCTTTCTTTCTTTCTTTCTTTCTTCTTCTTTCTTGGAGTTCTGAGGGATGGACGGAGGGAGGAGGGGGAGGGAGGAGGGAGGAGGCGAGGAGGGGCGGGGAGGGAGGGAGGAGGGGGGAGGGGGATTGGGGCGGGAGGAGGAGGCGTGAGGAGGTAGTAGGGGTTGGGTTAGTTGAGTGATTGATGGGGTTACTGTATGGCGTTGCGGTAGTGGGCTGGTGGCGTCGGGGTGGGCTTGTTTTTTGTAGTGTCGTTCTTTCTTGTCGTGTCTTTCTTCGTTATTCTTTCTTCTTTCTTTTTCTTTCTTTCTTTCGTTCTTTCTTCTTTACTTTCGTTATTGTATTCTTTCTTTCTTTCTTCTTTCTCTCTCTTTCTTTTTTTGATTTATTTATTCATGAGAGACACAGAGAGAGAAGCAGATATACAGGCAGGGGGAGAAGCAGGGAGCCTTCTCCCCTGCTCCCCAGCAGGGAGCCCAATGCAGGACTCAATCCCAGAACCCTGGGATCATGACCTGAGCCAAAGGCAGACGCTCAACTACTGAGCCACCTAGGTGCCCCTATGGGTACAGAGTTTCAGTTTGGGGTGCTAAAACTGTTCTGCAAATAGCTAATGCTGATAGTTACATAGCATTGTCAATGTATTTAATGATATTAAATTGTACAATCAAAAATAGTTAAAATGATAGAAAAAAAAGAAAGTAAAAGAAAAACTAAAAAAAAGAAAAAAAAAAGAAAAACTAAAAAAGAATATGCTCAAACTCTCCAGTAATATTAACAAAGCACTTCCTAATGTGGCCTGTGACTTTTTTCTGCTCTCTCAGAGATGCTTCAGCAGCATCAAGTTGTCCTTAGCTCCCCCTCATGATAGCTCCTTCCTGCCTCCTCACCTAAGTACTTGCTGTCCATCCTCTTGGAGTGCATGTGCACACACACACACTCATACACACTCACATTCACACATCTCATTGTCTTGCCAGCTTGTATTCATTTTGTAAGTCTCAGCTGCACTGACATTTCTTGCCTGGTGCTGTCCCTTCCCAGGTAGAGACCATTTCCCTTCCATTGTGCTCCCAGAATACTTTGGGCAAATGTCAACTGCTGAATATTTCCCGTTGCTGTGATATCACCAGTTGAGGTGGATTGCACCATTGACTGGGGACACAGGCTGTATTTTTGTTTAATTACCCAGTGCCTAGCATATGATTGATATTAGGGAGTGCTCCATAAATGCTTAGTGAATCAATGGAACCCCTGTTTTCCCTCCCTTTTCTGTATTTACTCTCACGTACTACTTTGTGATGTGCATGTTGGTTTGAGGAACTCAAAATGCACCTGAGCTATCTGATAACATCTTTCTTTGAAAAGCCCTTAGAATTTATTGGCTGAATTTTTCATTATGTTATTTTCATTGTGATATTCAAATGGGATGTTTCTCAATTACCTCGTGTGTTTTAGGTTTTTTCACCTCAACAGCTGAAATCTTTTGAAGGAGAGGGTTCGTTTTGCCTTTTCCTTTTTTTTTTTTTTTAAAGAATCACGTTCTGCTTCTTTTTTTTTTTTAAGATTTTATTTAATTATTTATGAGAGAGAGAGAGAGAGAGAGAGAGAAAGGCAGAGGGAGAAACAGGCTCCATGCAGGGAGCCCGACGTGGGACTCGATCCCAGGACCCCAGGATCACGCCTGGGCCGAAGGCAGGTGCTAAACTGCTGAGCCACCTGGGAATCCCCTCGTTTTGCCTTTTCCAATGAAGCTTCAAACTGCACCTTACGTTCATTTGATTACGACTTGGTAAACATCTGTCAGTTACAAAAATATTCAAATAAAGGCATCATGGCTATAAACCTTTCATAAATTAAAGTTTTATTTATCTTGTACAATTAAGTACATGAGTAAGGCTAAGGCTGCATTTTAGGCTATTTGCTTCTTAATAGGAACTGGGTTTATGGACTCATAGGTATTTTCTAATCCATACTATCGTAACTATTATAAGATTCTCATGTTAGCCTTGCCTTTTTAGTCTTCTTTACACCTTTAGATGTCTCTGTTGCACTAAAATAGAGGAGGAAAATAGTCAATTTCAGCATATGTATGAAATTCTCTTTTTTTAAAAAAAGATTTTCTTTTATTTATTCATGAGAGATACATAGAGAGAGAGGCAGAGACACAGGCAGAGGGAGAAGCAGGCTCCATGCAGGGAGCCCGATGCGGAACTTGCTCCCAGGACCCCAGGATCACGACCTGAGCTGAAGGCAGATGCTCAACCACTGTGCCACCCAGATGTCCCTGAAATTCCCATTTATTTATTTATTTAACCAATAAGTCATAACCATTTTTTTTAGAACCCTGAGTTTCTACTGTGTGCCAAGTATTACTGTAGTCACTAAAGAATGAGATGCAGCAACAAACAAAATCAAGTTCCTGCTGAAATAGAGCTTACATTCTAGTGAGTAGAACAGGAAAAGATGAGCCTAAAAAGCACACACACACACACACACTCACACACACACATATAACGTGAAGGTGACAATAAATGCTAAGAAGGAGTATAAAATAGGGTGAGGGAGAATAAAACATAAAAGGGAAGGGAAGGCATTGCCGTTGCATGACCGGTGTGCAGTGAAGGCCTTAGGTGAGACATTTGCACAGAGATCTAAGAAGGTGAGGGAGTGGGGCATGTGACCATGAGACCCAAACAGGGAGACTACTGAAGGGTTGAGGGAATACGTGCTTGGAGTATTCAAAGAAGAGGAGGAAAACAAGGAGTAGAGGTGAATGGGGCAGAGCAGACAAAGGGGATGGGCAGAGGATGATGGGACCAGGGAGGTACCGGTGGAAGGGTCAACAGTGGCATTCCACTGGACCCCATAGGCCAAAAGAAGAATTTGGAATGTATTTTGAGTGAGACAGAATGTCAAGGGACGATTCTGCACACAAGAGTGACACGATCTGACCCAAGCTGTAAAACCACTGTCTGGCCTCAGGGTGCCCGGAGGACTGCCCGGGGCGTCTGTACAAGCAGGGAAACCTGACACAAGGTTTCAAGAGTTTAGATGAGGAAAATGATGGCTTAGCATAGGACTGTTAGTGCAGGGTTCTGCTTCCACTCCCCAACCAAAACGAAATAAAACTAGAGAGCTGAAAGGAGTTGATGGATTATACGCGAGTTTAAAAAGAAGAGAGGAGTCAAGGATGACTCCAAGATTTATGGCCTGAGAAAATGGAAGAATGAGTTTGCAAAATTACAGAAGGAGCCCTTATGTAGGGAATTTTTCAGTGTTAGAGATGTTAAGTTCGAGAAGGTTATTCTGCGTCCAAGTGAGAATGTCACACAAGGAGTCAAGTACGAGAGGCTTCCCCTTCACCCCCTTTGGTCTTCCCAGAGCAAAGCTCATGTGTCCTGCTATAAAATTATCAATATGTTATGGATGAGACTGATAATCGTTCAGGAAAAGCCTGTACTTGGGTGGCCATTACAAGAATATTATGTTGAAAACTATGTTTAGAAATAAAATGTCATATCTCTTTCACTCTGGGGAGGCATTTTCTAACAGAAGTTGGTTGTTTGAGTTTTTGAGGCATATTCCGAGAACCAAAATATCTACTAAAAACATCTTTATGAACTAGAAACACAGATTCATCCCCTTCAGAGATATGAGAATTTATGTTGTGTTGCTGAGTGCCAGATGTAAGACTGGCACACTTTGCATGTCAACGAGGATTACTGTCATCTAATTTGGTATTTATGCTAGGACTTGCTCTGTGAGCAGCCCTCATAGGGAAAACCCTTAATGCCACAGAGCTACTGCTCAGATGGTGTAAGCTTCCTGGAAATTCAGATGGGACCAGGCCCTGGACGTCCCTCCTAATCCCCTTATGCTAGCCTAAGAGAGGATTTTGTAGAAATTGCTCCGAAGGTCCATGACTTCTGTAACTGTGCTTCTCAAACTTATGTTTCTTGGAGCGCCTTTGTTTTAATTGGAGACCATTTCTGGACTGGGGCTACCTCTCTTTGTATAGCTACACACTGCTGTGGTTTGTCTTCCATCTGCAGCATCGCTGTCAGCAGTTATGTCAGAGGGCTGGAAGCTACAAGGCAATATGCTTCTGAAGCATTCCTCTACGTTCTATGTTTACAACTGTTCTTCTTCCACTTGACACAGTGCTTATGTTCTCATGGTTTCATTCATGCTTCTCACATGAATGACCTGGCTGGTGTAGCGGTTTGCAATAAGGTAGAGGAGTCTATATAAGGCACATTCCCAGGCCGACTTGCTACTTTAGTTCTTATTATAGCCATCAAAACAAAACATGTCTGAAGGCCAAAGGGAATCAACAGATATTTAATAGCAATCCATACATACGTACATTCAATGCCTGCTATATCCCTTCTCCTTTCCTTTCACTTAAAAACAAAGAAGGCTCCAGCTTGGTAGTCTCCATGAGTCCATTGCAACAATGGAATCACTCCCTGGAGAGTCATAGACTCTCATTTAAGAATCACTGCTTATCATAGATTGATTTGTGTCCCCCAGAAAGATTTGTTGAAATCCCATCACCCGGCACTTGTGGATGGGACCTTATTTGAAAGTAGGGTCTTTGCATACCCAATCAAGTTAAGATGAGGTCATCCTGGATTAGAGTGGGCCATAAATCTCATGACTAGTGTCCTTATAAGAAGACCATGTGAAGATGGAGGCGAGATTGGAGTGATTCGGCTGCAGCCCAAGGAATTCAAAGCATGGAGGCAGCCACCGGAAGCTAGAAGAGAAGCATGGAACAGTTTTTCCCTTACTGTCTCTATCGGGAACCAAACCAACTTTGCCAACATGTCGACCTTTATTTTTTTTATCTTTTATTTTTTATTTTTTTATTTTTTGAGAGAGAGAGTGCAAGAAGGGAAGGGGCAGAGAGAGAGGACGGAGAGAAAGAATCTTAAGCAGGCTCCATACCCAGTGCAGAGCCCCATGAGGGGCTTGATCACATGACCCTGAGATCACAACCTAAGCTGAAACCAAGAGTCAGCTCGTTAATCAACTGAGCCACCCATGCACCCCCAACACCTGGACTTTTAACCTTGAGAACTGTGAGAATAGATTTCTGTTGTTTTAAGCCACCCAGTTTGTGATACTTTGTTACAGCAGCCTGAGGACACTACATATGAAAGAGAAAATGCTGTATTTAAAAAAATTTTCTCTTTACTTGAAAAATGAAGAAAATGAGGTGAAAACTTGTTAGTTTCTGTGCCTCCATCGTAATAATCAAACCACTTCCCCGAGCGTCACAGAGTCCTGTTTGAAAGACACTGCCACCGTCAAGGCTTTCCATTCCCTTAGCTGACTGAAATTGGGAAATCAGCCATTTGACTTCCCCATTTCTTGAAGGTGCCTGGCTTCTCACTCCTTCATGCCTTTGCAATTGAAATGACCACTAACAAGGGTGTTTCCTTTCTTCACCCCTCTCCATCCTTCTCTTTGTTCAAGAATCAACCTAAATTATCAACCACCCTGTGACATTTTTCCTATCAGCCTCCTCTTCTCCACATACCGCCCCCTGACCTACATGTACTTTATATCGGATGTGCCATTGCTCTGCTGCAGTCCTGTGTGTTATCTAGTGAATAAGATGACCCTGAGGAAGCCTGCTGCACACACACCTCCATCTCCTGCAAATAGCCCCAGTGCTTTGTGGTCAAATTCTGGACCACGGGGCCATAATGGGCTTTTCTATACCCCAGCCTTATCATTAGACCAGAAGGGGGCAGAGGGCCTAAGGGCAGCAAAAGAGTGAGTCTTTGATGTTCCCAACGTAAAGACACTTAGATGGGACTATCCGACTCTTGTTTATATTTTTAAATATGAGAAATATGGAGAGAAAGACTTTACAATAAGCCAAAGTTTTGAAGAAGCAAGATGAGAAGAGTATTTTAGGGACAAGGGAATAGTCTTCCAGATGTCCAGAAAGAAGCAAACCCGCAAATGTGCACAGTGACAGTGGAGAGAGGGAGTCGGAGGAGGTTCAAGTTCTGGGAGATGCGCTTCATGGTACACGCCAGGTGCCTGAGATGGCTGAGGCCAGGCTCTCTTCCTTACGTGCTGTCTGAAATCCCATGAATGCTTCATTTGTAGTTCTTATCCTGCTGTACCGCTGACCTACTTGTCAGGATTGCCCAGAAAACCATTAGCTTTTGAGAAAGGGATCTCAATCATTCTGACACTATTCGCTCTACCTACTAAGTTCTCAATAAACAGTTGGTGGACTGTGCTGAGGCTAATGCAAAAATGTCAGGAGAGACTAGAACTTTCAAGTATATCTGCCTGCATTGACAAATTTTCAGAGTAAGGACAGCACTGCTTGAATGCTAAGGATGTGTCTATCCATAAAGCTGTGGGCTGTATCTAGCTTCTGCCAGAATTTACACTCCTTTTCCCAATTGACCAGATCCCATAATGACCAATCCCAACTGATTCTCTGGCTGCCTCTCATACTTGCTGTGCTCTTCCCGCACCACAGCCTCTGCTCTAGCTCAGGACACTACTTTAGCTCACGTGAATTACCATATCTCCTCCTCGAGGGGCTTCCTGCCTCAGCTGTGACCCACTACAGTTCATTTTGTTCATTGTGCTACTTGAAGATTCTAAGATACAAGTCCAAGTATTTTAGAATCCTAGAATCTTACACAGCCCTTCCCCCTTCCTTGTGTGTTAAAATCCAAATTTTACATTGCACTCGAGATCCTTTGTGATCCGACCCTTGTTCTCTTCAGCCTGATGTCTTGTCTTTATCCCTTCCTCCCCTCTGCCTTCTCTGCTCCACCTAAACTAGTTCTTTCAGTTCCTAGAATATACCATGTCTTTGCAACTCTGGGGTTCCGAGCATGCGATTTCCTAGACCTAGAACTCTCTCCACCACAAATCCCCATGGCCCTAAAATACATCCACACTACCTCTCATCTGAATCATGCTCATTCTTCAAACATCAGCTCAGAAATGACTTCCTTGAATATCTCAGTGATCATTGTCTTTAGTCCTAAATTTAGGCTGGGCTTTGCTTCTGTATGATTCTGTACCCCCTCGATTGGCATTATTTTATTTGGCTACATTACGTACCTGCTACAATGCAAATTTTTTGCAGTCAGGAACTTCACATGGCGTCCAACTATGTTATCTGCAGCATCTGATGCAAAGTATAGCAAACAGTCACTAAATGTTTTTTAACTGAATGAAGTACAACACAGGGGTTTATTTCTGTAGAAAGCAAGATGCGCATGCAACCTGGTACAAGACATGATAGACAAAGGATTTCGAGTTTTTTGTTTGCGAAACAGAAAGCCAAGGGACATCTCATGTGTGATTTTGCCTCTAAGAGTGGAAGTGGCATAGAGAAGGAGAATGAGGCAGGGGGATCTTTATTCTAAAGGTCTAATCCAGCCTCCGGGCTATTTGCCATAGTCTGGGGCTAGTAGATGGAGTGTATCTGAGAAGGACCTGCAGCCTATTAAAGTTTAATATAAATCCAAGTGAGGAAAAGACAATGGCTTCTATTAGTAGTATTGCAAAGGTCTATTTTCATAATTTCTTTTGTCCAAACACTACAGCACAGTGATTAATTGAATAAATTTTGATCTCACCATATTCTGGAAAAAAGTGGGTAAGCATTCATAAGACCATTTTATATGAAGATTTAAATTATCTTAATATTCCAGCAGGTCCCTGCCATTATGTTTTTAAAACCTACCCAACTTGCATAACATTACAATATAGTACCTTAATCTTATAAAAAGAGAATATATACATAAATTATCTCATTGATATTACTAACTAAGTTGTGGATAGGAAGGGCAAGGATGCATATTAATCTTCATTTTTCAGTTTGAGACCTGAGCTAATAGAAATGTTACATCATAAAAGCCAAGATTGATTGAGTCTCTACTGTGTGCTTTGCACACACTATCTCATTTAATGATCACAACAATCTAACCATCCCATAGTGTGGATGAAAACAAAGAAACAAACAACCTCAGATTTAGAACAGCTAAGTAATGTGTCGTGGGTCGCACAGGTAGTAGGGGGATCTGTTGAAATTCAGACCTAATGTTATACTCTCATCTGTCTTATTTTCAACAATTGCTGAGAATTTCTTAATAGTCCGTGATTTTGCCATTTCTTGTTTTTTTTTTAATCCACTCATCAACACCCTGTCATGCTACTCAAAGAAGGAATCTTTTGCACTGTACTTGTTGTTCACTGAATTAATTCGTCTCTTTTTCAATTTTCTGTTCTAAGAACATTTCATCTCACTTCCACCTTCGCTTTCATCTCCTCCCTCCTCTTTTAAAATTACAAGGGACACCTGGGTGGATCAGTGGTTGAGCATCTGCCTTCAGCTCCAGGCATGATTCTCAGGTCCTGGAATCGAGTCTCATATCCGGCTCCCCACAGAGCCCACTTCTCCCTCTGCCTGTGTCTCTGCCTCTTTCTGTGTGTCTCTCGTGAATAAATAAAATCTTTAAAAAAAAAAAGAATACAAAAAGAAAAAGCCTGTTTATGCGTTGCTAGGTCAGGTCTAAGAATAACTGTAGATAAACCCAAGGTCTATTTTTATAACTAAATTATAATATCAATGTCTACACTCATTTTCTTTCTCGAAAGTATCTTGTGTTTATTATACCGAAAAGAGTCTTGTCATCCAAAGAGCGGTTCTTGGAGACAAAACTACTACAGTCTTCATTCCAACTAGTGAGATTGTTTTCCTTATATCCCTTGGAATGTAAGGAAGTATTGATTGTCTATATGCATAGGAATGAGCAATAAACTGCTGATTTATTAGAATTTTCATTTTCAGAGTTAAGTCTGCAACAACATGGTATGCATTTTATGCTATCTTTTATTTTCTCAACAAGATTGGTTGTTCTAAATGTTCTAATAGAATAATTAGATTAAATAGCATCTATTTGTGCTCATTTTTACCAACAAATTTTTAAGACTGATTAAAGGTCAACTACAAAGTAAAACATCCATTATTATCCTATTAAGTGACTGGAATATGACACCCATAAATGTCAAACTGATATTTTGGCTCACTGAATTACTTCAGCTTTCAGATAACAGGAAAATTTTAACTTTGTCATTCTTTATAGCTATGTTAATTCAATACTCACAGTAGCTGCAACCATAGAGTGTGACTAATGTGTTTATACCAGCAACCAAATCATTGTACACTGTCATAAGCACTGCGGGTATACATATTTGATTATCCAAGAGTAAACAGTCATTGTACGACATTTAGACTCAACCAATATCACATGGCAAATATACTTGAGTATTAATAGAGGGAAAGTGAACTTGCCTACAAAAGAGGAACCAAACATGAGAAGGAGGCTAACCTTTTCCATGTGCCCTTTAGTCTTTTTTTATGATAATGAAACATAATGTGGGATCAACCCTCTCACCAAATTTTTAAATGTAGAGTACAGTATTGTTAACTGGAGAGACAATCCTGTACAGAAGATCTCAAGAACTTTCTCATCGTGATAAGTGGATTTTTATATCCATTGACCAGCAACTCCCTCCTCCAGCCTTGGCAACTACTTTCTGCTTCCGAGTTTGACTACTTCATCTATGCCATGTGAGTGGAATCAGGAATATTTGTCCTTCTGTGAATGCCTTACTTCACTTCATGTCTCAAGTAGCATATTACAAGATTTCCTTCTTTTTTAACAATGAGTAATATTAGGAATATTTTGCATGAATATTCCACCTTTCTTTTTCCATTCATCTGATATTTAGCTTGTTTCAACCTCACAACCAAGGGAATAATGCTGCAATAAACATATGAGTGAAAAATATCTCCTTTGACATCGTGTTTTCTATTCTTTTAGATGAATGCACAGAAGCGGAGTTGCTGGATCATACAATAAGTACATTTTTAGTTTAGTTTTTTTTTTGTTTTTTTTTTTTTTTTAAGAATACCTGATATTGTTTTCTATAGATGGCAGCAATGCACAAGGATTGCAAAGTCTCCAACTCCTTCCCAACACTTCGTTTCATAAGGCCCATTCTTGGGGAGCCGGGGTGGCTCAGTCAGGTGGGCTTCTCCTTTTGACCAGGTCGGGATCTCAGGGTCCTGAGATGGAGCCTGGATGGATCCCTATGTCAGGCTCCTCGCTCAGTGGGGAGCCTATTTCACTTTCTCCCTCTGCCCCTTCCACTGCTTGTGTGATCTCTCCGTCTCTCAAATAAATAAATAAATAAATAAAATCTTAAAAAATAAGGACCATTTTAACTGCTGTGAGGTAATAAATAGCTCATTGTGATTTTGAATTGAATTTTCCTGGTGATTAGTGATGTTGAGCATCTTTCCATATACCCATTACCTATTTATAGGTCTTTTTTGCAGAAATGTCTATTCAAGTCCTTTGTCCATTTTTTAAATCAGTTTTCGTTGTTGTTGCTTTGTTAATATTGAGTTGTAGGAGTTCCTTATACAGTTTGATATTAACCCCTCATCGGATACATGATTTGCAAGTGTTTTTCCCATTCCATACGTACTTTTTTCACTCTGTGCATTGTTTTCTTTGCTGTGTAGAAACTTTTTAACTTGATATGTTCCCATTTGTCAAATTTTGCTTTAGTTGGCTGTGCTTCTGATACCATATCAAAGAAATCATTATCAAGATCAATGTCATGAAATTTCCCCTTACACTTTCTTCTAAGATGTTTATAATATTTAGTGTTAATGTTAATCCATTTTAAGTTGATTTTTGTGTGTAATGTAAAATAAGAGTTTAATTCATTCTTTTGCATGTGCATATTCAGTTTTTCTAATCTCATTTTTTGAAGAGACTATTTTGCCCATTGTGTATCCCGGCACTTTTAATAAATGTCATTTAACCATATATGGATAAGGTTCTTTTTCTGGGCTTTTTAGTCTGTTTCATTGATCTACATATCTGTCTTTATACCAGTAGCATATTGTTTTGATTACCTTACCTTTGTAATGTATTTTGAAGTCAGGAAGTGTGGGGTCTTCAGTTTTGTTCATCTTTCAAAAGATTCTTTGGTCTATTTGGAGTCATTTGTGGTTTCAAGTGAATTTTAGGATTGTTTTCCTCTATTTCTATAAAAAACTGCCTTAGGATTTTAAAATAAATTGCATTGTATCTGTGTATTGTTTTGACTACTGTGAACATTTTGACAATATTAAGCCTTCCAATCCACGAACAGATGTCTTTCCATTGAGTTGTGTATTCTTACATTGATTTTACCAGTGTTTTTCAGTTTTCATTGTACAGTCTTTCACCTCCTTGACTAACTTTATTCTTAAACATTTTATCATGTTTGATGGGATTATAAATGGAATTGTTTTCTTAATATCCTCTTCAAACTGTTTGGTTTTGACATATAGCAATGAAAATAATTCTTGTATGATGACTTTGCATCCTGCAACTTTGCTAAATTAATTTATTAATTCTAACAGTTTTTAATGGAATCTTTAGGGTTTTCTATATAAAAGGTCATGATATCTGCAGGAGATAATTTTACTTCTTACAGGAGATAATTTTACTTCTTCCTTCCCAACGTGGAAGCCTTTATTTTTTTCTTGTCTAATTGCTCTAAGACTTCCAGTACTATGTTGAATAGAAGTAATAAGAATGGGCATCCTTGCCCTGTTCCTGAACTTGTAGGAATAGCGTTTAGTTTTTCAGCACTAAGTATAACATCAGCTGTGGGCCTCTTGTATACGACCTTTATCATGTTGAGGTAATTTTCATCTATTCCTTGTTGAGTATTTTTATCACAAAATGGTGTTGAATTTTGTCAAGTGTTTTTTTCTACATGTATTGAGATTATCATGATTTTTTTTAGTCTTCATGCATAATGTGTTTGCGTCATAGGGATAAATCACAATCAATCATATTGTATGAATCTGTTAATGTGCAGTTCAATTTAGTTTGCTAAAACTTTGATGAAGATTTTGCATCTATATTCATCCAGGATATTGACCTAAAGCTTTCTTCTTTTATAGTGTCTTTTCCTCATTTTGGTATAGGGTAAATTTAGCCTTAAAACATGAGTTTGGGGCAGCCGGGGTGGCTCAGCGGTTTAGCGCCGCCTTCAGCCCAGGGTGTGATCCTGGAGACCTGGGTGGAGTCCCATGTCAGGCTCCCCAAGTGGAGCCTGCTTCTCCCTCTGCCTGTCTCTCTACCTATCTCTCTCTCTGTGTCTGTGCCTCTCTTCTCATGAATAAATAAATAAAATATTTTTAAAAAATGAGTTGGGAAGCATTCCATGCTCTTCAATTTTTTGGAAGAGTTTGAAAATGACAGTGTTAATTCTTCCTTAAAAGTGTTTGATAGAATTATCCAACAAAGCCATCTAGTCATGCATTTTTCTTTGTTGGGGCATTTTGGTTACTGATTCAGTCTCCTGACTAGTTCTATGACTGTTCAGAATTTCTATTACTTTATGATTCTGTCTCAGTAGGTATTTTTCTAGGAATTTATCCATTTCTTCTAGGTTATCCAGTTTGTTAGCATATGATTATTCATAGTAGTTTCTTATATTCATTTCTTTGACATTAATCGTTATGTCTCCTCTTTTATTTTTTTATTTTATTTTAGTCTTCTCTCTTGTTTTCTCAGTCTAGCTAAAGATTTCTCAATTTTGTTGATCTCAAAAAACAGCTCTAATTTGTTGATTTTTTTTTCTATTTTCCATTTTGTTTATTTCTTCTCTAATCTTTATTATTTCTTTCCTTCTATTAACTTTGGGTTAAGTTTGTCCTCCTTTTTTCCAGTCACCAGAGGTGTGAAGTTAAATTGTTTACTTTAGATCTTTTCATCATTTTTTTTTCTTTTCATCATTTTTAAGATATGCTGCTACCACTATGAACTTCTCTCTTAGTATTGCTTATGTCACATCCCATAAGTCTTAGTATCTTGCATTTTCATTTTTATTTGCCCCAAGACATTTTCTAATTTCCCCTTTGACATCTGCTTTGACCCATCACCTGTGATGGGAGAGACTGTGATGTTTAATATTTACATATCTATAGATTTTCCACTTTTTCTTCTGTTGATTTCTTTTTTTTCTTTTTAAGATTTATTTATTTATGATAGACATAGAGAGAGAGAGAGAGGCAGAGACCCAGGCAGAGGGAGAAGCAGGCTCCCTGCAGGGAGCCCGACCTGGGACTCAATCCCGGGTCTCCAGGATCCTGCCCTGGGCTGAAGGTGGCGCTAAACTGCTGAGCCACCCGGGCTGCCCTTCTATTGATTTCTAATTTTATTCCTTTGATTAGAAAAGTTCCTTGGCATGATTTTAAACTTCGTAAATTTGTTAAGACTTGTTCTGTAATATAATATGTGATCTGTCCTGCAGAAAGCTCCTTGTGCACTTGGTACAAATGTTAATCCTGCTGTTCTGTGTATGTCTTATATTGGTAAAGTCCTGTGTTTCCATATTGAATTTCTGTCTGGATGTTCTAATCATTACTGAAAGTGAGGTATTGGAAGTTTTCTATTATTATGTTACTGTCTTTTCTACTTTTAGATCTGTTAATGTTTGCTACATATATTTAGGTGCTATAATGTTGGGTACATATATATTTATAATCATTATCTCTTCTGGTGAATTGACACTTTTATGATTATATAATGTCTTTCTTTGCCTTCTGTGATGATTTTGACTTAAAGTCTTTTTGTCCTTATATCTATGGACTAAAACTATTGCTGATTTACTGATTTCTACCAGTCTTGTAGTTCTTTTCATTCTTCTTTTCTTTTGCTATCTTCCTTCATGTTTTATTTATTTTACTGGCCTGCTTTGAATCTTTTCTTATTTTCATTTGTGAAGGTCCTATAAGTAATTCTTTTGTGGTTGTCATGGGACTTACATTAAAACAACAACCATAACAACAACTTGTAGTTATAACAATCTATTTTGAGCTGATAACAACTTAATCTCAGTTACATATAAAAAGTAACTCTTTTTCTTCTCCCCACACACATTTATATTATTGCTGTCACAAATTACAACTTTTTATTGTATATCTATTAACATATTTTATGGCTATTTTTATACTTTTATCTTTAACTTCTGCATCTCAGAATAAAAAATATTTTATTCACCATTGTTACAGTATTACAGCATTATGTATTTGTCTATATATTTACCTTTACCAGTGAGCTTTATGCTTTCATATGTTTTCATGTTGCTGTTCATCATGTTTTCATTTCAATTTGAAAGATTCTTTAGCATTTCTTATAAGGCCAGTGTAAAGTTGATGAACTCTCTCAGGTTTGTTCATCTAAGGAAAGTTATCTCTCCTTGATTTTTTAAAAGATTTTATTTATTTTTTCATGAGAGACACACAGAGAAAGACAGAGACATGAGCAGAGAGAGAAGCAGGCTCCCTACAGGGAGCCTGATGCAGAACTCAATCCCAGGACCCTGGGACCACGACCTGAGCCAAAGGCAGATGTTCAACCACTGAGCCACTCAGGTTCCCCCTCCTTGATTTTTAAAGAACATCTTGCAGTCTCAAGCATGCTTAAAGATACTTAGATTTTCTATAGTAACTTAAGAGAACATTTATTCTTTGGTCATGAAAATAATATTATAATAACGTTTATTTCTTTCTTATTTTTCCAATTTTCCTTAATAATAATATAAAGTGGTATTCTATTTCAAATAAAAATCACTTATATTTATATTAGATATCACTGTATCAGATTAAATAATTGACCAAACTCTGCTCTTCCAAATTTAGTTCTCTTTTTCTGACCTAACATTTGTCCAAGTCTTAATAGAGAACACAACTAAAGAATCCTATGGCATGTTTGGAGTAGCCTTTAGGATATGATATTCAGACAAAAGTACAGAACATACTTACACCAAAAAAATTGTTGTTTATATGAAATTCAAATTAACTTTGTGTCCTTTATTTTATTGCTAAATATGGCAGATTTACTTCTGGAAAACTCTTGACACTTAGCTCACCCCTTGAGAATTAAGAGGAACAAGCACCAAAAACAACCCAGCTATTTCTTAGTGATACTGTGAGATACTCCCACTGGAACCAAATCTGAGGATAAAGTAAGATTTATAATAAGACAGGCACCATTGTAAATTTGCAATGTGCCAGACACAATACTTAGCGTTCAACATGAATTTCAGTACATAATCCTTCTAACCACTCTGTTTTAAAGGTAGGAAAATCATGATTTAGAGGGGCTAATTTGCCAAAAGCTACACTTCTAGGAAGTGAGACAACCAGTATTCTAAACTAGTTGACAATACCCAAAGCCGGAGGGCTTTTCCAGTGCTATACTGGAAGGATAAAAGTTCGATGTCCCTGAGAAAGGATATGTGTATAATTATAGCATTGTATATATAATACATATACTATATATAATATACTCAGGGCTAAAGGGAGTATAACATTTATGATACTTTCTATCAATCTTCATGTAAATAACAGAGAATGAGCACCTCTGTGCCAGACAGGGTTCTATGTACAAAACACAAAATAGTAAGCAAGACTTACACAATCTCTACTCTCTTGGGTATACAACAAAATATGTAGTATTTTGAGAGACAAATCAGCAGCAATTGTGAATAAAAGATATAAATAATAAAAATTCCCTTTTAAGAGATAAACATGTTTATCATTTCTGAACTTGGAGCTATTCAGATGACAAGAAAATGTAAATCTGCACATTCTTGAAAAGCTATCAGAGAAATATTAACAAAATGAGTTTCTTGAATATGACTGTTCATGAATATAAAGGATGGGAAATTTCCCACTCTACACATAACAGTAGTTTCATAATCTGTGGTGTCTTGATCTATGATCTGAAATGAACAACTAGTCAGGGTTTATGTGCATATGTAGATAAATCACAAATTATTTAAATTAGATTGAGAGGCATGCTAGTAAATGAGAGAATAGTACTTATCTTTATTGCTCAACTAATTCTCATATAGTATAATTAATGATAAAAATGACTTATAAATATTTTGAATTTAATCAGTCCAGGTAAGTTCCTCTTTACACCTGTAAGTAGGACAATTATATCATTTATTGTCCAAAATAAGATACCCCTGAGAGTGAAAGGAAAAGCCATGGAATATTATGCCTGGACAGCAGGTAATACCAAGATTGGCACAAACGTGCCTTATGTGCAACCCATTCATCTCTATTTCTGAAATTTCGAAGGTTGCCTCAATGTGTTTCTGTAATCCATGCCAGTGGCATTTCCCTGGGTGGGAAGACAAGAGGACATGGTATCTAGGGTCTTATATCAAGATTTGTAACGGCAGGTTTATGGTGCCATTGGCAGTGTTCAGAGCTAAAAATATAGCAAAAGTGAAAATCTTTCCTTGCAGTAATAAACATTTGTCTTTCTCAGTGGAGACAGAAACAAAGTGCATTTGCTGGTTAAAATGATGAGATAAAGAAGGTGAAAAATAGTTGTTGCAGAATAGTTAATAATAAAATACGTAAGAGTCGTCATCTGTTATTACTGTTGATCTTATTCCTTTTATCTGCAAATTTATTTGTGAAGTGGCTTTAATGCCTGGAAATCTCTCAGTAGAAATGTTTGCATATTGCTTGGATAGCTGCTTATTACTAGGCTATTTCTTTCTCTTTGTCTTGTTTGAATTTCACGTTGTCAATTTCACTATATTTTCCTCATATTTACATGGAAATTGGTTGTGAGAGAGTAATTACTATTAATTAACATTAGGACCACATATCCTGACTGCTTCTTAAGTTGCATATTGGCTGACCGTCCTGAAGATAATGCATCAGGTTCAAATTCTATCTGTGGAGTTGCTTTTTGTCTCCTTAACAGGAATTCAACGGCAAATTATCATTTTTTCCTATATATAAACCTGCAGTCATGCACACATATTTAAGAGTTAACTTTAAATTTCAAAGAATTACCATATGCAAGATTGTTCCCAGGCTTATTTGCAATTGCTATCGATCTTTTTAAGAAATAATATTATGATGTATTTGATAAAATTTATGCCATTCTACCAGCAACATAAATAAGCCCAAGAGAAGGAAAAATGATCGGCAGGTAAGTAAAGACACTTTTATCTCCTTTACTTTCTACTTATGAATAAACTTTTGCATTAGGGTATTGGGAGAGTGGGATAAAGCAAAAAGCCATATAAAAAGAACATATTAAAGTTAAATTCACAGTTCACTAAATCAGTTGGAATTTAAGTCTTTATATTTTGTTTTCTAAACATTCATTTCATAACCATTAGCTGTTTCTATATTTATAAACTGGGAAAAGCCAGTGGGCTTTCTACAAATTTCCCTCTCTGAGTAATAGCTAATGAGCAAAAAAAATTCTTTTGAACATTCAGACAAACATATTGGAGATCTGCAAAAATTCAAGAGGCATACTGATCAGATTGAAATTTGGAAAAAGACACAGATAGGAAAAACCAGCACATTTAAATATAATTTCTTTCTAAGACACTGAAAGTATTTAGGAATTTAGAAAAATCAATACACTTTACAGTATGTCTGCCATGTGCATAGACATTCTTACTGTTTTTATATCAACAGGAAAATAGGAATGAGGGATTAAGGAGAGATATGGGACAGTAAAATAAGGAAGAGAATAAAAATATTGTGCAGAGAACTAAGAACCATAGCCACAGCTACACAACTTTGTATGATATGAACAATTCTAGCATTATATGTAAAAATAGCAAAATAATTCTGCATGCAAACTTATAGGATTTAACAATGTTCATGTTTTCCTCTAAAGCAAAATGTGTTTCTATTCTTGTATATGAGAATGATATTAATCTATTTAAATCCTAAAAAGTGAACTAGAAGTATTAAAATCACTGCATTTTAAAAGAGTTGTATTTTTTCTACGTGATGTCACAAGAATCATAGTTTTGAAAATCATTTCCTTGTGACCAACAACCACAGTGAGAGGAAGGAATGTGAAAATTACATGGTTAATTTAGTCACCAGCTGGAGAATAGCGTTCTGTAGACAGGGGACTTCCCAAGAGAAAGAGTGGGTTTAATTAAGGAGTCAATTTTAGAGCCCTCAACCTCCCTTGGTGTATTTTCCTAAAACTGATGCACTTGAGATCTTATTTGCCATGGATCTACTTTCTCAACTTACGGTCAGCAATGGCCCATTTCTTTCATACTCCTTTCTGGATATTTATACCTCTCATCCATCCAACTATATTGCATTCCCCAAAAGTCTAAACATCTCTTGGTCATCAAACACACAGAGAAACTGAAATGCCTCGTGAAGCAAAATCTCCTTTATTAATTTTTAAAAGATTTTACTTATTTATGCATGAGAGACACAGAGAGAGAGAGGTAAATACATAGGCCACGGGAAAACTGGCTCCCTGTGGGGAGCCCAATGTGGGACTCAGTCCCCAGACTCCAGGATTAGGCCCCCAGCCGAAGGCAGAGGCCCAACCACCGAGTCACCCAGGCATCCTGCAAAATCTCCTTTAATCAAAGCAATATAAAATTTCTTCCAGTCAACTTCGTTTACAGTAGTATTTCCAATAATGCTGCTTTTCATTTTTAATAAAAATCAAAATGGGGTGTACTTACTAATAATTATGATTACTACCCATTTAGAATTTTCAGTCTTTTTATAAGAAGTAAGTTCTTTTAACATTTCAAAATATTTTTTTGTTGTTGCAGAGAAATTACCATAAGGTAGTTGGTAAAATACTCTCAGCCATAAAAATCTATATTACATGAAAACAAAAGTCCATTAGGGAAGCGGAATACAAGTATGACTTCAAGGGAACAAAGAACCAATGTAAATCTCCCAGCTTCTAAGGAAGAGCTTTCTGTGTATTTTTATTTATTTTCATTTTTTTCTATGTATTTGTAAAATGCATGTTGGTGACCAGCAATCATTATGATTCTAAGATTTCACTGGACACATCTGTAAAAAAGTTTTATCAAATGTATATCAAAAACTCAATATTTCTAATACAGTGTAAATAATATCTTTGCATTTTTAAAAATATAATAGAAAATTTTAGCAGCCAACTTAAAAGTGTGCAAAGGAATACATACATTTTCAAAATTCAATTAGGCAATGCCCAAGCAAAAATAGAGTGAGGACCACTACCAGAAGCAATGACTTCCAGAGGTAATATCATAGTAACTCTTCAAATAATGTAAATCTTCAAAGTGGATTTGGGACTGCACTTTGAGTTTCCCTTTATCAATTAGCATAATGAGATAATTGCCGGCTTTTCCAGGTGTTCTGTTTTCCAAAGGTGGAGAAAATACGGAAGGCACATACAAAAGCCCAAGCCCACAACTCAGAGATAAGCCGGAACTTTCGCCTCTACTTCTTATATGTGAAATTTGTCAAATATTGTAATTAATGTATTTTCCACCTGAGTAAATTCTCTCTAAGACATTCAATTTACACATCAAAGATCAATCTATTCAGCAACCCGATACTTTTAACCTTTAGCTATGAACACAAGAAACATGGAGAGGGTATTTACTTTGATGATCCAAAGAAATGACAATACAAAAAATATTTAGTTTTCTCAAAAGATTTCTCCGAACTTAAGATAATCTTTAACAACTTCTAAAATCATCACAATTGGACCAATAGCCCTGCATCATCTGAGGAACATAAAAATAAATTATTTGAAAATGTGATATTTGGCATAATTCAATTCATAGCATAATTTTTTGTTTGTAGTGTGTGACGATTCCATTAAAATTTCCTAATAAATATTTCATAAGCTAGCATTATAATATCCGACTCAATTGTCTTTGCACACCTAATGTTTTCATCCACCAACCCACTCTTTTCTTAGTAAAGGAGATCACAAACAGGATTACTTCACTCCCCTACTGAAAATACTTAATAGCTTCTAATAAATCCAAGACCTTTACTGTCACCTCAAGAACCTGCGTGATCTGGTGATCCATCTCTTCAATTTCTGTTGTGATCCCTCTCACCATGTTCCAGTCAGTCTGGTTTTTCTTTCAGCTCAAATAACTAATAGCCTAGAGTCATGAACACCTTCTGGTACACTAAATGTCCTTCCCTATCACTACCACCACCTTTACTCCTCTACTTGCTAGCTCCTATCGAATCTTTGAATAATAATCTTTCAATCATCACTTCCTGAGAAAGTATCTCTGATCATTCCTTTTCGTAACACCCTATTATTTTTGTTATCACCCTTAACACAATTTATGCACATATTCAATCACATATTTTTCATAAAGATTTTATTTATTTATTTGAGAGAGGGATAGCTAGAGAGAGCATAAGCGGGAGGCAGGGACAAGGAGAAGCAGGTTCACCTCTGAACAAGGAGCCCGACATGGGGATCTATCCCAGGACCCCAGGATCACGACCTGAGCTGAACGCTTAACCAACTGAGACACCCAGGCACCCCTCAATTGCATATTTGAATTTATCTGCATTTCATGAATGGCCTAGGATCAATCTGCTTGATATTTCATATCCCCAGCATCTCAGCACAGTATCTGACATGTGGTAAGTGAAATGTAGTGAGTGCATAGAGCACTATGTGAATTATCCAGCTCCATGGGAATGGGAAATAGCAACTACCTAGATTAAATATATTTACATCTATATCATTCTTATGCAATTTATGATTATCAGACAACTAACTAAAAGACTGAACACAAAAATGCAGTGAATGAAATATACATAAAGTAACCTTTGACCTGAGAGTTTTTTCTGTATATAATCTGAAAATCATTTAACAACACTTAGAGATCAGAGGTTCGTTGGACATATTTAGATAATTACCAAAGGAATTTTCAGCAGCCCTCAATAACACCCAAACTAACTGGGATCCCTGGGTGGCGCAGCGGTTTAGCGTCTGCCTTTGGCCCAGGGCGCGATCCTGGAGACCCAGGATCAAATCCCACGTCAGGCTCCCGGTGCATGGAGCCTGCTTCTCCCTCTGCCTACGTCTCTGCCTCTCTCTCTCTCTCTCTCTCTGTGTGTGTGTGACTATCATAAATAAATTTAAAAAAAAAAAACTTTAAATAAAAAAAAAAACTAACTAGCACATTTATATCTAAAACATATATATGTATCATAGATTGCCACCCATGTTCAGAGTCAGATTTGTTTTCTGATTGGTCTTCCTTTCTTCTCTTCAATTCACCAATTCACCCAACATGCTATTGCAGGATTAGTTGTCTTCAAATACTTTCTAAAAAGGTATTATTATTCCCCTAATCACATTTTTTTTCTATTTGTTTTCTTTCCTATGGCACCACGTTCTAAACCTCAGCTAGTCTAGTAGTAATTACACTGATCATTTTGGGGACTCCTATTTACCATATTTAATTAAAGCAAAACTTGGTATCAAAAAAGAAAAAACACACACCACTTTAATCTTGATACATACAGCAGTGTTAGCTGTCATAAAATGTGGAAGTTAGCAAAAGTTACCTTACTGAGAAAGTATTCTTCTACAACTAAAATTTAAGAAGAAGATGACCATCCATAAAGCAAAGTGCTTATTATAATAGTTCTTATTTTTTTCAAAGATTCTCCAAGTAAGGATACAAATAGGATGGTTTTGAAATCAATATACCTATTGTGCATGAGAATTTACTTTCATCCATGATTAAAGAAGAAAGGTAGTAATGCTTTTCTTAGAACAAAATCTGCTTGCTATTCAAGAGAAGCATAGCACAAGAGATGGTTATTCCCAATATATCTCCTCAAAGTTATCAAAAAGCAGAGATAAAATTATTTGAAGCGTAAAATGTCATTATTTAGACTTGCCCTATAACTTTCTTCTCTCTATTCATCTGCTCACCATCAGGTCAAAAAGCAGTTTTTAAAGTACTTTTCTAAGCTAGAGAATTCACATAAAAGTAATCATGATGGCACAGATATACTTTGTTTATTAAAAATACATTCTAATAAAATTAAATTTTTCATGTTTATTGAGATTATCCCTTTTATAAGACGCTTACTTTTACTTTTTGAACAAGGCATTAGTATTCTTTTCTAATTTGTATTAAAATGATAATGTAAGCTTAATGTAAAATTTCTTATAAAGGTATCTTTTTTTAATGATGGAATATGCTGATTTTGTTTAAAACCTATTAATATTTAATATTAATTCAGTTAATAAATAGATTCTAAGCAGTTTTCTAAAAAACAGTATTGATTCTGGTATTCTTATTTGCATGACATTAATGCCAAAATTGCACTAGGGTTTATTTTGCATCGGGGCTAAAGTCACTGGCTAGAGTGCACTTCACGATCAGAACCCCTTTGCTGCAGGGCCCTATGGCTCTCATCCCCACTGCTCTGTTTCTTCACCATCTCATGGACTGTTCTTTCTGGAGTTTCCTGTCGAATAATGCCTTCTCCTTTTTCTTCCCATTCCCTACCTAACTCCTCTAGTTGTACTCGATCTCCTTCTTCTAGGGACTTCAGAACGAAGTTGAAACCTATTATTCAGTATGTAGGAAGAGCGCTTCCTGAGGGCAGAGGGTTTGGTCACCTCTGTCACTGCTGTGCCTCCAGAGTCTTGACCACTTTCTGACACATTAAACGCACTCAGTAAATATTTGTTGAGCAAATAAACGGAACTGACAATACATTAGCTTGCTCATGTCCTAAGTAGTTCAAGCTTGTTTTGTTAACCTCTCCAAATATATCACAACTTCCTCCTAAAGACACGCTAACATTGAACACGTTTGGATCTGCAAGTCTGGCCCTTTCTCCTCAAAGCTCTCATCCTACAAGTGAACAACAACCTCCAGATGAATGGACTACTCTGTGTTAAGGTGCCCTGTGGACCAGTTAGGCTTAATATAAGTGCAAATAAATTTAGAGAACAGCACTGTGTTTATGCTTACTAGTCTCTAAAGTACTATAATAAATATTAGTGATAGTTGTGTTCATAGGAGTAAAGATACACACTAGAAATAAATCTTAAGGAATGTCTTTTGCCTACACACCTTTATGATTAATGTCAAAAGTGGTCACATAATATTTAACTGAAAAGTGACTGTGACAAAGCATTTGACTTTGGCACGTACGTATAACTTCTGAAGGGCCAACTTCCAATCGCTGTTTCCATAAATGTTTTCTTAGGACCAGTAACTGTGACTTTGGGCTCTGATGTAAAGCCCTTCCTTTCCGCACTGCACAGGATGGCTGCGGAGGGGAATACAGATTACCAGCCTGTTCTCTCCCCTTTCAAGCTCAGCGGCCTTTAATTACCGGCTTACTCTAATTATTTCATCTCATCACATTATCCTGATAATTTCTTGCTCCTAAATCCCTGCATCTTTCTACTGATGGCTTTTTCTTCTCAGGGCACAATTTTATATTTTCAAAATACAGAATTATATGTGTCTTTTTTAAATTGTACCTCCTTGTAGAAAAAGGAGAAAAAAATAAAGTTTAAAGTGATTTCCTACATGTACAAAATTATAAAGTGATTTTTCTCTCAAATTCATACAAAAAAAGATTTCTACCCCCAAGACTATAGCATTTCCTTTCTGATCTCTGAAGCTCAAGCTATAAAAAAACAAACAAAAGAAACAAACAAACAAAAAACAAACAAACAAACATTGAAGAGAATTGAATTAAATAGTGAAGGGTACTATTGAGCTAGCCCAATCACTTCAACAGCTTTTTTTTTTTTAATTTTTTCCCCAGCTTTGTTACAAAAGCCAAGAAAAGAAAATTGAAGCCAGAGACCCATACACTATTCTGCTATACAACTTTATCGTTACATTATATTCTTACTTTGAACTGTTAGGCAATATTATACCAAGAACTGATTTGACTGAATCATCTTTCTAAGATTCCTAAAGATAATAATATAAATTTGCATATAGTGTGATCATATAATATCCTGTTTTCATTTGGGGAAGTAAATTGTATGTATGATTTCCTTTAAAGACTTGAAATGCTATCATTCTGTATCTACAAAATGTGAAAACTAATTTTGCCAATTCTTGCTTCAAAATTCTCATTGTTCATTGTTTATTTAAAAGATAGCTCTAAATATAGAGAATTTTTAGGGAACCACAATTAATCAGGGTGATACTTCACACAAATATTTACTATCTCTCTTTCTGTCTCATCAAAGCCAGAGTGCATCAGGTTTGAAATGGCAGTTGTCCAGAGGGATTTGCTCCCAATTATTTTGATCTCGTGTTCTTTGTCTATGTGATGACAAAGCAATAGCATGTTTTTCATCAAAGGCAGGAGATACATTATTTTTTCTTTGATCTGTAAAAGGAAATTCTTGAGTAAAAGGTGAGAGGATAGGCCCTAAGACTTTCAAATACTCTAATCTGAAAATAAATAAACTGCTTTTAGGTGAAAAGTTAGAAAATCTTAGAAACACAATTCCAAAATGAATAGGCCCTGATTTTCTATTAATCTTTAAGTCTTTAAATCAAAATGACTCCTCCCTTTTTAGACTTCAGTGTATCCCTGAGCCCCAAACTGGAGATACTTTACTCACTTGGAAGCCTTCTACAATATTTTAAGCTTAAAAATAAATAAGATCTTTGAAACTTGATATTATATCTTTAAACACTGATATTGTCAATGCTGTTTCTCTGCATCTTTTCTGTATATTTGAACCCTTGATGGAACTGGCAGGGTCTGTTACATTGCCTCACATTTTCCATGTCCCCTGAGTTCTCAACTTTATACTCATTTCTTTAGTCAGCTTACTGAAAACCATATTACATTTTGCCTTGTAGCCAATTAACTTTTTTTTCAGCGTGTGTATTTGTGATTGTGTGCAGTGTATTTGTGTATGTTTTCCTCTTTGGAAACATTTACGTATTAGCAAGAATTAATCTATTGAATGCTTTCTCCATATCTCAATTATACCTCTTAACATAAAATTAGGTAAGATTTTTATTTCAAACTTCAAGGAGAAATTTGGAAAACTGCAAAATATTTCAATTTTTTTCAACAGATATTTGATAACTACCTTTATTCAATGCACAATATATTAATTTGAAATAGGTGATATGTCTAAACAGAATACCTAAAGCCATAAAGCTTCCAGAAGAAAACTTAGAAGAATATCTCCATGCCCTTGGGTTGACATGGTTATCTTAGACAGAACATACAGAAATACTAACAAAAGAAAAATTGATAAATTAGGCTTTACCAAAATATAAACATCTGCACCAAAAAATTAGAAAATTGATAGGAAAATATGCTAGTGAAAATATTCACAATACATATATTTAACAAAGGACTTAGAATACATAACTCCTTCAACTTAAAAATCAAACAATATAATAAAAATGGACAAAATACATCAACAGAAGATAGAAAAGTAAAAAATAAACACATTAAAAAGTGCTGAATAGGGCAGCCCTGGTGGCACAGCGGTTTAGCACCTGCCTTCAGCCCAGGGTGTGATCTGGGAGACCCGGGATCGAGTCCCACGTCGGGCTCCCTGCATGGAGCCTGCTTCTCCCTCTGCCTGTGTCTCTCCCTCTCTCTCTCTCTCTCTTCCCCTATCTCTCTATCTCTCTCTGTCTCTGTCTCTCTCTGTGTGTGTCTCTCCATGAATAAATAAATAAAAAATCTTTAAAAAGTGCTGAATATTACTGGTCAGTAGGAAAATGCAAATGAAAACCATTATGAAATATCCCTTCGTAACCTCTAGAAACAAAATTTTAAAAACTGACAACACAAAGTATTAGTAAGGATATGAAGCAACTGGAACTCTTCATACATTTCAATAATTCCATTCACAAGTATAAATCTTCCCAAACAACTGGGAGCATATGTCCACAAAAATAATGTACATATGTTCATAGCAAATTTCTTTATAATAATCCAAATTTTCATCATCGGGAGTGTAAAAATCACTAATGCGATACATAACAAAATAAGACCAAAAATAGACTCTATGTCCAAAGGCTTATGAGGGGTAATACCTGGAAAAGAAAAACATGGGAAGCAGAAAGAACAAAGAGAGTTAGCAGACCAGGATCATATCTGACAGTTTCTTCCAGGTCAATGGGGAGTTCTGGAGCAGATTGGCAACTAGTGCAATCTACTTGGGGTAGAAGTGGCCAGGCCCTTGTGCCACCAGCTTGTTCAGTAATTGTTTTAGGGTTACTCTAAGGAGAGCATGTCTTTAAGTTATGGCCAACAGACTTGGTCATTGACTGAGGATCACCAAAAATAGTGTGGCCTTGGCTCAAAAGCTGAGGCAGACCATGCAGAAGCTCACAACCAGAGGCTGTCACCGAACCACATTTCTGGCAGCTGGTGAAAAGACCTTTCTGAAGGGGTATTTAAGCGGTACATCTCCATGATGTTCACCGTGTAAGGCTTAAATTATGGAAGTTTCAAAACCAGCCTAAGGTCTGATATGTCATGATGGTGATTATCTTTAGGGAACAGAAAGACATTAGTGGTTAAGAAGGGTCAGAAGAGTGGTTTCTGTGGTGCCAGTAAGGTCCTATTTCATAACCTAAGTGCAGGTTCTGTAGGTGTGTTTATTTCATGATAGTTCATCAGGCTACACCCTTACTACATGAGCACTTTTTTTGTATATGTTTATTTAATTAAAAGAAGAACAATTTCAGTAATTTCAGTAACAAGAATGTAAACCAGATGATCTTTAAAGAATGAGTGAATGATGGAAAAATGTAGACTATACACATACACACACTCTCATACTATTTTTTTAAAAAAGCATAACATCTAGAAAACAGCTTCTGTTGTTCTGTATTGATACACAAGATACTCATGAAAGCATAATTGATTACAATATCTCAATACTTATTAAGGTGTCAGATTAAAGTCTAATGGGCTAAATTTAATATAATATCTCATAAAATTTGTAATTTAATGGACTTTGAAACACAGGAATAACCTTAAATCTAATTTAAATGTTTACAATATGGTCATCTTTCCTGAAGCAAATTTCATTTTTCTTCCATGAATTTCTATTTTTAAAGCTAATATAAATGCCATGTTACTAATTAAATGGTACTATACAGTCATTGTTTGTGGAATTGAATTAAATCTATCACAAGTTAACTGACACCAAAAATTTTATTTATATTATTTCTCCTGTCTCTAAGTATCATACAATGCAAAAGCTAATGCTTGTCTATTTTCCAACACACATATAAGATATAGGTAAATACGTGTTATAATAAAACCATAATATGTTAGGACACTATTCTAGATCCTAGATATAAGAAAATGACTAAAACAAAGTCTTACCATACGGAACTAAAACTGTAGCATAGAGAAATACTTTTTTGTAATTAACCATAATACAATGTAATGGATGCTACACAAGTACGTAAAAGAATAAAGATTTGGAATGACAGAGAACAAAGATGTTACATTTTTTTCTTTCATGGACTGTCCTACTAAAAACCCCAGAAAAGTCTTCTTGCAAGTGTGAGTAAAAGTTTGCCAAGCAGATAGGCAGAGGGTGGACTTTTCAGGCAAGAGGAAAACATAATTAAAGGTAGAGACAGTGAAGATGAAATCTTGTGGTATCCTCAGGATTGTTGAAGACTATAAGGTAACTGTAAGTATAAACATAGCCCAGGTGGTGATGGATGAGGGGTACAGAAAGGACTAGCTCATAGCTGGTAAGTAGACTGGGAATATACAGTGAAGCTGTAGGATAGATGAAGTCTAGAACAGTAATTTGAAATCACAGTTTGAGGACAGAGGATGGGATTGTGAAGAAAGAACTTATAAAGGCAGAGAAGTCAGTGAAAGAACCCAGGAAGAGAAAAAGAAGTAGTAAGGTAGCAGGAGAACCAATGTTTAACCCGGTATGTTACCCCAAAAATCAACAGAAGAGGAGCCTTCAAGAAGAAGGTAACCAGCAGGGTCAAAAGTTTTCCTGAAGTCATGTGGTATCTCACATGAGAAAGGAACCTGGGGTTTGGCAGGGAGAAGGAGCTGTCAACAGACTGCGGTGGGGAAGTCAGAATGCAGGAGGCCTAGGGGTAGAAAGATGAGGAGTGGAATAAGAACGCGGGCTGGAGTTTTCATAATTGTTGCTACAGTTGTGCGTTTTGAAAAAGGGAAAAAGCAGATGAATCATTAGTTTGAAAAGACAAAGAGGATAGAATCTTCTGCTTTTAAAAAATAGAAACACAAGAGGCTTCCAAGGATCAAATAAAACTTTCACTATTTGCAGATGACATAATATTCTATATAGAAAATCTGAAAGACGCTGCCTAAAAACTGGTAGAACTGATACATGAATTCAGTCAAGCCCCAGGATACAAAAATCAATCTACAGAAATCTGTTGCATTTCTATACAGTAATAACAAAGCAGCAGAAAGAGAAATCAAGTAATCGATCCCATTTACATTTGCACCAAAACTTAAGATACCTAGGAATAAACCTAACCAAAGAGGGAAAAGATCCACTTTGAAAACTAACAAATACTGATGAAAGATATTGAATAGGGCACAAAGAAATGGCAAGACATTCCATGCTCAAGGATTCAAAGAATAAATATGTTAAAATATACTACCCAAAGCAATCTACTTATTTAATGCAGTCCCTACCAATATACCAACAGCATTTTTCAAAGACCTAGAACAAACAATCCTAAAATTTTCATGGAACAATGATAGCCAAAGCAACCTTGAAAAAGAACAAAGTTGGAGGCATCATAATTCTGAACCTCAAGTTATACTTCAGAGCTGTAGTAATCAAACAGTATGGTACTGGCACAAAAATAGACACATAGGTCAATAGAACAGAGTAGAAAACCCAGAAATGAATCCTCAACTATATGGTCAATTAACCTTCAACAAAGCCAGAAAGAATTACCAATGGGAAAAAGAATGTCTCTTCACCAGATGGTGTTGGGAAAACTGGACAGCAACATGCAAAAGAATGAAACTGGACCCCTTTCTTACATCTACACAAAAATAAATCCAAAATGGATGAAAGATCTACATGTGAGGCCTAAAACCATAAAAATCCTAGAAGAGAACACAGGGAGTAACTTCTCTGACATCAACCAATATCAACTTCTTTCCAGAAATGTCTCCTGAGGCAAGAGAAGCAAGAGCAAAAATAAACATTGGGACTACATCCAAATAAAAAACCTCTGCACAGTGAAGCAACCAATAGAATGAGAGAGGATATTTGCAAATGACATATTTGATAAAGGGTTAGGATCCAAAATCTATAAAGAACTTCTAAAACACAACACCCAAGAAACAAATAATATTTCTCCAGAGAAGATATACAGATTACCAACAGACACATAAAAAATGTTCAACATCACTGATCATCAGGGAAACATAAATCAAAATTACAATGAGGTATCACCTCACACCTGTCAGAATGGCTAAAGTCAACAACATGAGAAACAACAGCCATTGGAGATGGTGTGGAGACTAGGGAATCTGTGATGCCTAAATGGGGTGTCCTGATCAGATGGGGACCCCCAAACTGAAGCAACAATTGTGTGGAAGCTGCAATTCTCTCTCAGAAGTAAGATAATTCACCTGAGGCAGAACAAAGGAGATAGAAGTTTACTGAGTATACCACAGGGAATCTGCAGGCAGGACAACGGGGGTTGTCTGCCATGGGGTAGTGAGCTGGGGCCATTATTAAGGGGGGAAGATGAGGAGGTATGGCAACATATGGAATTCTCCCTTTTTTTGGTAACTGTGCCTAGTGGTAAGTAGCTCATTGGTCAGTTAGGTTCAATGGATATTTTGAGGTGGGTCACGTGATGGGTTGGTCTATATTTGGCCAGGTGGTCACTGTGGCCCTTCCTGCATTCCGTTGCTCATACCTGTTTGCCTGAGGTGGCCTCCACAGAACTCTCTCACACTTTTGATGGGAATGCAAACTGGTGCAACCACTCTAGAAAACAGTATGGGGGTTCCTCAAAAAGTTAAAAATAGAGCTACCCTATGACCCAGCAATTGTGCAATTAAATATTTACCCAAAAGGGTACAAAAATACTAATTTGAAGCGGTACATGCTACTTATATTTGTAGCAGCATTATCTACAATAGCCAGATTATGGAAGTAGCCCAAGTGTCCATGAGTTGATGAATGGATAACGAAGATGTGGTGTGAATACACACGCACACACACACGCAGTAGAACATTACTCAGCCATAAAACAGAATGAAATCTCACCATTTGCAATGATGCGGATGGACCTAGAGAGGATTACGCTAAATGAAATTAGTCAGAGAAAGATTACTACCATGTGATTTCAGTCATATGTGGAATTTAAGAAACGAAACAAATGAACAAAGGGATGAGAGAGAGAGAGAGAGAGAGAGGCAAATGAAGAAACAGACTTGTCTATGAAGAACAAACGGATGGCTACCAAAGGAGAGGCGGGTGGGGAGATGGGTGAAATAGGTGATGGGGATTGAGGACTGCACTTATGATGAACACTGGGTGTTGTATGGAAGTGTCGAATCACTGTATTGTATACCTGAAGCTAATGTAACATGGCATGTTAGCTGGGATTTCAATAAAAACTTAAAAAAAATAAAGAATAGATTAAAAAGTAGAAACACAAAAGGATAGTTGCAATCTGAGTGAAATAAGTCTATAAAGAAGAAGTAATAGACATATCTGCGTGGCTCAGTGGTTGAGCATCTGCCTTTGGCTCAGGGCGTGATCCTGGGGTCCTGGGATCCAGTCCCACATCAGGCTTCTTGCAGGGAGCCTTCTTCTTCCTCTGTCTATGTCTCTGCCTCTCTCTGTGTCTGTCATGAATAAACAAAAAAATCTTTAAGAAAAAGAATAAATAGTAGATATATGAGAGAGGAAGTGAGAGAATTGTCAGAAAGAACTGTTTTCGTTTGTCTGAACTAGGAAGCAAGTGAGGAAGAATGAGCGTGTAAATAGGTTTAAAAGTAGAGGGATTAGCCAAGCTAAACTTGGCTAAAAACGAATGAGACCACAGAAGGATACGCTACCATTTTGTAGGAGTGGGTCAGTAGCTGGAGTCTCTGGAATAAGGCATCTAACACATGGGTCAGTACCGGAATTTGACCAATGGTCTTACCTAGAAAACTTGCCTCAAAATACCTCACACTGGATTTATCTTGTGCACATGCCCCATTTCTAATTCCTTCCTTTCTCTTCTCTTCCTCCATCTTACTCTCCAGACAAATGATATATTTTGCATTCTTCTCATGCTGCCCCAGGGCTGACTCTGCCCCAACAGCACAGAGCTCTCTCTTGAGGGGGGCCTTCCTGAAGAGGAAATCCACCCTCCCCAGTCACCACCATCCTTCACTACTCCTTTCTTCTTCTTGGAGCATTTGCACAAGATTTGACAACTCTTACTTGAGCCAGACTTAATATATTAATGGTTATGGTAAAAACAATAAGAATACAATGATTGCAACAGCCATCTTCAAAGTTGTGATGCTTAGGCACAGAGAGCATAAATTAGCTTGCACAAAGCTTCACAGGCAGTTAAGTGGTACTGGAAGTGTCAAACCCAGGCAGCAATTACTCTGAAGTCCTCCCTTTTACTGTGACCTCTTTAATCCCATTAAGAATGGGTTGAGAGGCCAACCTGAGAAAATGGTATTCATGTTCTCAGATATTATTCTCTGAGTTAAAATTGAGCTAAAGGCTTTGGAGATTTAGCTCTGAATTTTCAAAGGACCTCCAGTGGGCTGGCGTTTTAAGCATTTGCAACTAAGTAGTTCATGATTAATTCCAAAACAATTCAAACTGCTCTTCAAAAAAAAAAAAAAAAAATCAAGTGAAGTTGAGCTGCACTCAACACTTTCAAGTATGACTAAGCTCTTTTCATCTTCTCCGGAAATCTATACCATCGCACACAGGATTTACTACCTTAAACTTGGTAAATGTGGAGCAAGTGGATAAATGAGAGTGCAAATGAATTTATTACCAAAGTTCGTTCCTGTAAAGTTCAAATGTGCCAAGAAAAGTAAAACACACACACACACACACACACACACACACACACACACATTTATTTTTATTTCATTGTATTTTTAAATGCTGGGCACACTTGGTCACTGGGATAATTTAGAAACCTCAAATCACAGGAGGGTAGATATACATAAAATCCGCATTCTCAGGGAAAAATGCATGTAAATGTATCTGAATAATCATATTTTAACTGTAATATACAGAGTTGTAGTTGCACTGAACATGTTCTATTAAACAATCCTATTAGTATTTTATTCCCATTAGTGACACATCAATGAATGGTTGGTAAGGTAATCATGCCTTATGCAAAATTTTACACAGTAATGAGTATTATCAAATAATAATAATAATAGTAATAATGATAATAATAGCTAACTCCTAAGACTGTGCCCCTGTTTCATAAGTTACTTGGCTATTGAAAGGCTTTACTTAAGACAAATCTTCTCCAACTTCTCTAGAGTTTGATGGAGAAGGCCTTCAATTTCAGAGAACTGTCTGGCAAAACAATTAGCTAATAACTTAATGAAACAACTCTTATTCTAGAAGGCATATGTTAGATGCATAGTTCCATATACAATGTGAATCCCCGTTGGTTCTACAACAGAAGTTTATTCCGAGTCCTGTTTAGATCAATGGCTCAAACTGTGCATCAAGTTTACCTGGGATGTGTGCTGAAAATTCATCTTCCTGTACAATACCCTAAAAATGTCTATGTCAGTAAAGCTAAAATAGGACACACAAATTTGCATTTATATCACTTCCAGTAATTATGTTATAGTCGGTTCAGGCACAGCCTTTGAAAAGTGCGTGTTTGATGATCTACTTAGCAGTAATAAAATCCGGAAAAAACTGAAAGGACTAATTCATTTTCCAAAGATATCAAACAGGTTTTCCACATTCTACCTTGGAAACCTCTCCATCTCTCTTCATTCCTTCTACCATCACTGGAATACTCAATATCCAATCTTTTTGTAGCAAGAGATCGCCTTTATTTGATTCCCTACCTCTGATGTTGCTTCTCCCCGTTAAATTCTCTACCTCAATTATCTTTAAAGTGGAACTGTGCATTCCCCGGTACCCAAGATGATTTACTACACCTCCAGAAGAAAATATCCTTTTTATTTATTATGGTTTGTATCTGAAAAATAAGAAAAAAATAAGGCTTTACAACTATTGAGGATCTGGGATTGATAGAAGTACTCAAAATCAATCTTCAAGTCATTTATTAAGATGTTGCATAGGGAAGTAAAGGTATATTGAGAAAGCCTGGGAATTCTACAAGGAACAGTTTATAGTGACCCCTGAACTCAGGAATTCACTTCCCGTGTGCTCAGTGTGTGACTGGTTACATAGCTTTATAATATATCATTAAGATTTAGTCTTCAAAAAATGGAAATTTGATTTAAAAAATTCCTAAAATAATTTGAATTGAAGTTAACAGGCATGTCACAAGCAAACAATAAGAAAATATCAAACAGGGCACACAATTCTAAATGTAGCTTTTTCCTAACTACCAGGTAGAAACAGCAAGGATGATCTAATCAAATTTGACGACAAATTAGATAAAATTTAAAATTACCTGTTTTATTGCTATTATCACTACTAATGAACTTCAGCCTAAATGCACTTTAGATCTTGAGATACTAGCCAACAAAGTACAGCTATATAATTTATAAATAAGTAAATATATTAAAATGAATTGCAAGCAGGTACTTTTATCCTAGTAAGGGTGAATGATCACAATGCTTGGTCATTCAACTGTTCGGTCTACACAACAACTGGAAAGACCCCGCTAAGACACATACTGATCACTTCATTTTTCTTTCAGCAATTTTGTGCTATCTTTAACATAATTTATAAAGCCTTTCTACCATAGTATCTCACATACCTTTGTTGGGGTTGTTCTTCAGACACACCGAACTTCTTTGGTTCTATGAGTTGCCTGGGCTTTCCCACACTGTCTCCCACTGCCTACAAAATTCTTTCTCTGCTTTCCCCTATTTGCCTGGTTACCATCTACTACTACCCTTCAGGTTATACCTAGTAAAATAACTCCTTTTAGTGGACTTTTCTAACACCATGAGACTAAGTTAGACTCCCGTCTCCATATGTCTTTCTAAAATACTCTGCACTTTCACTATTAAAAAACTCACACTTTACTGCAATTACTAGTTAAATTCTTTATTTTCCCCAAAAGTCAGTATAAACTGAGGTCAGAGGCCAAGACACTCTCACTGCCATATGCCTGCCACTGCCTAACATAATTCCTGTTTATTTAATACTTTGAAAAAAAGTTTTAGAATACCATTTAGGTAAATATAGGGAAAAGCAAACTCAAATGTCTCCAATTATCTCCCTAAAAATTCAAGTCACCAGAAAGTATAACAGAAGTGCCTGTGGTTTAAATGGGTCCAATAATATGGATTATTCAGTAGAGTAACTCCTAAGAGCAAGATAGTAATTTTACTTCTACCTGGCAGAAAATATATAAAGATCCAATGCTCCTTGGGCATCTTTGATAATTTAAAATTCTATTCATTTTTTTCTTTGAATAGTTCTTATAAAATAAATTAAAAGACAAACAAAATCACACCAAATCCCTTATAGAAAATGAAAGTGCTACAGGTACGGTAATAGGTCACTGTCATTTTGCCAATAAATATATTGACATTCTGACTTTCATTCAACCTTTCAAACATACTGTATAAAGAGTTGCAGGTTTGGGGATGAGCCAATTTGCTTTAAAAGAAGAAAATTGTGCCAACAGTAAAGTTCCTGTGAGTGAGCACTTGAAATAAGAATTATAGGGAAACATCAATAGGGCAAGGACATTCCCTTAGGCAATGAACCTCAAGAAATTTCTCTGTTCCAATGATCAACCATAATGCTTAAGTAACTCCACTACGAGGCTTTTAATCATTGTGGTAAGGTTTATAATGACTTACTATAATTAAGACATAAGAAATAATGGACTATAGCAAAGCAAAATACCTAGATTTTGTTGAGTATTAAATTTCCTATTTAGTGGAATAGGACAGCCTACCCAATAGAATGAGGGATGGAAAGGGGTAAAAGCAAATTGTATGAGGAAACTTTCAAAAAATTACCCTGTCTTGTCCATACATTTTCTTTCACTTATACCTATTCATCACTGTCTGTAGGTACAAATGCCTTTTTTAAAATTAAATATAATTTATCCACATTCTAGCTTTTTTCTTATTGATGGTGTTAGCATTTGACATTCATTTTTGTGTGATTTAATACCTAGGTAGGTGATGTAGTGGAATTATATATATATATAGATTTTTTAATGTACCAGCTATAATAGCGGACATATTAAAAAGAATGATTCATATAGCAATCATGTAAATGTTCAATCATGAATATAATGAAAGAGCCATGCAGGTTTTTTCTTACAATTTCATTTTATAATATGCCTTTATTAACTTTGATGTGTTCGAGGCACAGCTCTTGAATGGTTACTGTGATAGATTGGTTTATGCTAACGATTTGGTCTCTTTTTAATGAAATTGCTCCTTGGAATGGGAAAATGTGGTTTATTTTGAGAGTGATTCTGCTTAATGTTTTAGCCTAAGTAATGTTTGAGTGAAATTAGCTGTTCTATGGTTCATGAATTATTTCTGGCCTCTATCACCATCTCTCATAAAGAAATGTCAAAGGGAAAACAAGCTGTATAACCGCACTGGTGATCACTATGAAATACAATAGGTAGCATTACCAAAAGTAAAAAATCCTGTCTCTTACATTTTTCAGTTCATCACACTGAAAAGTCAAGTTAGGGATGTATATTGGCCTATTCTGGATCCCAAATAACAACATAGTACTTTACATCTGTAACACATTCAGTCTCGGGATATCTAAGGACTGTGAATATTGCTGATTTGTCATAAAGGTTTTTAGCTGACAGCGCTAAGACAGTAAGACAGTGCTATGAGTATGTGTCATATTTAAGAAGTAGTTTTCATAAAAACAAAGAAAAACTTGCACATGAGTGAAGATATGCAGATGGGAGCTGGTGTTTTGATTTTCACTTTGAACAGTAGAAAGTGCACCGAAGGGTATTCTCTTACTGCTAATGGTCAGCTCTTTCTACAACTGTGATTTATTTTACTAGAAGCTGGAACAGGTGTGGTCTATCTTTGCCAAAGTTCATACCTGCCTTAGGCTTCAGATTTCCGATCTGTGTCGTGAGATTGTTGAATGGCATGCAATCTAAGAACTTCTATCTTATTACACGGACAGAATTCTGACTTACTATTAAAGCCCTTATCTGAAAATCCAGTTTTGCACTCTGGATTTGGAGAAATTAAACTTAACATAATTTGAAGGATATTGGTGAGAAGTGCTGTCCTAAGAATAACTGCTTCACTGAAAAAATCTTAACAAAATAAATGTTAAAGTTATACAGATGCATAAACTGCACAATTTCTCTTATTTCCCAAAATAAATGTCGGTGTTGGCCAAGGACCAAATGTACTTTTTGAAGTGTGGAATAATAATTATGAAAGTTAACAGCAAGAAAAGAAGGAGGTCAAAGGAAAGTGTGTTCTGCTGCTTGGAATACAACATTTTTGCCATGAACTATATGAAAAAATAAATATAAACGGGGCAAAGGGGGAAAAATGAAGAGTTTCCATACTCCAATTAAATATAGGATTTTCACCTTAGGTCAAATACCATTTACTGAAAATGCTTGACTTTATAAAAGAAGTCTTGTAATTGCCTTACTTCCTTTTAAAAATATACAGCGTTGTGCCAGCAGGTACATTTGTATTGCTGTGCATGTGACCAGGTCATTGGAGGTGCTGTTGAATGTCATGCCCACTGCCTAGGAACCACTGCATTTTTTAAGATGGCAGGAAAGTAAGTAATTGGGGCAGATCAGTTCGCTGACCCCGACTGCTATAAATGGCTACATGTAATGAAGATAGGTAGATCAACATAGCTCAAGTTTTGAAGTGAAATTTTATCTTATTTCTGGCACCACAAATACTAACCCGATCCTTATCTGTCTAAGAAAAAACATTCCTCCTTAACAGGCCGGCATAACTCTTTACGATTTCCGCATACCTCTTGAAAATTATGAAAGACCCATTGTATTAAAACCTGGGATAAACAGGATATTTTAGGCCTGTTCGCGTGAGCAGGTTAATCTGTAAATTTCCCTTTGTTTCAGAAATAGCTGAAGAAAAAAGATTGCTCAGTGCTCTTCATATTTTTCCTCATTCTCCTTCCTTCCCTCCTACCATGGCCCAGGAAGACAAAATTATGACATAGGAAAAGAAGAATGAAGACAATGTTATTAAAACACATTTAGCCTATATTTGCATATGAAAAAGTTCGAGACTAAGAGTCTAGAGATTTTCTTTTTAGTCTACTTTGTGCCACAAGGGAGCTGTGCATTCTTGGCTGTTGTCCTTGCAAAATATGCATCACTTCTCTTGGGCTTCCATTCATCAGATGATCATTAAACCCCACTTTGGTTTTAAACTTCCTTGTAAAAATGTTTTTAAAGATTTCCTCCATTTTTGTTTTCTTAATTTAAAGAAAAATCCTAAACATTATCATGTCTACATGTGACTAATTTCAGAGGTCTCCTGAAATTCAAAATATCAGGTCTCCAAAAATTGAAAATTCAAAAGCACTGTGTAGAGTGAAAATTATAGAAATTATAAAACCCTGTCATTTAATGATATATCTTGAACCAGTTAGTTATCTTCTCAAAGCATGTTCCCCGAATGAAAAATGAAGATTTATGATACTTCAAGGTAATCTTCTTAGATTACAAGACATGAATTAAGAGCCTATATTACAATTTACATAATGCTTGATGAATAATAAAACAAACACCCCTGGACTCACCATCAATTTAAGAAATGAGACATTTCTGTCGCTTGTGAAGCTTCTGTGTGCCACTCAATACTTACAGCCCTCTTCTTTCACTAAAAGGGGAACCACTACTGTGAATTTTTTTAGGACTGTATTTTGTTGTTTCCTTGCTACATATATGCATCTCTATACAACATATCTTTAAGTTCTGTATATATGGGAATTTATATCAGTGACATTATACCTCACATATTCCTCTGCAAGTTGTTTCATTCACTCTACTTTGTCTTTCAGATTTTTTGCTAATGCAATGATAATAATAATAATAATAATAATACAAAAATAATAATGATGTAGTTTTTTTTTGTTGATGGATATTCAAGTTGTTTAGTGTTTGAAGCTTTTATAAACGATGCTGTTTGAACATTCATGGACATGCTCCTGGCTCATATCTACAGGAGTTTCTCTATGATATACCTACCAGGGAAACTGCTGTCTCATTGGGAACGGGCCTGTATAGCTTTGCAAGACCTGATTTTCCCCAAAGTAGGTGGACAAATATATAATCCCATCAATTTCTGTAGAAAGTAAATTTATCACTTGTTCATTCAAAAGTAGAAGAAACTTCCTTCTGGCAATTTTTGGAGGTAATTCTTGAATAACATTTCCAATTCCTTATAGGACATTAGTTAATCATGTTTTGTCTTGTACCTATCTTTGTGAAATTTGGGGGCATATAGAGTGACAAAAACCAGAATCAATTTTATCTAATTTTCTATGCTTTAGAGTTGAAAATAAAATTATTTTGTAATAATCCAATAGTTCCGGTTATTTATAATAAAGTTGTGTTTGCAGCATTCAAGCATAAATCATTCAAGTGGCTAGTGGTGATGGGCTAGAGGAGGTAGAGGAGACACACCTTGCTTCTTACTGAATGTTCCATAAGATTTTTATCTACAACTAAGACCTTTTTGTAAAGCTTCATACATCACCTACTAGACATTCCCATTTGGAGGCTACAAAGGCACCTCAAACTCAAAATTTCCAAAAGTGAGCTTACCATCTTCCCCTATTCCAGCCCTTCTGTGTCCTCACTCATGTAATGTTGCAAACCTCAAACCTAGGAGCCATCCTTGACTCCTCCCTTTCTTCTACTCTGAATATGATGTCACAAAATCCTCTTGATTTAACTCTGTGCAGCCTACTTGTGCATCTCCACCAGTATCCCCAGTACTTTCCAGGCACTGTGGGAGGACTTTATACACATTGACTTTCTTAAGTCTTCTGTCAGCTTGTTATATGGCGGTCTCCATTATCCAAACTGGAAAGCGAAGTGGATACTGAGCAAAGTTCAGCAATTTGCTCGAGGTCACACCACAAATGATAGTAGGGTTAGATGTTGAGCTCAGTCTGATTATAAAATCTCACTCTAAATGCCTTCGTCACTTTGTGACAAACCACATCAAGCTCTTGCCTTGGAATGGGTCCCTTGTTTCTACTCTTGTCCTCCAAAATTTTCTCCACTTTGCTCCATTAAATTTTTTAAAACATCAAATCTGTTCTTTTCACTCCATGGCTCAGTGTTTCAACAGTTTTCCATTTCTCTTCCTCTAAACTCAAGTCATTAGCATAATCTAAAAGATGCTTGCTGCCTATTTCTGCAACCATTCTGAGTAAAATATGCTCTTTGCTGGTAATGATTCTCTGCCTGTTCTCTTTGAATAAAATCTTCCTTCCCTAATTAGTAATAAGTAATTATTAATCTTTTCTTAAATTCTTCAAGTTTTGCTCAAAGATCAATTCTTTCAGAAAGCCTTCCTGACCCAAAAATCCAGATCTTTTCATACCATTGGCTGATATCATAATAAACGGATTCACCTGGATTATTAAGGCAAAATAGCAAACAATGTAGATTGATTCTGAGCATCCACAAGTCTACTATCTAGGGGAATTGCCTCAATACCAAGATAATAATAAAAAATAGTTAACATTTGTTGAGAATGTTACTAATTCCTTTACATACTTTCATTTCATTATACTCTCTGTTAAAACTGTGTACTGGTGCTATGAAACACTTGTGACAATTATAATAAACCAATTAACAGTGAAGTTAGTTACTATTTGTCTCCAACTTTTCATATGCTGTCATCAATAAGGGCTAAGATCATACCCTCAGTGCTTTGTCTAGAACATTGACACAAATAATATGGGAAGCAAAAATATGGTTTTCACGATGTGCTTGCCAAGTTTAGACTTTGCTTATGTCCTCAGAGCAACTTATGCAAATAAAATTTTCTACATCTTCCATTCTACTGTCTAAATAGAGATTGAAAGATTTAATTTGCACCTTTAAAATTCAGATTTAATAAGCATATTATCTCACCTATTAAGTACAGGATGCATTACTAAGTGTTCAACATCATAGTTCTTCTATTAAAAGAGATTTTATTAAGGGTAAGAAAACAGACATCCTCCACAGATACACAAATATGCAGGGCAGGTCATATAAAAAGAGTAAGCTATAGACAGTATTTTCTATAATGAGACTATACCAAGTGGGCCCAGGAAAGCAGCTAGTGGCTTGTATGATAAAGCCAGGAGGGACATTCAAGCCAGGCTAAAATGGAAGGAGGAATTTTGATATTACCCAGTTCTCATGAGAGCAGAGAATTCTGTGAATATTTTAAGACTCTCAAGGATAGGAAGATCTTGCTATTAATTTGAATTCTGTCCAGCCCCATTTAGATAGGACTGATATAAATGTTAAGAAGAAGTAAATTACAGTTTCTATGCATGATCATCTATGTTGGCAAATCCAAAGGGTGTTTTGGTATTATTCCATTATCATAGTCTAGAGTGTGCAAATATACTTGTCACGGGAGTATTTAGACAAGAAAACTTAATATGAGAAAGATGACTCCAAAGCCAAAATAAGTTTTAATGAGATCTCTTCTCACATAATTTAATATCTCGACTCCTTACTGGAGAGGCAGCATAGGATAGGGGTCAAAAGTTTATTTGAGATCAAATGATTAGGCTATGGACTGGCTGTTTTTCTGTTACTAACTGCCTGGTTTTCTCCTTCCAAAGCAATGCCTTAAAGACAAATGCTAAAATTCCCTGTGTCTCAGTTTCCTCATCTATAAAACGAGAACAATATTAACTACTTTTTAGGGATAACATGCAGATAAATTACATATAAAACAATTGGAAAAGTGCCCAGCATGTACAGCAAGTTTTCAAAAATGGTCTTCATCACTATCATCATCAACATTATCATCATCATCATCACTTAGGTACGAAACCATCTTTCACAAGTTTTGGGTTAGAGACAGCAGTGGTTCAGAATTTGAAATTACATTGAACAAAACAAGCTTATTTATCACAGCACCATCAATGTGTTGAAGAAACCAGAAGCACCATATTGTGAATTTCAACCTGACTTTACTATTCACTGATAGGTCAGTAGGCTTTTTTCATTTTTAAGATACGATAGCTGCAAATAAAAAGGACTGAAATCTGCAAGCCCTTTTATATCAATTCCAAAAATAAAAAGACTCCTTCAGCTCTCTACACACACTACAACTATGGACAGCAACCGCACAAGGAAAATAGATCAGTCGAGAGTCTTTAAAATTTTTTTGTATTTATTCTTGGGAAATGCATCTAAGCTATATTAAAAATGTATTTTATTCTCATATGGCACATGTGTGCTTGTATTCATGATTAAATTGCAAATAACAGGAAATGGTGGGTTATATTTCAAAGGACAATGTTTTTAATTCTAACAGAATTGAGTTTATATATTGTTCAAATGCAAAATTATATCTTTATTTGTACTTGTATTTGCTTGCTTATTCCTTTCTCACTTCTCTAATGAATTCTACACTGCTTACACTTTGTTTTAGGATTAGGAGAGAAATTTATTAAGACATCCAGGGCAGTATCACAGTAAACAATGATGTGAAGATTCCTTACCACAGGACAAACAGAAAATCCAGCTTGCAAAGACTACAGAAAAAAAGTACTCAATTCTTCCCAATTATGTCAATTATTTTAAACTTAATCTTAACTGAATTTTCCACAAACAATATATTTTCTATGTTTCCTAAAGACCTACTGGGAGAGAGAGTCTATGTAACAGGCTTAATTCACTGACTTGAAATAATCCCCCCCCCAAAAAAAAAGGTATTTTTAAAACCCCTTTAATAATTCATCTATTCCTCTTATGACATTTACCACACTGATCCTTGTGCTTCAATGGTCTGAGACATTGTTTTCTCTTCTACACTAATGCCTATAGTGGCAAAGAAGGGAAGGTAGTGTATTTGTATTTTTCAAACCCTTATGATGTTCACATATATTCTGTAACTTAAGCCTTTAAAAGTCCTTGAAGAGATATTAATATTATTTCTATTACATAGATGAGAAAACAGGCCCAGAGAAACTACACTGCTTTACATTGTGCTGCCCTGATTTCAAAGCCCAAAACCTTTCCATAAAGGCTGAGAGCTAATTCATTTATGAATCTCCCACAGAGCTGAACATAAATCTTTACTCCTAGAAATTATCAATAAAGGAAAGAAAATAAGTACTACTTACAGATACTTTTACCCTAAATATCAAATAATAGTAACATTTGTCACTTATTTTCTCTGATAAAAAATTTTATAACTGACTGTGTTACACTAATACACACACACACAATATTTAAAAAAAAAAAAAGCACCTATCCAGAATGTAGGATGAATAAGCCTAAAGCACGTTATCAACACTTAAATATTTGAGAATATCGGACAGAACTTTAAAGATTTCCTTTTCCTTGTATATTAAACTTACATACACATGTAAACAAATAAATATTCTTTGTTCTTAATGAGTGTGATTCTTTCATTCCATGAAATACACTGGGTTCAGTTGGGTTGTATTTTATTGGTGAATTCAGTTCATTAACGAAGGTTGATCACACACCTGCTGTGTGGTTTATACTTCTCAAAAAGTACTAAAAGACTTTTTAAATATATATATATATATATATACACACACACACATATATATAGCCATTAAACATCAGCTTCCTAAATAAAAAAAGGCAGCTTCCTAACATCTTTACTTTACCAAATAGTTTATCGTATGTGCTTTAAGCTATACAAACCATGTTTGAAGAAAAAGTCACAGAACAAAAGATTTATTTTAGTAAGACAGATCCATTCTATAGAAAACAATCTGCATGTATTATAATAAATCATACACTATCCGGCATATTGTAAGTTGCCTATGGAGAGGCCCACATGGCAAGTGCCTAAAGGATGACCCTGGCCAACAGCAGCGAGGAACTGAAGGCCTAGGAACAACAGCCTTCAAGAAGCTAAAGTCTGCTAGCAACTATGAGAGTGAAATTGGGAAAGGATCCTTCTCTAGTTGTGCCTTCAGATAAGACTGCAGCCCCTGCAAATCCTTTAATTGCAACATTGTGAGAGACTTTGAGGCAGAGGACCTAAGTCAGGTGTCTGACTCAGGACACAGTGAGATTACAAATGTTCATTATTTTATTTATTTTTTTAAGATTTTATCTTTTATTCATGAGAGACACAGAGAGGCAGATACATAGGCAGAGGGAGAAGCAGTCTCCCTGTGGGGAGTCTGCTGTAGGACTCGATCTCAGGACCCCAGGATCACAATCTGAGCCAAAGGCAGACGCTCAACCACTGAGCCACCAGGTGCTCCAACTGTTTTAAATTACTAAATTTTGGTGCAATTTTTACACACCAAAAGAAAACTAATTCCTTCAATAGTATAAAATAACTGAATTAAAAGGGATACAAGTAAATAATGACTTGGAGATTATTTGTAAAATACACACACACATATACACAAACAGGGTAGTTATTAGGATAATAATTTCTAGAGCCAGAGGCTGAGTTTCAATCCTAACCCTAGCAATTATAACTGTATGACCTGGTGAAACATTTTTGACCCATCTCTGTCTCCTCATCTGCAAAGTGGAAATAATAGTAGGAATATTTTATCTGATTTGTAGCAAGGAGTAATATGCTTAGAATATGACTTTGTATATTATAATTGCAACATAAATATGAGTTATTCTCATTATATTGGCACCTAGCTTCGTACCTGGTACATAGTTCAACAAACTTACATCTCTTCTACATCCACATTTGATCAACTTGATGTGACTGCTTCTCTAAGAATTAAGTAGTTCCAAAGCTTACATATATCCCACTGTCTAAACACAATGTTTCTTTAAGAAAAATTCTAAATTAAATTGGGGCATCCCAGGTGGCTCAGTGGTTTAGCGCCTGCCTTCAGCCCAGGGTGTGATCCTGGAGACCAGGGATCGAGTCCCACGTCTGGCTTCCTGCATGGAGCCTGCTTCTCCCTCTGCCTATGTCTCTGCCTCTCTCTCTCTCTGTCTCTGTGTCTCTCATGAATAAATAAAAAATAAGTCTTAAAAAAATTCTAAATTAAATAGTTTTTTTTTAATTTAAAAGTCTGCTCACATCACTGCAGAGCTTAAGTGTATCATCTAGACAGCCTAAACATGTGGCTGGTTTTTTGAAGCATTCACTTCTCAAAAGAGAGATCAGAGAGGCCTTTTTACATAATCAAAGAAGCAAAAGAAGGGAGAGAGAAGACTCATAAGAAAACTCTCATGAGAAAAAAAGAGAGAGAGAGAGAGAGAGTCTATAGGCAGCAACGTCTTTCCAAAAAGAGATTATATGTAGTCTTTCCATAACAGAAAAGAACAGAATGAGGTCAATGGGAGTTCTTTGGGTTGGATGCTAATATTTTTACCAGATTTTTTTAAAGGATTTTATTTATTTATTTACGAGAGACACACAGAGGGAGGAGGAGACATAGGCAGAGGGAGAAGCAGACTCCCTGCAGGGAGCCTGATGCAGGACTTGATCCCAGGACACTGGGATCGTGACCTGTGCCAAAGGCAGATGCTCAACCACTGAGCAACCCAGGTTCCCCTGATTTTTTTTTAATTTTGCAAAACAAAATGTGCTTTTCATCGACTCATCCTCTATAATTCTCTTTGTTTTCTCTTCTCATTGAATAAAAAGATTTGTATGCTCCAGACATCAGGAGATGGAATAAGAGACACACTGAAAGGTGGAAATGCCTCTCAGCACTCAGAAAAAAGTTCACAAGGACCCAGCTCTTGGTAGACTCTTATCTAAACTTCGTGGGTGTGTGAATTTCAAGTCTCAAGCTTTGTGAGAACAGATTGAGGCACATTCTGGTATTCCTCCCCAGTGGGATCAGAAATACCCATGAAGAAAGTTTCTCATGTACTCTTTGCCAAACTATTTGCTCACTCTAAACTCCCACAATTTATTTTTCTGCAGTAAATTCTAATTTGCTTCAAAAGAAAAATCCAATACTAACATAGAAGAAAACTCCTTGCTGTTCAATGACACTGTCAGACAAAATCAAAATGATATTCAAAAATTAGTAGTCTGGAAGATAACCTCTTTGGCAATTTGATTCTTATTGGAGAATATAGGTTCTGTATAGAGGAAGGGTTTGTTTTTTTGTTTTTTTTTTTTTTGTTGTTGTTGTTTTTTTTTTACTTTCCCACTGGATGCTTTCTGCAGGAATCTGTCACAGATTTTAGAGGCAACAGCTATCTTATTTCTAGAAAATGTAAATTCTGCTTCCTTTACATATATGCAGAGAAAAGGAAGCATCCAAGCTTCCCATTCATCTATCTATCCGGTAGTCCTGTGCTTGAAGACACAAATATACTAAATGACACTTATCCTTAAAATCTAAAAGAAGTTAGACCCAGCCCAATGGAAATAATCATAGGCATCTCACAGGAATTCAATATACTATACTGATTATTTCGAGGTACTTTTTGATATGATTTGGGAGAGGGAGGAGGGATAAGTGTATTAGATGAAAATTCTAAAAGAATTGTTGTAGTCACATGTTTATAATTATTAGTCTATTAATATGAGGATTAAAGAGAAAAGGGGGAAAGGAGATATTAGATATTGTTGACAAGGTTAATGCAAAATTAAAAATAACAAACATAGCCAATTTTGCATTGTTTGTGATTTGGAAGGTACATCCCCCAAAACAATAGGCTCTAGAGAACAGGATCAACTTAGTTAAGTGAGTCAAAGTGCAGTACAGATGCTGCCATCCAATCAGATATATTCCACCAATTGTCAGGACACTGGAAAGTCCTAAGTCTCATCTTGTCTTCAGTTTACCTAAGATTTCGATTTTAAAGAGGAGTTTTACTGTAAGCAACACCACACATCTCATGTGATTCTCTTGTAAGAGTCCTGAAGAAGTGGTATTAATGACAGGACAGGTCTGGTTCACATCAGCATAGAACTTCCTTGTCCAGGAAAAATGGACCATGTGAGAGAGTGCCATAAGAGTGTTGGGGCATTGAATGTCTCAGTTGAATACAGAACTTATTTTAATTAACTGACTGAATCCCTTTCTACATGATTTTTTCCCATAAATCTAATAAAAACCTAGAAACTAACTTGGTTATTTTGTCCACAATTTATAATGAGTAGTGGACTGGCCAAGATACTTTTGGAAGAAATAAAACAAGCTAAAGAAAAAAAAAACCCTATAAAATATAGGAAGTGGAATGTTGGTCACCACATAGATAAGTGAGGGCTATTTCCTTTTCCAAAAACTACTACTGTTGAATAACTCTCTCCAAAGTTGACTTTCAAGCATCTCAGAAATGATACGTTTCCTTAAAATTTCTATAGGAGGTAACCCTTGACAAGTTAGGTTTTCCAGAAGGACCAGCTGTTGCAGAATGCACCCAAATAGCAAGACTACTTGTCCAAAATGTTGAAAGACTTCTGCTTGCAAAACGGGATGTGGCCTGCGCTGTCCATTCTCTTTCCATGTGAATGGTGTCTCTAATGCCAGATGTCATTTGGTTAGAACAAGGTCACTAAAGAACAAAATCAATGAGGTTTCTCTGAACATGCTGGCATATGGTGTCTGATTGAAAATGATGCTTGCTTTACACCAGCATCCACTGTCCAGACTGTGGTTGCTTAAAGGCCAAATCGATAATAAATTTGAGAGATTCCTGGACTATTTTCACATTTCCTGTGTTATCAAATGTCCTCTTTACTCCACTCCTTCACAGACATACCTATAAGTGTAGATGCTCTTAAAATGGGTCCAGCTAAAAGAAAACAACTCTTTTTAGAAATGACCCAGGTCAGGAGGCTTCCTGGTTTTTATTGCCACTTCAAAGCCAAACCAGATAAACTAGCTTAAGGTACTACTTTGACATTGAACGGAATTTGATACAGCTGTCTGAGTCACCCGACTTTTGCGATCATAGGAATTTTGCTTAAAAGTCTCGCCTCTCGCCCATATATGGTAGGGTCCCCTGTGCTCTCAGTGAATTTATGTCAAGAATTTCTCTTCTATTCCCTGACCCATCAGAATTGGGACTTCTGGTGGTTCTAAGTGGTCCATCCCTCATCATTACAGAAAGTCACATGAGAGTTGTTAGCTCTGATACTCAATTTAAACTGTTTATGTTTCCTTTCCAGTATGTTCCGACCAGCAGCAGGGACCACAAGTGGAGCCTGGCAGTTGGAAAGTTGCAAATGCCTGGATGCCACGTTTTCCATCTCTTTTAGATATCCTTGACTCATACATCCTGTCTGGGCTAATGTTGGTTTTCTGATTGCAGTGTGTCTGGAGTCTTAACAAGTGCCCAAGCCACCCTCAAAGGGTCACTGCTTGTTTCAAGTAGCACTTGTGCTTCCCCTGACCTCTCCGTCCCTCTCTGATTCCACTTAGGAGTCTACGTAGACACATTTTTGTACCAGAAAAGTCATCCTTTACTTCAAGCCACTCTGTCATGTTGGTTTGCCTAGTACTTCAAAGATAATTTGACTAGGAAACGTCTAAGCCTAGATACGAGCAGATGATTTTTCCGGATGAAACAAGCTATAGTAGAGCTTTAAAAGGAAAACTTCCATTTCTAAAGAGAATAGGAAACTCATTCATATTCTACTCAGGAAATGACCCGAGATGAAAATAAATGTGACATGCAAAAGATATCCACTGGTGTTTCTGGTTGCATCTGCAGCTAATGTCTAAGACTTTCCATTTTTCTGTTCAACTTCAATAATAAATAGAGGGCTCAAGAGTCATCTCCTGAGAATAGAGCAAGAGATCAGTTCAACTGAGAACATTAGGCAGCAGCAAGGAGCTGAAGAAATATATTGATCTTTTTCTTTTGGATGCCTACAATGTAATGCCAGGTTAAAAAAAAAATAGCTAGAGGCTGAACAAAAAAGATTATCACATCCAAATGTCAAAGATGCCACCGTCACTATTTTTTAAACTGGTCATTTATAGAAACAGTTTTGTTCACATTCAAACTGTCATCCCAAATTTTTCGTCAAAATTTCTAGCATGGAAAGTGTACACCTATGACTGATGTTTTCAATTGATCTAATATTAACAAAATTATAATTTGAAAAGACTTATGGCTCCCTCCCAATGGAAGATTTATTTTCTTATGTGCAGGGGAATATTTTTAAGAAAGTTTGGTGCATATAAATAGTCTGCCCAATAACCAAAACTTGACATCAACTAAATATTTGCAAATGTTCCAGAAATTCAAAGACATCATCATGTTTGGTTTTGTTTTTTTTTTCCTCCCATTTTTCCATCGGTTCCAGCACTTCCTGCCCCAAGTTTTGACAGGAAAAGAAACTATCAAAATACAACAGGAAAAGCAGTTACTATCCTATGATTTAATAATTCATCTAGAATATCAGGAGATATTAGCAACTTCATAGGCTCTCCTAATTGGAAAACGTAAATGCTATCAAATGTTACACATGTAATAACCACCTCCCTTGAAGTTGGCTATAAGCAGTATTCAATCAAAAAGAAAAATAAACATTTTAAAAGGGGTAATGAATTACAAGGACAGATGCTTATAGGGCAAGTTGATTTTGGTCACTATTAATTATAGAACCATGACAGTTATAATAGTTGGTTAGATTCTCCACCTCCATATGTAGATGGCCCACATAAGACATTAATCATGAATTAATAACTATGAATCACAGGTAGGTTTTTCATTATTAACTTATAATTCATATTGAAGAATAATCTACTCTTTAAATAAATCTAGAGTACAGTAGTATGATTCATTCTTAAGGCTGAATTTAATCATTTAATTATTTGAACTTACACTATGTCAAAGACATTTCACCAATATGTCAATTTCCCTTAAAACTTCACATATTTAGGTATTTACTATTTTGTCTTTCCTTATTCTGCCATAACCTGAAGATATTCAAAAGAAACTCCTTCCAGAAAGACAAGCACATTTCCCAGAACTCACATATCTCTTCCAAGTTTGAATTTCCCCCGCTGATCTAAATAATGAAAACTGTATTAGAAAGGAAGCACTGTAGGCTCACACTTTAGAAATTAGGTTGTGCCATTATTAAGGTGTAAGCAGTAAGCCTTCTGTAAGCCAAATCACATCACCTTTTACTGCCTTTGGTCTCAAAGAAAATTTCAATAGATTTTTCGAACGATGGAATATTTAAATTCACATGTTCATACTGCTCACAAAAGGAGACCATTTCAATTTTTCAACTCAAAAAAAAAAAAAAAGCTTCCTATTAAGAAATGTCTGCAGTAAACTAGAACTGAAAAAAATTACCTAACGGGAGATATATGATCATGTCACAAATGCTTTGAATCAAGCATTTCTTCCTGTTTCCTAACTAAGTGACTCCTGATCATATTATTTTCTGACCTGTTCCCCTGAAATAATGTTTCCATACCCATCTTACAGAACAAGCCATTGCTATGAAGGGTGATGGAGGATACATGTCAGGAAAAAAAAAAAACTACTATAACTTCCCCACTCATCAACTAGAGTATCTGAAATACCACCAGTTCAAAACCATTTCTTTCTGTTTCTTCCTTTAATGATCCTTCAGCAATTCCAGCAAATTAAAGTGACTCACACAAGTCCAAATCACATCTATTTTCCTGCCAGGACAGATCCAGAATTCTCTCAGAGATTCAAAGAAACTAATCCTGAATGGAGCTGAAACGGTACAGAGAAAGAAGTAAGAGCTGCTACAGAGAAAATGGTTAATGCTTTAGGGCAGAGCCTCTCTGCAATGATAAATTATGTCTTCTGCTCCTTAAATTCTCTCTACATTTTATCTTTTCACTCTTCAATCTCTATGCCTAAACTGCTTGCCCTCAACTGTAATTGCTTCTATTGCTCCTTTATGAGTCATAGTAGATTTAGCTAAGTCCACCTTGGAAAATTCTACTGGAAAGAGAACACCTGATAAAGTGATATCTCAGTGAATTACTGTTTCTCTTCCCAGCATTCCTCTCCATATTTGGACTCTGTAGTCATGGCAGAGCCATTTTTCTTATATTAAGAACACAGTAAAATCTTTCATGTAATACAATTATTCTATGGTTAAATCATTCCTTTCTTAGAAAAATGTCTGCTTAGAAAATGATATATTCGATATACTACTTTGGAAAATTTAGGGGCTGTGAGAGATGATTAGCAGGCTTTTCCCTAGCTCATCATGAAAGTGAAGGGGGGAGGGGGAGAAAGAAACCCAATGAAAAAAATGTGCTTGGATGAAGAATTTAACATCCCAGTGGAAATTCTGTAAATCTCAAGACATTCTGAATGATGTTTAACAGGCCCCTACCTACCTCTGCTAAGGAAAAGAAAAGAGCGGGGGTGGGGGGGGTGGGAAGGAAACATGCACTTGATCTGTGATGCAATGCTTAAAAGTCTTAAAAATGGTCTTTCGAATCCTTTCACCTACAGTAGTTGAGCTCAGAGAGACAGCGCCTTTGTATCCTGTTCTTGCCCACTAAGTACATCAGGGACTCCAGGAAGCAGACACTAGGTTCTGAGTCTAGGAAACTTAAGGAATCCAGTAGATTCTGAATTGTACCGATCTCTTCTCTTGGCTAGAGTAGAAATGTTCCATTGCACTTTACACACATGCTCCTTTATTTATGTGATTTTAGGGAGCACTTTGGCTCACCTTAGAATATTATTTATGTTTTGTGTTTGCTCTAAGGGCAAGAACACTTTCACTCCTCCCAAACATGCTGCACTCTTCTTTCTTGTAGTTTTAGCAGGACTGCTGCCCAACAACAACAACAAAAAATCATCAGGTTTCAAACAAAATACAAATAGTGGACAAATATTCTCACATTAGCGAAAAGGGGAACCAGGAAAGAGTCCCTGTGGTATGAGATTACACTAGCCCAAGAAAGCACTGGCAATCAGGGAAGATAGCCCTCAAGATCACAGAACACCAGGAGTGATGACATTTACACATGCACATGTGTTAACATGGTGAGAGGTAGGCGTGAAGCAATTTTACCATTTCCTGTTTCACTTGATAAGCATTACATTCATCACTGGAAGCTGCCCAACATCTTTGAAATATAATATCCTTCTATGTTGGATACCCCGCATTATGAGTCCCTCCATCCCAAGAAAAAAAGGGGAAAAAAAACCCACCCTCACATCTTTGGGCTTCTTTGCTGCACAGAAACTAAGCCTTCCAGGCAGACTTACCTAAGTGATGCTTGGATTCCTGAGTGAGACAGTACACAGAGATATTGATCTTCCAACAAGCATCTTTGGAGATATCCAGTTCTTCAGGGTCTTTGAGGGCATGGCTTCTCGTATCTGGACCCAACTATCATGAATTTAGCAGTAGTGTTTTCATTTGAGAAGCCTCTACATCCCAGTTGGGTATAATTTTTGAATTATACTCAACCAGGCTCTCTGGTCATCCTGCCAATAACCTCTAATAGACCTCTAATAGACTTTTTTTTTTCTGCTTAGATTATTCAGGATGAATTCTGTTGTTTGTAATAAGGACATCGAGCGACACATCACCCAGGGTTTTTCCATTCCCCTTTAGCTGATTATTATTTGATTTTAGTTTAGTATATAAGCTTGCCCTATCTGTCCCACCCCAGTTATGCTTTTCAATGCTTCATATTTATGGTGATAATAGAAGAAATCACCAACTTCCTCCTTTAATAGAATCAACAAAGTTGTGGTAAGAGCTGTGCAAAGTGAGCTAACAGACCCAATTATTTCTCTATTGAAGATTACACCAAGAGACATAATGACAAAAGAATGATGGCAATTATATAAGCACCACTGGGTATGTGGCGGCTGTAAATTAATTTATAGACAGGGACATTTATGGGAATAGGTCTTAGGATGGAGGGATCTTCTCAAATGGCTTCCAATGACTCTCATCTCTTAGTAGTCACATCCTTCTAGACTTCCCTCCATTTGTGTGTGGGGTGACATCTAAGGAATAGAATACAACAAATGTGATGAACTGTCACTCCTGAGATTAGATTATAAAAGTCTATGACTTCTGTCTTGGTTGCACTTTATCTGTTCTCCTGTCTTTGCTCTGAGGAAGTAAGCTGGAAGTACACTGCTCTGTCAACTGTCCCAAGGAGAAAACCACTTAACAAGGGGCTAAGGGATGCCTAAGGCCAAAACCCAGTAGGAACAGGAGATGCTGACTCCAACTGCCCTCAGGTGCCAGTAACCACCTAAGCAGGTATGGAGGTGGATCCTTTCCCAGTCGAACCCTAAGACAATAGCACTTCTACCTATAACTTTACTTTGGCCCTGTGGACACCGTGGTCACAGGGACCAGCTAAGCTATGTCTAGATTCCTGACCCCCAGAAAGTCTGGGCTGCTAACTGTTATTTTGAGGCACTAGCTTTTGGTATAATTTGTTGTGTGAAAACAGATAACTAAACTTAAATGAAAGCTATATCTCTTAAAAATATAAATTTGGGGAATTAAGGCCTTCAATAACATTCTTAAAAATGAGAAGCCTTGTTTGACTTTTCTTTAATTGAGTAGTACAGTTGAGGTCAGAGACTTGAACAACAGCATGATACATTATGGCTGAAATGGTGCAAGAGGCTTGCGAGGAAGAGGAGTCCCTGGGGTGGGTGGGGTCCTCTCACTGGGAGAGAAACTTTGAGTGGAAATGTTTAAAGTGATTTGGGAGAGGATGGTTTTGTAGGCAGCATGAAAGGTAAACCTCCTTTCCTCCCCATGAAATGTTCAGTAAACTCTACATTATTCTTTAAAGCATTTTAAGTTAAACTTGAGGAGAAAGTGAGATAATAAGACCTCTTTAGGAGTTTCTCAGACTTGGAAACTCAGGCTAAAATAAACTGAGAGCCTCCCTTTCATTAGGGAGTGATATTTCCATAAACTCAATGTCTAAGAAGTGAAAATGGGAAAGAATAATTAAGATCATTCTTTGAAAAGTAAAATATATGTATATGTCGGTCATTACAATGTAATCAAGAGCATTTTAGTGGCCAAGTGAATGAGATACATTAGTTTGTGCTTTCAGAAGGAATTATGAGGAAGGAAAGGAATACTTTGGAGGACAGCCTGCTACCAGTTTAAAAGGGTAGGTCATCATATAATTCATATAATTCATCCATTTATTTTCATGGTTGGCAATTACTTCACCTGGCAATGAGGCAGTCTCAATTTTCATGCTAGGAGATCAATGTTCTAAAGAGGTAATAAATCTGGGATTATCTGAGAAAAGTAAAAAGAGGATAGCAAATACTCTTTGGAAAACACAGCATAATAATATGAATTATAAACCCTGTGTTCATATATTTACTCACAATAAGATGCTAATGGACTCAAGAGAACATCTAGCTTATTTCTCACTGTCTTGGATGAGAACATCCAATTAACCTTGATAGTTATCTATTAAAACCTCACATATCTCCATGAAAGGTAATTCGACAATATTTTTATTAGCCCATTTCAGAGGCAAGTATATCTGACAAACTTCATAAGTATTTTTTATCACATTTCATGTCAGTTATTGGATACCTTACCATCCCAGGCTCAGAACTGATCCTAGAACTGTTAACTTGCCAGAGAAACCTTTCTAAACCCTTCTCCTACTTATTAATTCTGTTAATCTCTTCTAGAGCTTGGGATCCCTGGGTGGCGCAGTGGTTTGGCGCCTGCCTTTGGCCCAGGGCGCGATCCTGGTGACCCGGGATCGAATCCCACATCGGGCTCCCGGTGCATGGAGCCTGCTTCTCCCTCTGCCTGTGTCTGTGCCTCTCTCTCTCACTATCATAAATAAATAAAAATTTAAAAAAAAGATAGAACTTAACCATTTCCTTTCATTCTAACCCTGCTCCCATTAATCTCTAGCTAATCCCATTTTCTGGACTCGTCAGTTGCCTTCATTTTCCCATCAACTACTTACTGATTGCTCACTTTGTTGCAAGGACGCTTGAAACTGTTATGAATTACAGAAGGGAATGAAGTACAAGACTTACATAAGCAGTAAAAGATCCAATGCAATCAAATGCCTAAATGTCTAACTAAGGTTTGGGGAAGGGGAATGGTCAGTGATGATAGAGTCAATCAAGATTACTTTTATATACTTATACATACATGTACACATATGCCCCCTCCTCAGCATGTGGCCTGCAACAAATTCCATCAAGAAGCATAAAACCTGATGGGGACGGAGGGACATTCCCCAGAGTAACACTGAGATACCATACTCCATCATGAGAAAGAAACAATCAATCTGAAGACCAAAAGTCAATGAATCTCTTCTACTGCCTCTAACAAAAACAGCTCCCCTGCTGAGGCCCATGCTAGTTGGCCATTCTGTTGGCTATTCTTTCCTCTCATATTCTACGTTTCTCTTTCACAAGGGACTTTGTCCCTGCCTCAAATTAAATTTTACCCCAATGAAAAAACTTCCGCATCCATCCATCACTCACTGAGCCATGCAGCTCTCCTGACTGCAACAACCTCTACTCCTACTTGAGAACACTCTCTGGAAGCTGTGCCTCGGGCATTACCATTATCAGGGGTACTGTGGCACCAAAGGTTTAAATCTTTCTATCTCACAACAGCCACATGGAACATTCAGCTCAAAAATCACCTCTTCCTGGATGGCCTCCCTCAACCCTTAGACTGCACTGACTTCCCTCCTCTGAGATCCCACATCAACTATAGCCACACAGTAATATAACCTGTGTCACGTGATAGTTATGCAGGATCTAGAACCTAGATATGACTTGAGAAATATTTATTAAACTAAACCCATTTTTCTCTAACACTCCAGTGTTTTCATTATATGTACTCAACCTCCAAAACTTCTCATCAGACCTAAAGCTCTCTCCTAGGAATCTGTCCTTACTTCTCTCTCATATTGTAAGGCACATCACCCACTCTCTTTCTGTTCCCTCAATGATACTCCACACACAGTTTGGTATAGAAATCTCAATTTCTGCTATGGTCCCGACATTAGCCAATGATCATTCCTAGCTATTAGTCATGTGCTCCTCTCTGCAAGAGGTTATTCCAACTCATTCTTACTTTCTTCGGTGCTTCTGTCCAAACTGAGTTCTATTACTTTCAGTGTATGCATAAACTTTTTCTGTCTTCTACAACACAAAGAAAAGAGAAACTCTTTCAATTTCCTGTATTTCAACCCTCCTTCTATAAATATTGCAACATTTAAGCTCATCCTTTACAAATGGTGTAGGTGTCTGTCTTTTGCTGAGGCTATAAACCCTGAGTAATGGGGTGATAATAAGGGCAATGACTATGACTTATTCATAATTGTACATGAGGGTAAAACAGTGCTTGGGACATACTATTAATAAAGACTTCTAAAATCTTTTTTTTTTTTCATTTAGAGAAGGAAGTAAAGAGGAGAAAAACAACCAGGAAGACAGCTAAATTTGATTTAATATTAATATAAATTAGCTACTGAGTTAAATGGTTTTCCTTTATAACATGTGGATACAATTAACTTCTCCTATTAACAAAGGAGACCATAGGATTTGGGGGTGTTCTATAATCATTATCCAGCTCCCAGCAGCAGGGCTGAGATCGATCTCAGGTACCTCGGTGGCAGGGGCCTTATCAGCATTTATTGAATGCTTCCCAAGAGAGCATAGGATGCTAGCACTTCACATGTATGATATGAAAAGCTTCAAGCAGGAATAGGAGGGGAGAACACAGGAACAATGAAACCAGCAGATTTTACTAATTGTAGCAAATCATCTCTGTTGAAGAGGAGAAAAAAGTTAAATGAAAGAGGTGATTTCAAATGGCTATGAAGAATGAAATAAATTTCATTGGCAGTGGAGTACCACAGGGAAATATGAGTTCAAAAACTCAAACATATTTCATATCTGGAATATTCCAGGATTATGATAAAAATTATGGAAAGAGAGCTGATTGAAATACATAAAACCTTAAGAACTAGGACTCTGTAGGGAAGATATATCTGAATCAGAAGTATCTGTAATACAAGATAGAATGTGATTATTGTAAAAACAAATTTATTTATTTTTTCATTCGTTCATTCAAATTCATTAATTCATTCATTATACTAGATATTTTTCTTATCTCCATTCTACAGATAAGGAAATTGAGATAGAGAAAAGCCAAATGATTTGCCCAAGGTCAGGCAACCTAGCAAGTGGCAGAATGGGGATTTGGCCCTTTCTCCACATCTTACCAACACCTGTTGTTTCTTGTGTTGTTGACTTTAGCCATTCTGACAGTGCGAGGTAATATCTTTGTTTTTTAAGATGTTATTTATTTATTCATGAGAGACACAGCAAGAGAGAGAGGCAGAGACACAGGCAGAGGGAGAAGCCGGCTCCATGCAGGGAGCCTGATGTGGGACTCGATCCCGGGTCTCCAGGATCACACCCTGGGCTGAAGGTGGCACTAAGCCACTTAGCCACCCGGGCTGCCCTAGTGTGAGGTAATATCGAAATATCTCATTGTGGTTTTGGTTTGCATTTCCCTGATGATAAGCAACTTTGAGCATGGTCCCATGTATCTATCAGCCATCTATATGTGTTCATTGGAGAAATGTCTGTTTGTGTCTTCTACCCATTTTTAATCAGATTATTTGGTTTTTTGGTGCTATTTAAGTTCTTTATATATTTTGGATACTAATCCTTTATCAAATATGTCATTTGCAAATATCTTCTCCAATTCCTTAGGTTGCTTTTTAGTTTTGTTTGTTATTCCTTTCACTGTACAGAAGTTTTTTATTTGTATGTAGTCCCAATAGTTAATTTGGAAAAAAAAAAAAAGAAAATTTTAAAGATGATAGAGAGACACTTTATGAAAAGTAATGTTTTATAGACATTAGAAGAAAAAAGAAAAGACCTGGAGCTAGAAGAAAGTTAATTCCAGGTGGAAGACACAGCTCAGCAGAAGGGTTGAGGTGGGAAAGCATTGGCAAAAATAAAGAGTATGCAATCTATAAGGGCAGTAGTGAAGACACTAAAAAAACTCTGGGCTCTCTCTCCTTTGCAAACGCCCTTTATGCATCAGATAACAGGATGCACTCCATGTTTGTTAGCTGGAAAATCATATTATCATAACTGTGATTGAAAAGACTAATCTGACAGTGCTGTGTGGTGTGAAATAGAAACATGATGACCTGATAGAAGGTGTTCATGAATAAAGTAAAATTGATGGAGCATAACACCTAACTGGATTTATCAGATAAAGGAGAGGAGAAAATAAAAGTCAAAAGATATTTCAACATTCCAGTAGTCTAATAAAAGATCTTCTGTTTTAGGAAGATTAAATGGGAGGAAGGGTAAACAAAATGACCATAAGAGCCTAGCAAGGAAGATAGCAAAATGAATCAATAGAGAGATGCTAATGAATGCATGACTTGATAAAAATTCTGAATAAATAAGTGGCAATAGGAAGAGAAATGAGGAGCTAAAATATATTGCCAAAGAAGAATTAATAGAAATTAGCATTATGATGAATACAATGAATAGAATTCACAGAATCAGATCGAATCTAAGATTTTTAAGTTGGGGAAATTTGCAGTCCATTGACCGCAGTGAGGAATTTACTATAAGGAAAAGTTAGTTTGAAAATGGGGGAGAGATAAATTTAAATGTGGGCATGTCGAGTTGTATAATGCAGTCACAATTAACCTCAATCAAGCATGCCTAAAGTTATTTACGCTCACTCATACACTTTCTTTTTCAAGACTGTACTATATAAGAAGACACATGGAGCTTTCTATTTCAGATTTTCAGCTTCTGGAAACTCTCCAGACATTTGATACCTCTAAATATGTTGAGTAACCATTAGCTTATGTTTTTAGTCTCATTGCATACTACTATAGCAGAAGTAGAGAGAATGGAAAAAACTGTTGGTTTGATTTTTCTATGCTTTAACTCTGATTATGTAGGAACCAGAAATTGTAGTCACAAATGAAATGGATCCTCACGTCTTTCCATGATGTCCTACTTATCCATTGGTATGAAGGCCCAGCAATAATGAATCTAAAAACATTTTTATGTATATAAAAGTTACTTACTTCAAGAAAAATTGTCAGATGACTTTAATCTTCCTGTTTGGGGATATGAAGCATACAGTCGTATAAAGGGTTGACCGATTAAGGTTGCTTAATTAATAAACCAAATAAAACTATCAAATCCCAGATTATTAGAAAAATGATCAGAGAGAGTGATAGAGTTAATATAAGTGGGAAAAAATTTTCCTGCACATTTTTAAAGTAGGTTCATTCAATTATTAAGCCATAGTTAAATGGCCCCAAAAATGTTTGAAACTATTATCTACTCTATATCCCATCCCAAAAAGGAAACCATTTCTCAACACATGAAGACTGATGCTGTTCAACAGAATAACTTGCTCATAGAAATCGTAAAGTAACAACATCCCGGTGATATGACCTGAGGTAATAAAGAAGGTAGATAAGCAGTCAGTGTTCAGAAGATCAAGGAATAAATATTCCCCTTACCTAGATATTCCCTCACACTATAGTCACTTGTCGGTGACCCCTGCCTATCATATCTCATTTCGAAAGACGTCTTCATCTAGACAAAATGTCTCCCCCATAAATAAGGTTAGCAATGTTTCTTTCCTTAACAGAGACCCTAAAATTAAGATGTTTCAGTATTTTCAATGATATTTATATCCAACTCACCTATTATAATCTTTATATTCAAAAATTTAAAGACACTTTGTTTTAAATTGGTGGGTTCTGCATTATGTATTTATCAACGATTAAAATGATAAATTAAATAACAGAACAGACATAAAGAGATTGGTTAATTTGCGTCAAAAATAGTTCATCAGAAATAATATTTTTTCAATAAATAAGAGTGCTTTGCCTGAGTCAACTCAATAAATCCCCATATTAAGGTGTGTGTGTGTGTGTGTGTATGTGAATATGAGCCCTGAGCTAAATATTTGAAATCTCTTCACTAGGAGAGAGATTCAGCTTGAGACCGGTATAGCAATTCAAACTATAGAAGAAACCAAGAAACTTAACCAGTGTTTCATTCATTTGAGAGATCTCTTCACAATCCGCCTAAAGGGTTGAAACAGACTCCGCTGAATGCGGCAGAGGTCTCTGTCCCCAGACATCCCCTTCTCGAGTTACAGAGCAACTGCTGTAGCCTTCACCACAAAAACAGAGCACACCGAAATGCACTGTGAAGGACAACCTGCTCGCATTCCTTCTTGATTGAACAATATGTTTCTGCATCTGACCAGATGAATATTTCTGATAACATCAGCCCCCAAATCCAAAAACTTTCTGCAGCCAGACATTTAGTTCAAAATCTCCCTTAATTGTTGCCAACACGGCAGCTGCCAGCAGCTCAAACCTGACCAGCAGAGCATTTTCCATTCTCCTACCACTAAGAGGGTGAGGAAAGGAGATCTTCCCTGGCCATGACTATCTGATCTGGCACAGATTGGGGCAAAAGTTGGGGGAAGGGGAAAGGGAAAAGGTGAAAATAGTTGGCTCTGCTAGGATAATGAGAAAGTCCCAAAATAGCCTCTGAGCTCTAAGCGACTTTGCATCTTTGTTTGGAATAACACAAATACCAGAATATATGCAATCTTATTTTTAGTCTAATTCTTTGGAAATAGTTGTATTTCACCAACTTCAACAAGTTCAGTGAAAGGATAAAGAATAAATGTACAGCTCATGAGCATGCTGTTCTGCTTATTAGATGAAATGAATTGGATGAAACGGATGATTTATTTCCCACTTTTCTAAAAGGAAAGGGAAAATATGAAACATTGAAATCCATCTAGGCAAACAAACAGATTACATTTAAGCCGTGACTACCCCAATAATCCAGACTGGTGTGTGCCAGTGGGATTCCCCTTTTTATTCTCTTTTGATTTGTTGAATAAAGGAAAGGCAGGGATTATGGTGGTTAGAACATTTTCAGAAATATTCTAGTCAAAATCTCTAGCTCATGGGTGGCTGGATTAACACTGAGCAGTTCTAAAGGTCTGGGCCTCACAAAACATAATAGCCTCTGTACAGAAGGACTTCGCGGAAATCCAAAAATCCTTCAGCTCTGCAGAGAGATTTTTGCCAGGACACAGGTCATTGCCAATAAGCCCCAGAGGAAAGAGAAATTCCACAGTAGAGACATGAACCTTACTTACTAGCTGTTTAGCAACGCTGAGCTACCATTTGCTAAACAGTGTGGTAGGCCCTAGATAATCTCCATCTTCTGGGTAATTGTTGCCAAATTGGATCTTTAACGATGGAGTATCATGTAATAAGCACTATAAGTGACAGATCCACAACATTTTGCGGGAATTGAGATGAAAACCAATTCATTCAGCCTGAAGAAGTCAAGTCTTGAATTATGAAAACAAGATTACATGGAGATTTACCCGGAAAGACTAAGGAGAGATAGTAATTTAGAAGTGAAAATAGCAGGCTCGAAGGCATAGAAGCGTCAAAGGGAGTTTATTCAAAATTCTGGGAGTCAAATGAAATAAACCAAAAATGTTATAGGCTGGGAAGGAAGATTACAGAACAGGCTGCAACTTCTTCCATCATCTGCGCACCCAACTGCAATGGGACTTGGCAAGAGGTAGATTCTCATTCTTCACTCATTGCATCCGGATTTAGCCATGTGACTTGTTTTGGCCACCAGACATCATCAAAGATGACACAGACAGAGGTTTGAAAAGCACTTACACTTTTTACAGGGGAATGAACTGAAGAAGGCCTACTATAAGCACATACCTGGACCACACCCATCACTTGCCCACAGCGCTGCCAACCACTGATCATGTGACTAAGGCCATCAGAAACCAGCAAGGCCGCAGGTGATCAGCCAAGTACCCCACCCCCATAAATGAGTCCAGGTAAAATTAGAAAAAAATTTCTGACTCTGAAAGGAGTAAGCTAAGAAATTATTACTCTCTAAAGACACAAGTTTTTGGTCTGGTGGGTCACATTGCTAAAGCTAACTGATGGTAGAAATGTTATAGAAGAGTATTATTAGGGCTCTTAAAAGTGAAAATGTAAAAAGTGCATAGCTGATTCAATCTAGTTTAACAAAGAAAAAGCTCATTAAATAAAGAATTAAACATTCATAGACCCTCCAGAAGAACCAAATGATTAGACTGTGGAGCCAAAAGCAAAGTCCAAATTACCCTGCAGCAACTTTCTGCTGGATGCACCACTGCCTCCAATACAGGCTCCAGCCACACAAAATTGCATCTCTCGCTTTGGATGCTGAGCACTTGGTGCTCTTGGTAGCATCCTTCCAACTTTTGGAGACTCCATGATAACTGTCGCCCACCTCATCATGATAGATTTCATATGCCACCTTGTTATTTGCATTGTTCACTTCCAAAGTGGAGTCTTCAGTAGGTCGCCATGATTCGCACAGTCAGGAAATATGCCCACATCCAGTAATAGAGCAGAGTACTGGGAGAGTGAATCTGTGGTGTTGACTTTGTGGAAAAATTGGTTTATAAATTAAGAAATGCCCTAAAGGGCAGCCCAGGTGGCTCAGTGGTTTAGCCCTGCCTTTAGCCCAGGGCATGATCCTGGAGACCCGGGATCGAGTCCCATGTCAGGCTCCCTGCATGGAGCCGGCTTCTCCCTCTGCCTGTGTCTCTACCTCTGTATGTTTGTGTGTGTGTCTCTCATGAATAAATAAATAAAATCTTAAAAAAAAAAGAAACGCCCTAAAGTACAGTGTTCAAAGGTGCTGAGCAGCCAAAGATAACTTCTAAATGTCATTAGAGTCTACTTCTTCATCTATACATCTCTATTACTTAAACATACAAAAACAATAGGAACAGATATATTCCTCCTAATAGAAGTCAACCATCACTCCACAAATAAAAATCTCCTCCTACTCCCCAAAGGGAGATGTCCCAAAGTTTCATCAATACAGCAAGTAGTGCCAAATCTAGGATCTCCGAATGACCTCATTATTCTCCTAGGGCTATCATGATCCTCTCTTGGTGCTCAATATTTTGGCCAGAATGTAATGTAATGTATACATAAAAGAGGAAAAGAACGAGAGGGGATATTTTTATTAGAATATTCAAATGTATACATGAGACATGAAAGAAAAAAAAAAGATATTGTAAATGGTCAGGAAACTTCATTTAGATAAAGCACTGCTCCCCCTTTATCTAGACCATATTCCCTTTGCCCTCAACCAGGTACTCAGTAGGTGAGGGTTCTCTACCCAATGAGATAACCCAAACCCCTATTCCTAAGAGATCTGAGTTCAGAGGTCCTATCTTTTGTTTATAATTTTTTATTAATTTTTTTACACTGGCCCTAACAATCCCATGGTACACCCTGTCTTCACTGTATACGAGCCACACTAACAGCAGGTGAAAAAAAGGTCCTTTTGCGAGACAAATTTAGCAGAAAGTAATTGGCAATATAGGACAAAGCCAGTCCACTATTCCTATCTCCATGAATTTGGAATTCCTTCTTTAGAGCCTAGATGAAGGACCAGCAACCTTTCCTTTAAAGGGCAAGATGGTAAATATTTTAGAGGAGTCGACACAATCAAGAGTATAATGTGGGTACTTGTATACCAATTTAAATTGATACTATTTAAAAATATAAAAACCAATCTAACTCGCCAGCCATTAAAAAATAAAAATAAAACACAAAAACAGGCCACGGACTAGATTTCACCCCCCGGGGCTATAATTTGCTGACCTTTAGTCTAGATTATACAGGTGTTTTGGGCATGTCAATTTATTTTGGCCTTAGTAACCAAGTCCAGATTTCAATCAATGAACAATGTAAGCAATCAGGACCACTCCCAGCTACTGGTGTGTGAACCTATATCAGGGAATTCAGTCTAGTATGAGATTATACACTGCTGTTCCTGATCTACTACCCACAGAATCTATTCTTGCACGTCAACTCCCAGTTCTTCTTATATAAACTAGCAAAACTGTGCCATCCTTAACTGTAAACTTTATCCTTTTAGGTTTTATTTTACAACTACCTCTACCCTCACCCAACCCTCTACCTCACTGTTGAGAAATAACTGATTCTAGTTATAGATCTGGAGATGCTAGGGTGCTTTTAGGGAAAATGATGTTATTGGGAGAATTGCCTCTCCCCTTTCAAGTTTATTGCTTTAGACCAAATCATTCTAGATTCATCAAGCAAGGCAGAAATAGTCTCATTAGACAAGAAAGAAATCTCAGCTTCTTGCAAAACCACTTTAGCTATTTTAGGGAAATAAACCTATTTAGGGCTGTTAGTTAGCTTATCGCTGTTCCAGGAATGCTTGAAATCTACACAGCAAACCATAAGACTCAAGGCTCAAAAGTCACTGGCAACACTGCTTCTCTTGAGACAACCCTATGGCCATGGGGCACACATATCACAAACACCCAAGCTCTTATCCAAGTCAAACTATGGATGCTATTGCTAGAACCTCTGCCACAACATCTGGAACCTGGATGCTCTCAACAGCACCAGAACCAGATGCTCCTGCTTCTCTCTGTCACTATCTTCCAAATCATAGGCCCAAATCAGTAGTCAGATTGGCAAACTCTGGGGTATATCTTGTACCCTCAGTTATAAAAAATATATGAATATTAGAAAAGCTATATTCCTGGCTTCTACCATGAGGAGGTACAGACCTAAGCCGCTTAGTTCCTGGGAAGGTAAATAAAATAACTAAGTTTCAAAGATGTAAGGTGACTTGCTCATGAGCATTTAGCTAAGAAGTGGAAGCTCCAACGTTCTAAGGAAGCTGTCTGTTCCCTGAGCTCCAGCTCCTCACCGCCACACAACGGCCACTCTGTATAAATAAGGGTATACATAAAATTACTAAGACATTGTGTGAAAGTAAGACAAGAAGACGACTGACAATGAATCATTAGCAACTCCATATTATCGCATGTGGAAGAAGAGACTCACCTGAAGGGGACTGAGAAGGGTCAGTGAGTTAAAAAAAAAAAAAATAGGACAGTATGGGTGTCAAAGATGTCGAATTAAGGGAGACATGCAAAAAGAAGATTGGAGGAGGTGCTAACAATGTTTCAGAAGTGAAGAGAGAAGATATATATATATATATATATATATATATATATATACACACAGATATATATATTATACACACACATATGAATATAATATAAATCCATATCCTTAGGAGCCAGCAATTAGGGTGATATAAGCAAACCCCACTACAAAGTAAAATAACAAGTAAAACCAGATTGCAGTTGGTTGGGAAGAAATGTGAAAGGAATAAATGAATAAATGAACAAATGTGAAATGAGTCAAATATGGCACATTTCTCTGTCAGAGGGTAAGTAAGAATAAAGAGCAATATCTAGAGAATGGACAGAGATTCCAAGAAAGTTCTTTGTTTTTTTTTTTTGTTGTTGTTGTTGTTGTTGTTTTTAAGATGTTATTTATTCATGAGGGAGAGAGAGAGAGAGAGAGAGAGAGAGAGAGGCAGAGACACAGGCAGAGGGAGAGGCAGGCTCCATGCAGGGAGTCCAACGTGGGACTCGATCCTGGGTCTCCAGGACCAGGCCTCCAGCCAAAGGCGGCACTAAATCGCTGAGCCACCCGGGCCACCCTCTTTGTTTTTAAAATAGAAGAAATTTAATCAAATTTATATGTTATTTTCTTTTTGAAGAAGAAGATGAAGTGGCCCTCTCACATTTCTGAGGGCAGGGATGGAGTGGCTGGGGATGTTGAGAAATGACTGGAACATCGGCCACAGACACTCTAGGAAAAACCAAAAGGGCATTAGAGAGAGCCATGCCCAGGCTTTTTCTTTTCCAGGCTTTCAGATTCCAGCTAAGACTTACATCCATGAGTCTGAAGATGCTTTCAGAAGTCCTTCTATAAACCCAAAGGCAATGGCCATAACAATAAGGCAGTTGGGGTTACAATAAGAATGTAGCATAAAAACAAGGAAGCAAAGAACATTAGAGGGGTCTTCTAAGTAACAGACCAAGAACCTATGCTGGATTTGTAAGAAAGTGATCTGAGAGAGTTGCTAAATAATATGGGGGTTTCAAGAGCCTGGAAGTTTCTATGCAAAAATGTTTTGTGTGTAAATGAAAGTTTTTCATCAAAATAGCAACTGAGGAAGACAGAGTGAAAAGCATGTGAGGAAAAGAAGAAAATGAGGGGGTAGAGAAGATGGAAAAAGGGGCCAATCAGACTGAAGCTGAGATTTGAAACGAGCTTATTTGAAACAGATGCTGGAAGCAAATAGCCCCATGATCCTTTCCCTAAGCAATGACATTTATTCCAGACTCTAAAATTACGCAAACACTTTCTTCAAGATCAATGACGTGATAAAGAAGAAAGAAATATTTTCTAACTTCTCTGAAGACAGAGCTTATTTTTTTTATTTACTTTTTTTATTTTTTGAAGATAGAGTTCAGATAAACATCTACCCAGGTGCTATGACTCCTATAGAGAGCAAAATCGATTTGATGATGCCACATCCCAACACCCACATAGAAGAGGGACATGTTATTATCATGTATCACAAAACATACTTTTATTATCTCTAAAGATATGTAAAATATTAAACTATGAAAGTAAAACATTCAAACTCTTTCATTCGGTCACTCAATTAGTATTTATTATTTTTCCTAAATACCAGGAACTATGCTAGGCATTTGGAATACAATTATGAACAAAAAAATCTATTGCCATTCCTGTGGAGCTTACAGACTAGTAGGGACCTTAGTGACTACTAGTGACTAAGTGACTAAGAGACCTTAGTGACTTAACAATGGCATAAATATGATTATAGAGTTTAGTAAGCATCACGATGTGAAAATAGAAAATGCTATAGGAGCGCATACTAAAGGAGACTCTAAAGTAGTCTGGAGGGTCAGCAAAGTCTATAGTGGCAGTAATGCTTTATGAGTGCAAGGGAATGAAAATTTAGAGGTGTCAGGAAAAGAAGGTGTGGTCCAGGTTGAAAATCTGAGTGGGCACCTGGGTGGCTCAGTGGTTGAGCATCTGCCTTTGGCTCAGGTCATGATCCCAGGGTCCTGGGATCGAATCCTGCATTGGGCTCCCTGCAAGAAGCCTACTTCTTCATCTGCCTATGTCTCTGCCTCTTTCTGTGTGTCTCTCATGAATAAATAAAAATTAAAAATAAATAAGAAAAATCTGAGGCAGAAAGGACTGGTGAATTCTAGGAACTGAAAGATGGCAAGAGGGTAAATTATTAAATGACAAGCAGTCCGTGATAAACTAATCAGAGGAAGGAAGCCCAGATCACATAGTTGGTAAATAGATATTATGGCCACAAAATTGTAAAACTAAATTAATTAATTAATTAATTAATTAATTAAATCTCCCTCAAAAGCTAGCAATCCATGAATAGTTTTGAGAAGGAACGAGACATAATCAGATTTTTTTGTATATTTTTATTGGAATTCGATTTATTAACATATAGTATAACACCCAGTGCTCATCCTGTCAAGTGCCCCCCTCAGTGTCCATCACCCAATCACCCCATCCTCCTCCCACCTCCCCTTCCACTACCCCTTGTTCATTTCCCAGAGTTAGGAGTCTTTCATGGTTTGTCTCCCTCTCTAATTTTTCCCACTCATTTTCCCTCCTTTCCCCTATAATCCCTTTCACTATTTCTTATATTCCCCGTATGCATGAAACCATATGATGATTGTCCTTCTCTGATTGACTTACTTCACTCAGCATAATACCCTCCAGTTCCATCCACGTCGAAGCAAATGGTGGGTATTTGTCATTTCTAATGGCTGAGGAATATTCCATTGTATACATAAACCACATCTTCTTTATCCATCATCTGTCGATGGACACCGAGGATCCTTCCCCAGTTAGGCTATTGTGGACATTGCTGATATAAACATCGGGGTGCAGGGGTCCCGGCGTTTCACTGCATCTGAATCTTTGGGGTAAATCCCCAGCAGTGCAATTGCTGGGTCGTAGGGCAGGTCTATTTTGAACTCTTTGAGGAACCTCCACACAGTTTTCCAGAGTGGCTGCACCAGTTCACATTCCCACCAACAGTGCAGGAGAGTTCCCCTTTCTTCGCATCCTCTCCAACATTTGTGGTTTCCTGCCTTGTTAATCTGCCCCATTCTCACTGGTGTGAGGTGTGATCTCATGGTGGTTTTGATTTGTATTTCCCTGACGGCAAGTGATGCAGAGCATTTCCTCATGTGCTTGTTCGCCATGTGTATGTCTTCTTTGGTGAAATTTCTGTTCATGTCTTTTCCTCATTTCATGATTGGATTGCAAATGACATATCAGATAAAGAGCTAGTATCCAAGATATATAAAGAACTTGTTAAACTCAACAGCAAAGAAACATAATAAGATTTTTTTTTATTATGAACCAGTATCTATTGAATGCATAGAAGAGGAAAAGAGTAGAGGTGGTTTCAAGAGTCGAGTTTGTTGCTTCAACCAAAATGACAATATTGTAGTGGAGAGAAGTGGATGCTTTAAGAGATGTGTAAGCATATGGATTAGAAATTCCAGGGAAAGAGGGAGGAAATTACAATGGTAGTTTTTCCCCTATTTCTAGCTTGCACAAGTGGATAAATGTTAATAACAGCACTGAGACATGAAATCTTAAAGGACAACCAGCTTTTAGGTGAAAAAAAAATAATGAATTTTAGGTATATTGAGTTTGAGTGAAAAATGAGATACTTAGAAAGCAATTGACTTCAGTAGCCCACAGGAAGATTGACTGGAGGTACACATTTGGGACTCATTAGTTGTGCAAACTATACATGAAGCCATGAGCACGGATGTGATTTAAATCTGTGAAGAGAATGGAGAGAATATCTACAGAGTGACAAAAAGGAAAGGGCTAAGAGGAAGTCTTAAAAACATCATATCTAAAGGTCAGAGGACGAAGGAAGACACCTTTCTGAAAGAAACTGAAAGAGGTCACCCAGGGAGATAAGAGAAAGCAGAACTGCAGAATTATGTGTCCATGACAACAAGGAAAGAGGATTTCAAAGAGGAAGAGATGCTTGAGATTTTCAAATGCTACTTAGAGGTCAAGTAAGATACACTGGAAAATGTTCACTGTGTTTAGTGACATGGATCCTGAGGGTTCTTATAGACATTCTTTTCATGGGGTGATAGAGTAGAAGTCAGAATTGGAGTGTATGGTGTGAGGATGAATACAGAGAAAAATGAAGGATTGGAAGCAGACAATTTATTTTGAGAAGCTGAGCAGGGAGGGCCAGAGGGAAAAAGATGGACTTCGCTGGGCCTGTCCTAAAGAAGAACTCATCCAATTTGTTTTTAATCTATACAATTAAAAAAATAAAATTTAATAGAGCATTTAAAATTGGATGATTTCACATAAAAATCCAGCTGTCCTTGAAATGTCCACTAATCTGACTACACAGATTTATATTACTGCCTCTCATCTGCCAAAAGAGAAACAGTTTGGAGAATTTAAATAACTTGCCCAATATCCCAGCTAGGAGGGGTTGAGGCTCGGCTGAAACCATGTCTGAGGATTTCAAGTCCTGTGTCCTTTGTATAATTCCACCCTTGATTCCCATGAAGCTTTCAAGATCACAAAGTGTGCATTCCAGGGCAATTCTGGAGTGATCAGAGGCACCCATTTCAGACTTTTCTTTATTTGACCCTGACCTGGAACCAATCTGTACTCTTACATGTGCAGGGTGAAATCAGAGCCCTACTGTCTGGGGTTCTCTGCCCTGGCTTCTGCAGTTTCTGGGACTGAAAGAAAGTTCCTGCTTGATATGGTCAAAAGAAAGCCGTGGAGATCCCTGGAGACATTTCTCTTAGGATCAATGACTGCAGATGTGCGTACACACTGTCAGTCATGACTCACTAAATGATGAGAGTCAGAAAGAGTCAAGAATCCAATAAGAAATAAAGTACTTGGCCAGGTTCACGTTTTATACTCACAATGGCTGCCTTCCAAATGTCTGGTCTCTGGGATGGAAAGATCTTTCCTTAATTCTGGTATGGCCCTCAGTTCAGGGGGAGCTACTGTTCCAGAGATCAATAAAACTCAACGTGAAGACTATACTTTCTGCATTTACTAGGGAAACTCTTAGCTACTCTATTTTTTTTTTTTTTTTTTGTGGGAGGGGTAGCTGTTGTTTTATTCAAAGAACCTACATTTCACTTTAATTCTGTTGATTCTTACCTGCTACAGAGAAGACATAATTAATGTAATTGATTATAAAATTAAATGTTTCCTTTCATAAGCATCAGAACTTATTTTTTTAAAGATTTTATTTATTTATTCATGAGAGACACAGAGAGAGACAGAGAGAGAGAGGCAGAGACACAGGCAAAGGGAGAAGCAGGCTCCATGGAGGGAGCCTGATGTGGACCTTGATCTTGAGACTCCAGGATCATGCCCTTGGACCAAAGGCAGGCGCTAAACCGCTGAGCCATCCAGGGATCCCAGAACTTATTTTTTAAAAACTTTGTTTTTCTATATTGTAAACTCTGGACACAAATGGAAGAATTATTAAATGCCTTTTGTTTTCAGGATTAGTTGGGTGTTTATTTTCCTTCTTCTTTCCCACCATCCCCTCACTTTTCTGCCACAAGCCTGGACAATGCAAGAGAAAAATTACTCAGCCTTCCATTTGCAGACCCTCAGGAAATGTCCTGAAAATGGCAAACATTTATTAAAAACGCAATCAGCTTGAAATTTTCTGTCATCTTAATGAGAACTTAAATCAATAGTTTAAATTACTAGAAATATATTTAACAATAAATAAATAAATAAATAAATAAATAAATAATAAATAAATAAATCTACAAGATATATAGAGAAATACATTATTTTCTTTTGAAAGCAAGAGAGGATGTATTTTAGTTTTGTATCCTTCTGAGAAGATATCGAAGCATTATCACCACAAGAAAATATATCCTCCAAAATGAAAAACTATATTTCAGAAATTTAAATTAACACAAATTCATTGCTGATGAACTAATAAACTATAAGTAATTAAGTGTTTTAATTAGATTTATGTATTAGTATCTCAGGCAGTGAAAGTAAAAATGATTTTATTTCACATGACCCACTATTAAATTTTCTCTGAAATACTTCCAAATAAATAATTTAGGTTAATGCAATAAAATGTATTTCTTCCATGAACCTAAAGGAATTGTATTTGAACACACTTAAGAAAATAAATGTGAGGTACCTGGGTAGCGCAGTTGGTTAAGTGCCCAATCCTTGGTTTCAGATCAGGTCATGACCTCAGGTTCCTAGAATCAAGGCCTGCATCAGGCTCCACGCTCAGTTGGAAGTCTGCTTGTCTCCCTCTGCCTCTGCTCCTCCCCGTGCATGTTCTCTCTCTCTCTCTCTTTCTCCAAAATAAATAAATCAATCTTTAAAAAAAGAAAATAAATCTAATCCTTAAAAATTAGCCATCCCAAATTTTTATCTGACACATCAAAGAGTCAAATAACAGTACATACTTCTTGTTTATTTGTGAACCTCTTGAGCATAATGCAAAAACCATGAAGGTTACTACAATAGCCTGGCTTCCTGGAGACCCACTCTGAGGTGGAGGTCAGAGGTTAGCATGCAGAAAGTTTATCAGTGAGTGTCCTAAGAGTCAACACTTGAGAAAGGCAAGAGAAGGAAGGAAGAGTGGACAGAGGGAGGTGATGGTTGCCCTACAGTCTCAACAAAGGCCTCAGTCAGCCTAACATTGAATTCTAAAGCTGAGATGACCCTTCAGAGCTCTCCTGATTGAGACAAGGGACCTAGATTTTTAGAGCCCATGTAAATCAATACTGGACATAGACCTCTCGGGGATGAGAATATGACCTTGCACCATGATGATTCTGTTAGTAATCTTCAACCATCATTCCACAATGAGGCCATAAGAGTCCCATTTTAACAAACTGATCTATAACATTTGGTATTTAAAAAATAGATAAGGAAACCATACATATCAATCATCCAGGCTTTTATGAAACACGAATTACACATGTTCTAGCACTTATACAAGACTCTAAGAGACCCTGACTAAAATCTCTCATTGGTCATGTTCAGCTGGTATCTTTAGTGATACAGTCAAACCTCACTTGACCAATTTAGGTGACTGAAGTAACTTATAGAGCTTGCTTGTCAAATCAGAGTCAGAGAAATCAGAGATTTTATCTGGTATCCAATTTTACTAAATGATTATAAGGATGCAACAAGCACAAGGCTCAGTCAAAACAGCCATCTGAGACATCCATGGCAGCTCCCCAGATTCTGGCTCAGAATAAATTAATCCTCTAAGTGAGTTTTATGGGGTACCTCATACAGCTGGAACATTTAAATATGAAACAACTCCAAGGAGTGGTATTGCCTGCATTATCCAGGAATCCATGTCTTTTGGATCCCTGGTTCTATTTTTCCAGGAAATCCTTAGCTAGAGGCTTCCTGCTAAAGGCTTGTTCAAAGTTAAGGGCTTTTTTTCATAACAAAGAACATTAGCCAAAGGTCAAGTTGACAAGGAGATGAGATTGGGTCACTCACTTTCTTTTCTTTCTGCCAGGAACATTCCCACCATCCATAAAAGGGGGTGAGAGGATCTGTGAGCATCTGCTTTAACTCCTTCTCACAGTCACTTAATGTTAAAATGCACAAATGGGACAAAAAGAGAGTTCGTTTACCTCTAGGATATAATTTATAAACCAGAGTGGTACAAGTAAAACAGAGATTCATGGGGTTATGCAAATGTAAATAATGGCATAAATATAAGGGAGAGTATATCACCTTGGGTAAAAATGGTGAGAGGTCTTCATCCAAGATGAAATGGGGCACTATGGCAACAAAGAGATGGGAAGAGGGGTTGAGATCTCAAGACAGTAGATGCTCACCACATCCTCAGAAAAGAATTGGAAGGTCAAAGTAGGTCAAGGTTAAGATTAACAGGTTTTTAAATTATACTGTGGGTTGTCTATCCACCACAGAGCCTACCACTTACTGAGTTTCTGAGAAGAGAAAAAAATGCTGATGAGCCAAAAAAAAAAAAAAAAAAAAAAAAAAAAAAAAAACTTGAAAAAGTCTCTTGGGCAATTTGGAATGAAAGGTAAAAGGAATAAAAAGAAACAACCTGGAAACCGCATAATTCTGAGGCTATACCTCAAACTTCCTTTAACATGCTTCCAAAATACTACTTCTACTTCCTTTTTCTATCTCTTTCTACTCCTCCATCTACTCCTCACTATGTCTGAAGACACTATCCACAACCAAGAAATAGCCCATAGGCTTTTCAAGAAAATCTTTAAAATAATTATATAGATGTGCATAAAAACATCTGTCAGATCTTAGATCTGTGCACTTTCTCTCACCTATTTCTGAATATTTTTAAAGAGTGTAAGAATCAGTTATGGTCTACCCTTCATTTTCTCTCTTTTTTTTTTTTTTTTTCGATGCAACCACAGACACAGTTCCTAGAAATATTAATAATATTCTCTTAAGGGAATTTTCCAACACAAGGTCAAAGATAGATATTTAAAAGATAAAAAACTGCTTCAGGATAAAATTGTACTCCAAGTAAGTTCTGTGAAAATACTTAATGGAAAAGTCAAGTAATTTATTATCTAAAAGATTTGTTTCCTGCTGTATAATCTATGAAGTTACAAAAAAGGAAAGAAAAGAAAGAAAGAAAGAAAGAAAGAAAGAAAGAAAGAAAGAAAGAAAGAAAGAAAGAAAGAAAGAAAAAGAAGAAGAAGAAGAAGAAGAAGAAGAAGAAGAGAAGGAAGGAAGGAAGGAAGGAAGGAAGGAAGGAAGGAAGGAAGGAAGAAAGAAAGAAAGAAAGAAAGAAAGAAAGAAAGAGAAAAAAAATGTGAACCAGCAGAAAATTACCAGAGAGGAAAGGTAGCAAATATATTTCAGGATAAGCAAACTGAACTTAGATCGTTCATACGTCAGATACTTTTCAAACATCAGAAAGTACATGACCTGCTAGGGGGTATCAGCCGAGAAGGCCTGCGGACTGGCATTTATTTGGCAAATAACTAAGAACCCAGGGTCGGAGCTTCAGGGGGGCTGACAAAATTGGAAAGCAGATGTGAACTCAGAAAATGGAGCTCACAAAATACTGATGAATGTGGCTCAGGAGCACTATCGCCACAGGCAGCCCTTAACCTAACCCCATGCCAACCTTGCCACACCCCTCAGCATGACTTCGACTTCCCTTTAAGGATCTCCTTGTATGGAATCCTGCGTTACAGAAGTAGGTGTTAGGGAAGGTTTTGGAGGAGAGAGGGAAGAGGGGGCTTTACTTTGCACACCTACAATAGTGTGTGCAAAACATCTCCAGCAAACATACAATTCCTCGCCAATTTCTCTTTAGCACAACTAGCCAAGGAGCCTTCCCTCCCCTCTGACTTCTCCCTGGTATAAGGCCTAAAATTCAGGCTCAAGACTGTATGTTGCCTTGACAACTATTGAAATCCAGAGCGCATGGACTGGCCTTCCTCTGCTGTGGCAGCCTGGATCCCTGAGCCAAACAGGTGCAGTCTCTGCTCGTCCCTGAATAGCAGGTTGCAGTTCCCTGCCAACCAGCAGAAGAATTCAAATGAGCTAATGACACCCTTCCACCAGACCCAAGGGGCACCCATTCTGTAGGTACTCTGAAGCCTGCCTTCCACAGCCCCTGGGCTGTTCTGAATGCAACCTGGAGTAGCCTACATGACGTGCGGTGTCCTCTACCCTGAGCTGTGAGCCTATGTGACTGATAAACTGCTCTTGTGATTTGTCCAGTAATCCCCATCATTTGGGGGCAGGAATCCCTCCACCACCAATGGGGTAAAGAGGAGGTAAATAAAGCCCTGTGCCTTCACCACATCAGCCTCAAGAATTGGCACTTCCAGTCTCTTTCTTTCTTTCTTTCTTGGTTAGTTAGGTCGGGAGTGCGTTAATTTATTCTTGCTTTCTGATTCGTGGTCTTTATCTGATGTATGTTCTTGTCTTTCTGTCGTTTCTTGGGATGTATTTCTTTATTTCGTCGTTATTGTATTTATGTTCTTTCCTCCTCTCTTCCTCCTTCTTTCTTTCTTTCTTTCTTTCTTTCTTTCTTTCTTTCGTTCTTTCATTCTTTCTTTCAGATTTTATTTATTTATTCATGGGAGACAGAGAGAAAGAGGCAGAGACACAGGCTGCATGAAGCAGGCTCCATGCAGGGAACCTGATGCCAGATTCGATCCCAGGATCCCAGGATCATGACCTGAGCTGAAGGCAGACACTCAACCACTGAGCCACCCAGGTGCTCCTTCTTTGTGGTCTTATCACCTAAATGTGCATACCTCCACACTATAGTTTAGTCTCGGCATCCCCCTCCTCTCATTTTTACATTTTATCCTTTATTTTATTTTTTAAATTCTTAAAAAGATTTTATTTATTTATTTGAGTGAGGGAGAGAGAGAGAGAGAGATGAGCAGAGTGAGAGGCAAAGGGAGAAGCAGTGCCAGATTTGAGGTTCCATCCCAGGACCCCAGGGTCACCACCCAACCCAAAGGCAGACACTCATCCACTGTGCCACCCAGGCATCCTTCCAGTCTTTCTTAAGGATGTAAATCTTTAGAAAGAGCTCTGTTCCCTCTAACCTTCAAATGTTCATTGCACCATGTACTACTTGAAGAACAGGGTAGGCCAGTCGGGAGGCAGACTTGAGCACAGGAGAAAGATCCTCCAGTCACCTGACTCCACCCTGCCTTACAATGCAGTAAAGATGTTAAACAACATTTTGTTGTTATTTTGCTGAAGGACTATAAAACTGGTTGGATTTACAATGTGAAATATAACTGCCAAGAGACTAGCCACTAGTATGCTTTCACTAATACTTTTTCCTCCTCTGTGCAGATCTAAATGAAAAGTCAAATTATATTTAGGATTCTTCGTGCATTCAGAAAAATGGAGATTATTTGTATGAATTGAATATCCAGTAGAAATAAATATAAACTTCCTAACAGTCTTCGATGTATTTTTTAATGTATTGCCTCACTTAGCCTTCAAAAAAAAAAACAAATGAGCAGTTACACAGAGTTATGATCTCCGTGGCCCAGATGAGAACACTGACGCACAGAGATTGGGTAATTTGCCCAGGGTCACAAGGTGATGAATGATGGAGCAGAATCGGAAACCAAGACAACACTTAGAGATTATTCTCTGCTTTGCTGTCTCTTCAATAATAGGTGCCAAGAAGCAGGTAAAGCCTGGGAGATCCCACAACACTCATCCTTATTTATTATAAATTCTCTAATTCTGTCTCTCCCAACATATTGTAATTTCTTTGATTGCAATCTCTTTGACTCCCTAATGTCTCACTCAGAATATGTCACGTAGTGTCTACGCATATGTCATAGAACATACAGATGACTAAGTGAACAAATATTTTAAAATGTCCATTCATCTCTACAATCATGCTGCAAACTGTCTGAATTCAGTTTATCAGGCTTGTATATCGGTGTGTTTCCTCAAGACTCTCACTCTATTTTCCTGAGATCTAGGTGTAACCAACGAGATATCAAGATCTCTGGTGTGGGAGGCACATTAGTGGCTCAATCAGTTAAGCCGCCAACTCTTGACTTCAGCTCAGGTCATGATCTCAGGGTCATGAGATGGAGCCCCAAGATCGGCTCCCTGATTAGCAGAGAGTCTGCTTGAGATTCTTTCCCTCCACCCTTCCCCCCTGCTCATGCTTTCTCTCTCTCTCTCTCTCAAATAAATTAATGAGAAAAAAAAAGAAAAGATCTCTAGTGTGGGATTCAGCCAAAATTATCTTTTGTGGGACATGAGTCGACAGCACACCTTTACTTGATCTCCTCACTTCTCTACTCCCTTAATATTTTCAAGGAATTTTTCCTAATAAGTAACATGCCCATGAATCCTCATCTCGGGGTATGCTTTGGGAAACCTGCCCTAAAACACCATCTACAGAGTATGTTCTCTTTTTCAACATTGTAAAGTTAAACCAGCTTTAAACACCCTAACTTGGCCAGGCTTGTCTTGCTCTTCTTGTTTCTGGCACTAGAAATATTGCATGTTTATGTCACCTTTTGCACATGCCTAATTTTATCAGTTACGTGTTAGCTTTATAATCTAACTTGGAATTTTGGTGTTATCTTGATCCTGCTCCCATACTGTCTGCAACAGATGCTCATTTTATCCATGTAAAGGTGTAGAAACTCTTAGCATTTTCCAACTGTTTTATTACACTTTCTAATATTCCCAATAACTTGTATTTAAGCAAGACCATGATTATTCTCTCCATCTTGAAAATGAGACATCTTAGGCTCAAAGCAGAGGCCACTCAGCCACATCCTTAGAGATAATGGAGCTGAGCCCCAGAATTCAGGTTTTCAGATTCCTAGACCAGTGCTCATTCACATATTTATCAGTCACTACTTGAAACTATGTTTTGCCTACTGGAAGTCACTAGGATTGTTCTTACATGTTCTTAAAATCTCTTAACTCTGCCACTCTCTATCATCAAGTACCAAGTAAAACAACATGGAACATCAGAGCAGCCTGAGACAGTTAATTCTATGCATATGTGGCAAATCATTACATACGCATACTAAATTTCCCAGCTGTCATTTGTATGTGGGATGAAGTCATGGGTAACTTGCCCAACAATAGTTACATCAGTCTGCAACAAAATCCAAAATATCCCATGGCGTGCATGTGAAGGTGTCTGAAAAGGAAAGAATCTTTCTGATCTGAAAACAGAATTTGGATCTTCAAAAGAAGTCTTGTATTGGATTGCACATCCTCTGCATTAAATCAGGTTACTGTGACCTCACACTTCAGAGTTATTTCATTTCTGGATTTTTCTCAGAAATTGCCAATGGCAGAGAAATGAGAAAAAAATCCATATATTTTGGTAACAAAATATTTAAAAAATTAAAATACAGTTATCTCGGCCCTTATAATATTATTTGATATGTTTATTCCTCTTTCTCATTCATTCTATGGGTGTTTCTTTACAATCTTAAAGTAAAATAATGTATTTGATAAAATAATCATAAACTACCTTATATTAATTAGAAACCAACCCATGAACATGTAGGAATTTATTGAATCTTCTCACTATTTTAAAACATTTTATGTCAATTTTCCACTGAAGATTTTAATTCAATTGTATTATTCTAAAATGTGATATATATATATACATACACATGTACCTGTATATGGTATTCGTATATGCATATATGTAGTATTCAGGGAAGATGGAGGAATATTTTTAGAGTCACGATGCCTTTTCCTTCTATACAGAAAGTTTTTCTTTGCAAACAAGAAGGGTTGATCAAAATAAGAACACTGTTGTCTTTATGGGGGGAAAAAGTCCGCTTGCATTCCACTCCAAAAGAGAAGTTGAAAAAGCTATTTATTTCTTCTTATTCTAATATCAATCTTTTTAATTCTAGCAATCTTTTTAATACATTTAGTTTTCAATGAGACTTTACAAATGACACCAAATCAATATATTCAATCAAGTCAAAAATCTTTATTGAGTGCCTATCACATGCCATGCACTCTTCCAGCGTCTGAAGTTATATTAGAGAACAAAACAAAACCAGACTCGTGGAACTTTTACTTTGGTGAAAAAGTACAGACTATATAATGCCAGATGGTGATAAAAAAAAAAAAAGATGTCATAAAAAGATTAAATTCAGGTAAGAGGATAGTGTGTGATAGCGGAGATGAGGATAATTTAGGTAGAATGGCCAGAGCAAACCTTGCCTTGTGGAAGCCCAAAGGAATGAGTAAGTCAGTCATGCATACATCTATTCATGACTGGAGTAAAGACTATTCCAGGCAGGAGAGCAAATGAAAAGACTGTAAGGCAGAAATATGCCCAGCATGTTTGAGGAATAAGAAGAAGTCAGTGTGGCAAGAGAAGCTTTAAAAGATGAGTTTTGAGAAGAATAAAGGATGAGGTCATGTAGGAACTAGGAGTTCTCAGTAAGGACATCACTTTTACTCAAGATGAAACAGGAAGTTATTATAAGGTTTAAAGCTGAGGAGTGACACAAGCTGACTCAAGTTTTTTCAAACTTTTCTAACATCTGACTGCTGCATTGAGACTCTACCTTAGGGGGATAAAAAGAGAAAGCTCATGTGGGAAGCTACTGAAATCGTTCTGGGGAGAGAGAATAGTGGTAGGATGCATGAGCTGGGAAATTAGTTGATGCTGAATATACATTTTGATGGAAAAGCTAACAATGTTCGCTGGTGGACTGAATGGGAGGTATGCAATTAAAAATGAAATAAAGAGTAACTCACATCATTTTGCCTAAGCAACCAGTAGAATAAAGTTATTTTTTTTTTCTTTTTTGGGTAAGAAAGACCACAGGAATGGTAGGATAGATGAAGAAATGAACAGTTAGATTAGATACCCAAGGGGGTGAGGACATCTCTTAAGCTATTGGACCAGCGAGTCTGGAGTTGAAAGGAAAATCTGGGCTGGAGATAGGGATCTGAGTCATCAGTGTATATAGACAGCGTTTAAAGCCATGAAATTGGAGAAGATCACTAAAAGGACAGTGGCGACACAGGGACAACAAGAGGTAACTTTGAACTGCATGGTCTTTATTGATGTGTGTGTTCCCAACCGAAAATCAACAGTATGACTTTCATGTGGGCTCCAAGACTCTATTCTTGTAGAATTGATACAAAACAAATTAAAATTGGCAGTACCCTGTCATCAAGGTTTCTCACTTTCCTGTGTGAGACTAATGTGCAGGTTGCAAAATACTCTAAGCTCTAGGGATCTCTACTCATAATGATTTGCTCACAAATTAATGATTGATTTTGATGCCAAAGAGTAATAAACGGCGAAAAGAAGAATCATACAGTGTCAAATCACGTAACTACCGCCAACAATCTTTCCCTGTTTGATAATTACCCCCAAATATTTTTACATCTTTGCAATTTTCTTCCCCATAACTAATCATTTCCTTTTACTTAAGATGCCTTGTTTATTTCTAACCATACTGAACACATACATATACTGACCAACCCTGTGGGGGTGTGTGTGTGTGTTTAATACATTTACATTTTAATGTGAAATCCTCCAACATTCTTTCTAGTTTGTTCAAAGCATTGATTTTGTAGAAACAAAACTTTGATGAAACACACAGAACCACAGGAGATTTAACATCCTACGGTGGTACTTTAGGAGAAGTGGCATTTGGTCTAACACACACAGAGAGAGAGAGAGAGAGAGAGAGAAGGTGGGAGGGAGGAAGAGAGAGATCTTTAATAGAGAGATAATATTAAAGCAATGTTAAACCTATTACATAACACTAAAATTTAACCAATGTACTCAGTTCATTATCTTGTATATTTTAATGTATTACATTATATAAAATTAATATATATATATAATAGTTGTATGTGTATATATATATATATATTAAGTTTAGATTGTGATATATTTCAAGTAGGCACTATACACAAAAGCTTTTCTTCCAACAAGACTTTTTTTTTCTGGCACTGATTTGTCACACCAGCAACATTTCAGCATTCTTAAACACTTGGATAATTAGATGAGAAATAATTTGTTGTTCATATGGTATCCAAATTCTAACATCACAGTACTAGAAAGAAAACAGAGTATGTTGATAAGAAACAGTGTCAAATCCAATAAACCCTGCTTTATATACTTTGCGCAATGAACATTTATATTCCATTCATCCCCAAGATGGTTGAAATGATCTGCCAACAACAGCTGTTACGAAAAAATGACTGTGTACCACTTGACATCAATATGGCAGATGTGTGTACTCGCTGCAGCTGTCAGGCTACAAAAGAAGGAGCAGCGAAAACCTACCAAACTGTGCCCACAAACAAACAAAAATATTTCACATTATATGCAGATTAGAAAAAGAAATCCCAAACACAAGGGACAGAAATGAGGTAAGATGGCTGTTTTGCAACATGTGGACTAAACTAATAAATAGTTCATTGTGCTCCTCAAGATTGTTTTGGCATCATGAAAAAGAGACCTATATCTGCTTCATATGTCTATCCGTTGCTTTTGCGTGATACCACGTTCCAGGGTTCACAGCACGACAGATCATTTGCTTTAGCAAAGACCATCACCACAGATCCACCGTTCAGTTATCCTGAACCTTACACACAAGCACACACCTGTAAGCATACACACAATAGCACTTTACAGCAAAAGACAGCAAGACACATTTAACCGTGTTCTTGATAAATCCCCCAGAAAGCTTTCCCTGGAGCACATTGCAGCCAGCAGATCTGACTGTAAATGATAAGTCAATCCCTTAGCAATAATGGTGTTGGTTCTTGCTGTCCATTTAGGATTGCTTGGGTTTACCATTTAGGTTTTTTTTTTTTTTTATCCTTTTATGGGTATCTCTATTCAAAAGAACAAAATGGAATGCATGCGTGGTTGTTCTAGTGATAGATTTGGTGATGGATTCCATCAAGGTAAACATTATTCTCTATGGACTCCGAATTCATCTTTCTTGTCTTAATGTGGTTAAGGAAGTGGCCAAAAAATGCAAGGAAAGCAATTGAGGAGGCTATTTGGAGACTCCTATTTCACCAGGGAAAGGCAGAAGGCAGTCAGGAAGCACATCATACCTGGGAAGAAGGAACTAAGCGAAAACCCCCACAAAGCATCTTCCTATAGCAGAAATCAACGCTACACTCTAAGTGACAAAAGCTTTCCAAGCCCAAGACAGTATGATTCCAATAAATGTATACAAATAATAATAAAAAAAGATTACTGGTCCCGGGAGAAAATACAGAAATTAACATTTTAAGTCTGCACATTAGAGTTGGGAGGTATTTAACGAAAATCCAGTTTTTCCAATAGATTTTAGTCTATACAAATGTAAAAAAGTGAAAAACTTTAGAAGTGTCTCCAGTCATTCCAGACATTTTTCACTGATAAAAAATCAAAAAGGACAACTTCCAAGTTTGTAGAAATTGGCTGGGACTCGGCAACTGGCAATTGGCGGCAGATATTCATTCCCTCCCCCGTACTGAGCCTGGTTTTTGAGCCATAAACCCTTTGAAGTCCATGGGAGTTCTACATGCAGAGGTTGTGTCTGGTGAATCTGGCCTTTGTGTTTTTGCTCCCCACCTCGACACATATTCAATAAATGTTTAGTGCTGAACTAATATATATCCATGTAGCATCTTCTGCTTTTCTTCATAATATATGAAAGTTGTATTTAAATTATATAATCCAGAGAAAATATTAACCTGTATGACTTTCATAAGCAGAAATAATTCAACTAAAATTACAAATACGTACTATGCATTAAGCAAATAGTGCGTAAATATGTACTATAAGTACTACATAGAATGGGAAAGTAAAATTTTAAAATTTTCATTTTAAAATTAGTAAAAAAATGTATGTATAAAAACATTTATATACGTGTATATATGTATATATATGAATGATCCAGAAAAGTATTCCAATTAATTTATAAATTAGCTTTCGCTGTCTGTCTCACTCCTCCTCCTTCCTTCTCTCTTACCCTCTAACTCAATCTCTCTGCTCCGTGTCTCTCTCTCTCTGTCTCTGTCTCTCTCTCTTTCTGTCACTCTTTCTCCTAGTTATAAGACTTTAAAAGTTGAATCATTTGGCCTCAAATTTTCCACATTAGTGTCTAGTCTAAAATGGAATTTCTTTTGAAGGCTTAAGCAAAATCCACCTAGTTATTTGTGAGTTATGTGAAAAATAGAAGAAATATGTTTCTCCAGTTATAAAAATAAATATTAAGATTTTTCTTTTTGCTCATGTAAGTCAATTGGGGCCAGAGGTACAAACTTCAACTTGGAAAGATTTGAATCCTATTAAGGAAAGGAAACATCTGAATTCAGGGAAAATCTTCTAAGTATTTTTATTCTTTATTTATGGTATTTAAAAGAAAGCTGGTTTGAGTAAACCAAGTAAAACATGTCTATCTAAAAAGTCACAGAATCATTTCTTAGGGTAGTTATGGTGCATATCTGCATGCATGAGCTTGTGAGCTTTCTCTCTCTCTCTCTCTCTCTTTCTCTGTCTCACTCTCTGCTTCTCTGTCTCTATCTCTGTCTCTCTCTACCTTCTAAAGCTGAGAGAAATTAAGTGAAAAAAAAAACATATTGCAAAATTAGAGGTAAAAATATTAAGAACTTCAAGTCAGGAAATGACTAAATGAATAATTCGTGAATAATGGTAGACATAAGTGAGGGTCGTATATATGTGTAAAACATTATTAACAAAACACTAGGATTATGTTGGGATTGCACTTCGAGTTTTTCACTTCTTAATTCATATTGTATCACATGCAATCCTATGCCCTGCTCTCATTCCAGATTAATCCAGCCCTGCTCCACCCTCTCCCTCATCCCTGTTTCCATTTCCAGACGCTTTTAGGTGGCCTCTCCGGCTGCTCCAATCCTATGGTTTCAAGAAACCCTGTGCACTACAGTTTATAAGCATCTTCTACTTTATTTCTTTACATGGGCCAAGAAAGACCAGTTTTCCCAGACCTTTTACATGGAAACCCCATCATCTCTCACTGTCTTCTCTCTGAGACATAAGTGGAAGGGTCAACACTTAGTCTCCATTTCCTGTTTCTAGCTCAAGGCACTGGCTTTGACTCTTCACCATCCTCCTCCATCCTTTGTACCCTTTGGACTGTAGATCACTCCTTTATATTGGTAACATGTTTGCAATGAGACTGAAAGTCTCTTACAGACTTTCCCCACCCCTTCCCCCTCTATTTCCCTCACATCAGAACTGCATCATCATTTCTATGGATGACCGTCTCCATGTCCTGGTTTTCCAGCTCCCATACTTTAGTAAAATGTTGGCCTCGGCCTTTTGATTCCCATGACACTACCACAGACCAAGCTCTCTTCATTTGCAACCTATCATATTGCCATGGCCACCAAACTAACTCCTGGGCTCAGGATTCCTCTGCCTTTCTTCAATTCATTCACCATCTTGATTTCTAGATGCAATTTTAACTATCTACAAGCACTTTAATGCATGGTTTCTCAGGGCATGACTTCCAAATAACCACATAATCAGATTTCACCACTCGAGCTTAGTCTGTAAACTGCGAATTTTATCTGACTTACTGCTATGGAAGGTAAAAATCAAGGAGCACCTGGGTGGCTCAGTGGTTGAGTGTCTGCCTTTGGCTCAGGTCATGATCCCGGGGTCCTGGGATCAAGTGCCGCATCAGACTCCCCACGGGGAGACTGCTTCTCCCTCTGCCTGTGTCTCTGCCTCTGTGTCGCTCATGAGTAAATGGATAAAATCTTTAAAAAAAGAAAAAAAGAAAGGTAAAAATCAGACACTTTTCTCCCCCCACTCTTCTTTATTATTCATGTTATTATTTTTTCTTACTTTTTAACTTCATATACAGTACTTATATACAGGAGCTTTACAGAGTATTTCTTAAACAGTTATTCTATAAGAAGAGAGATGTGAAATTATTACTTCTGGAGAGTGGAACTGCTTATAAGGCTTTTGCTCTTTATTCTGTACCTCCCAGTCTAGTTACCTGTCCTTGAATTGCTTGCAAAATAAAAATAAATAAAATGATGTTCGATCATGACATTCACTTTCAATGACTGTTGATTTTCTCAAAAAGATTAGCTTTTCTATCCCTCATCCTGTTGAAATTCAAGTGTACCTCTCCCGTGTAACCGCCAGACCTCAGGACCTAATCTGTTTTTCTGCTTTGCAATGTTATTCCCTACTTGTCTTAATAGTTCGTCCCCAAACTGTGCAACTTGCCCAGAACTATGCCCTCACACTGAGGGCAGGCTTTATTCACCAACAGGCCACACACATCCAGCATGTCATGATGCTGTGCCCCCTATACAATTCTTGATTATTCATCATAGTAAATCCGTCCAGAGGAAGATCAGGTGTGTCGCATCCTCTAGCTAAGGCACAGTGAACAAAAGCCCTCCATACAGCCAGAATTGTTTCTTGCACCCTAGCCTTGTCCCTGCCAACCATACTCTCTTCCACAGAGTTCCCTCCTACCAGCAGCAGCAGCCACATAGGTAAAGCACAGACTTACACAGGGACAAACTCACACAGATAAGGACTTGATGTTCAATTTCTTTGTTCCCTCCAGCTCTTCTTGGCAAGATTGTAAGTAGCTGCAAGACAAGAGTTTTTTTTTCTTCATGAAGAAATGATTTAAGCTGAAGGAGTCAAGAAGAATTTTGACAACTAACAATATGATGGACTCAAAAACCTGCAACATACCTCATTTTAGCACCACTCCCTACTTTCATAAGTAAATGTATACATTTGGTTTTTTTCCCCCTAATTCAGCAGAGTTCCCATTTGAGGGAATATCTTTTCTTGCATGCTTTATTCTCATGTTTAAATAAAAAGAACGTTTTCTTTCACCGTGTGTGTTTTTCAAAAGTGAACTTTCCATTTCATGTTGTGGGTGACAGTGGCCAGCCCAAGTTCCACGATTCCCTAGCAAGGGTCTGGTCCCCAAATCAGATGAGATGTACTCATCACTCAGTCTAGGCAGCCATCCGCCAGGTGGAAAGTCCTCGGGCTGCATGAGAGAAACAGCCAGAGAAAGAACCTCACAGCCAAGGAAAGAGAATATAATATTTTGAAATATTTCAAAAATGTCTTATGGAGAAAGGACAGTCTCTAAATTTGGACAGAAGAAAAAAGATGAAGAAAGCCACATTTTCCATTTTAGCAGCCTAAAATATGTGTCCCCAAGGGTGTTCTCCATCAAATAAGAATATCAAATTATTCCAGGAAAGTTTGTCAAATCTGCAACTTCAACACAGAATTTCTTTACAAGCACAATATTCTTTTTTGTATCTGTTAGTCATTTGATAATCCTGATGCACCTTCTGTTCTCATCAGAGAGTCTGAAATAGCCGTGAATCCTGTCTTTGATGATTGTGGTAGAACCAGAAAGGAAAACCAAAGATCACCTAGTTCTGCTTTCCTCTGCTTTCTGTACTCCATCCACATCAAATCTTTTATTCCTTTCAGTTCACCCTACCTCTTCTATCTCTGAGCCAATGAACTTGCTGGTCCCTCTTCCTGGAACAAGCAGCCCTCCTCACTTATCTAAAGCCAACTTACCAAGTACATCTCATGTATTATCCGTTCAATCTGCAAACATTTAGGGCAGGCCGACTAAATACCCAGCACTATTGGAGACACAGGTATTACATCAGTGAGCTCCTGGGCTCCACATTCCAGGAAGGGGACAGAGGCAATAAATAAACAAATAATATGAAGCATCTCAGATGGCAATCAGTGCTACAGGCAGCAATAAATCAGGATGAGAAGAAATGGGGTTCTGAAATACTGATGGTGGCTCATGGAGTGTGGCCAAAGTATAGCTCTTCAATGACATTTAAGAAAACATCTGAAGAAGATGAGGAATGAATCAGATGTGTATCTGGGGCAAGACTATTCCAGACAGAACGATCAGAAAGACTCTGAGGGGCACCTGTGTGGCTCAGTTGGTTAAGCGGCTGACTTGATTTTGGCTCAGGTCATGATCTTGGGGTTGTGAGAGCGAGTCCCAGGTCAACTCTGCTCAGTGGGGAGTCTGCTTAAGACTCTTTCTCTCTCTGTCCTTCTGCCCCCCTCTCAAATAAATAAGTAAATCTAAGAAAGAAAAAGAGAAAGAAGGAAAGGAAAGGAAAGAAAAGAAAGAAAGAAAGAAAGAAAGAAAGAAAGAAAGAAAGAAAGAAAGAAAGAAAGAAAGAAAGAAAGAAAAGAAGAAAGAAAAGAAAGAAAGAAGAAAGAAAGAAAAGAAAGAAGAAAGAAAGAAAGAAAGAAAGAAGAAAGAAAGAAAGAAAGAAAGAAAGAAAGAAAGAAAGAAAGAAAGAAAGAAAGAAAGACATGATGTTGGGTATGTTTGAGGAGTAGCACAGACACCAGAATGGCTGGAGCAAGGGGTCAAGGAGATAGGAGTCATCAGAGGATTTTGAGCTAAGCAATGGCATAAACTGACTCCACATTGAAGTTGTGGAGCTGTGGTGGGAACAAGTAGTGGGTGGAAGGGGACAAACAAGGACAGTCAGGAGACTCTTGCAATGATCCATGCAAGAGATGATGGACACCTGCAGCAGGTGGTGATAGTGCTGGTAGTGAGACATTGCAAGATTCGGGATATTTTGAAAGTACAGCCTGACAAGATTGACTGAGGGACCGGATGTGAGTCTCATGTTAAATGTGACGTCCTCAAGGAAACCTGATGTCAGGCCAGGTTAGGACGTCCTGCTACGCACTCTCAGGCAACCTGATATCTGTCCTTGTGAACACAGTGCGCCCTCTCAGTGTTTATCTTTATACTGGTTGTTGTTTTTTCCTGTAATCCCAGCTGCTTTCATGTACTAGATGCCAAATAAATACCCTATGAAATTATTCAGGGAAAGAAAAATTATAACATTTGTACATTCCTTTACCACTACTTTTAATGATTTCTTGAAACTTGGTGACCAAGAAACTCCCAATCGCCCATCAAAACCCAATTCACATATCACCTGAATCCTTCCACTTCTCCTTTCCCAAAACAGAATTAATCACTTCCTCCTCTGTGTTTTTGTATCTTATAAGATCGCACTTATTGACATGGATCACAATTTACTCTTGCAGTGTGGTGAAAAAATATTTTCAGTAGATATGCTCTTAGCAAACAAGGCTGTCTAATGGACAAGGATTTTTATTTCTGCAATGTAATAAACTCTCCTAATGTACTCTGGCTTCCAGAGTAAGTGCTATGCACACAAATGCTAGTGTAAGTGACTGTCAAAGACGACAGCAAACAATATATTGAGCATTTATGACGTCACACTCTATGATCATTATCTGCCTAAATGATCACATGTGCTTTTCAAAAAACACTATGAATTAAAACAATCATTACTTCACCTTACAAATGGGAAAACTGAGTCTGAGGTACTTGGCTGATCTCCATAGGCAATAACTATTATAGCCAGACTTCAAGATTGTTACCAAACAACCGCTGTGCTCTGCTGTCTCTACAAGGAAAAGGCTTGAGTTCCATGTCCAGCCCAGACACAGTAGATTAAAATTAAGGTAAATCAAGTGTTCAAAAAAAAAAAAAAATCAAGTGTTCAATAGGAATAGGAACTCGGACCCCAAAGCTGAAGCCAAAACTGACCATGTTGATATATCTTCCAGAAATTTCCAGAAATATGAGAGGCAATCGATTTCTCTTGGGTTATGTAGTGAAAGCACTGACTCTACCAAATTTCAGTTCCAAAAGATACACTATTCCTCAGGAGGCACTCTTGCTACATTTATTTTTTATGCTTACCTCTTTTAGAGCCTTCAGTTTCCCTGAAGGAAGCGCTCCCCCTATCCAATTTGATGATCTGCTACTCAGCAAGGTCTTATTTAGCTTAGTAGGAAAGAGTCATTTGATCTTCCTTCTTTTGTGGGGGGGAGTCAACTCAAACCTGAAGCACCTGAATGACTGGACCATAATCATGCAGGTCATTTGTATCAGGTCCCCTGATTCCTGGTCTAGTCCCTGATATCAACCACCATGTTGAGAATCATAAAACAGAGTCATGAACAAGAGAATTCAGACACAGGAAAGAAGAAAGTGAGGGAGCATTTGTTTTCTTAAAACTTACAACAAACTCGAGATGCAGGTTCGGTTACATTTCCCAATTAGTGGAAAAGCACCTTCTTACGGATACTGCAACGTATATAGCTCCTGGGTGGACATTATCTTCATCTAGTAATACTTTTTAATATGATTTCTGCTCCATCCATAAATTCTCCCATTCAAGTCTGGTGGCATTGGGACAGTATGGTCATTTGTATTCCACTGAATGTCTATTTCCTAGAGTGTGACAGAAATAATCTTCAATATAAATGACTCGATAACTCATTATCAGATACTTGGCCAGCACCCTACCTGAGGTTGACACCTTAAAAAAAGCAGAACGGAAACATTTTATAGCCAAGAATGGAATCGAGAACCAGTAAAGTGTGTACATATTATTAAAAAATAATAATAATAAGGTAAAGCAATAAGCAGATAAACTGCAATGGATTTTCAAACATGAATTTTTTAAAATGCAGAGCTTCGAGGGATGCTTGGGTGGCTCAGTGGTTGAGTGTCTGCCTTCAGCTCCCCACAGGAAGCCTGCTTCTCCCTCTGCCTGTGTCTCTGCCTCACTGTGTTTCTCTCAAGAATAAATAAATAAATAAAAATCTTTATAAATAAAAAAATAAATAAAAAATAAATAAATAAATAAATAGCTTCACGTTCTGGCAAATTATTGTAATAGAATGTATCTTACAATTTATGGACACTTTCTTTCAACATCTACTCCTGCCACAAGCGCAAAGCTCTCGATATCTTTCTTATGCCCCTTCCCTCCCCACATGTCCACACATATTTGGTGAAATTCCTTCACATGTGTTTTTTAATTAATAAACTTGCAGTTCCATTTTCCTTAACACCCAAGTCTCTGCCTACAACAGGCTAGACATTCCCTACAAATGGTTATAGGTTGAATTAAATTTAAGCATTAAATTAGTTCAATGCACTAACACTTCCATGAGGACTTCTTGTTTTATATGTCTGGTCTGGAGGTACAGCATTGAATAATGAATTTCTTTATGTCCTCAGCTAACCTCTGAGATTGCTTTTTGGCTGCAACCCCGGCTGTTAATCTCAATCATATATTCTTTAGTTGGATATAGCACTTTTGTGTCTTCTGGTAGACTATTTAGGGAACAATCCTGAACATCTATCATCTTAAACTCTGTTTCTATGTTGTCTGGGGCTTCCTAATTATGTAGATCGGCCTGTGCTATACTTGCCACCAATTTATCCCTGAGAGAAAAAAAGCTCCAAAGCACTTCTGAGAAATGACTGTGGGCATAGTCACTGGTGTCCTTTTTGGGCTAGTGCCTCATAGGTTCGCCCTGCTACCGCAGAAGAAAGCCAGAGCTATACCATTCAAGAACATGTCTGAACAAGTAACTGAACCATGGCTCTTTTAGGCCAGCTGCACTCTAAATGACTCCTTCCTCATCTCAAAGAGGTGGTAATTCTAGAAGAGGTGGGGGAAATAGGTGATGGGGATGAAGGAGAGCACTTGTGATGAGCACCGAGTAAGTGTATGTGAGTGTACATAAGCAAGTGAATCTAAGCGTATGGAACTGTTGAATCACTATAATGTACACCTGAAACTAATAGTACACTGTATTTTAACTAACTGGAATTTAAATAAAAATTAAAAAAAAAAAGACGTGGTAATTCCAACCAAACTTGATAACTTTAGTCACCAAACACACCGGTAGCTCTTAAACCTTAAGAGCAATCAGAATCACATGGGGAAACCCTATTAAATACAGATTCCTGGCACCAACCACTAGAGGCATCAAATCAAATGGTTCAAAATGATAACAAGAAATCTAAATTTTTAACAAGTACCCCATATTTTATTGAGACAGGTGGTCTTTGGGTTATAATGTGGTGAAAACTACTGGCCTTCCATCTGTGTTGCATGCCGTCATGTTTCTATTATCTCACGTTTATTATTTCTGTGAATTAAGGAGATGAACAGAGACTCCACCAGCAGAGACTCAGTAGAGCTTTTGGTCTCCACTCGCTAGAAAAGAACACTGTGAAGAATTCATTTCTGAGGGTACCTTTCTCTGCTGTGAGCCACATCAGCATATATACTGGCAATAACTTGTTTACCGGTATTTACTTTCTAAATTCTATAGCTATTATGATTTTATGATATCTAATCATGCCCATAATTAAGTCATATCCCAGCAGGTAAATTTTTTCAAGAGCACTAATTTGCATAGTAAAGTCCAATGTAATCACAATATAGGATAAGCCACAAATACAGAAGAGAAATAATATTTGTTAGGAAAAAATATGACTAAAATCATAAGACATTGAGGAACAATGATATAACAATTTGGCCTTTCCCTTAGATGTTAACCTGATCTCAGTCTTACTCTGTTTCACTAAAAATAAGTGGCTTCTCAAAAGCTTATTTTCTGCTTTCATATTATATCCAAGTTACTAGGTCAAGAGATACACAGTGAGTTAGAGAGGAAGGGCCCCAATACTGAGACACACACAACGGCAAATCTTCCAAGAACCTCCAGAATTTACCGAGTCTGCAGGATAGCTTTTGTGATCTTTTTGTGTGAAATCCAGTACTGTGTCAGCCTCCTAGGGTCTCAAGTGCGCCTTTCTTAAAAGACCTCAAGATTTATTCACCCTAGCTTTGAATGAGTGAAAATGTGTTTTGTTGAAACTTCCCAAGAAATAACTGCATTTACTATGGAATCTTGTATTGTTTATGGGCCTGATGAAAGCATTTGGCATTTAATGATTCCCAGACTATTTCAACTTAAAAAAAAAAAAAAGGAGAAAAAGAAAGAAAGAAGAAGAAAGAAAGAAAGAAAGAAAGAAAGAAAGAAAAGGAGAAAAGAAAGAAAAAGAAAACAGAAGAAAAGAAAAGGATGGTGGAAGCCAAATGTTTTCAATGCTAAAAACAAAATATGTGGTTTCTGAACACCTTACAAATGAATTAATGCAATGATTTGCCTCAGATCTTGTGAAAAATTTTAATGACGGTTGACCTGTTCAAATGAGGAAAATGAAACATGAGAAGAAGTGACTGAGAACAAGCTATCCAGGTGGCCCTCTGAAATTCAAGTCTGTTGCTATTAGCTCTGGTTTAATTATCTTTCACTCCCTCACAGTTTTCCCACAAATGCTAATACTCCCTTTGAAATCTCAGCCCCTGCTCAATCTGCCCATTTATCGACACCCTAAGAAGTGATGTACTGTGCTTATTGTCCAGCCAATTAGAGGCACCACACGTAGTGCAGAGTAACAAAAACTAGATATTGAATGGCTACACATACTTTTTGGAATTTCTTATAATTAAAGAAAAAAAAATTACCTTTCTGGTTTTCACCAGCCTGTTTACGGGGAAAGAAGCCAATGTGAGTTTGGCTTCAGAATATTGATAAGATAAAGGTAACAACTTACATGAGAGAAACACTTAAATCTCATTACTGAAATTAAGTTATCTCAGAACTGTGGAGACACAAGACCTTCCACTGAAGGACTTTCTCATCTAAATATGTCTTCGGATGTAAGAAGTCTGTCAGTATTGATTGCAATACCAAAGGTTTCGTTTTATTAAGTGGGAAAGCCAACAGAATTTATGCACTTGCTTTGCCAAAATTGCTTAAGTTTCAAGGAAGTTTAAACAACAAAAAAATTCTGGAGCACAGCGTCACAGTGGACATTCTTTTCATTCCTGATTTTACTATTTTCAAGTCAGAGAAATATTGAACTCTAAATGCACAAGCTATGAAGTCTCATTTATGGTTTGAAAGTATCTAAAATGCAGTGATAGCAAAACATAAGATTTCCCTGGAGCTCTTTCTAGCAACATGTTGGTTATAGCAAAGTTAGATTTTCACACCTCTCACCCCTCGTTGCTGCATGTCTTCTCTTCCTCCTGGCACCCCAAATCGAAGGAGTGTCTCCATATCCTACCCTAATGTCTTCAGGGTTCCCAATGCAATGGCCTCTCTAGAAACGCCCTCCCTGACAATAATGTACACTCCAAATAACCTCTCCCTCCAACTCTTCCAGTCTTTCCAATCATGGAAACTCTTTGGATCTGAGCCAGCATTTAGCTAACTCTTGGGGATTAAATACCTATAGTAGTAAGAACTCTTTACTTTTCAAATAGTGAATGCCCTGATCAACTAGTTTAAGCAAAAAGATAATTTATTGGCTGCTTTCACTTAGAAAACTAAGTGGCTATAAACTAATCTTTAGACACAACTGGATGTAGGATTTCAAATGACGTCATTAGGAATCTCACACCTATTTTTCATATGTATCATTTATTTTTAGGTGGGTTTTGTCCACGAAGAGCAAAAATGGATCTGGAAAGCTATAACTGTATATACTTCATACCTACAATCACAGGAAGATAAGGACCCTTTTTCTTAAAGCATGCATATCTTTCCCCTCAAAGGGGGCCTTGATTGAGTCTGCTTGGATTATCTCACCAGACTAAACAGTCCCCAGGTTCAGTAGAATGGGCCTATGATGAATCGGAAAAGACCAAGTCTCCACTCTGTGGCATGGAAGAGGTGTCCCGATTGATAGCCCACCCTCCGAGTGAGCGAGGTTCACAAAAGGAAAAGAAAGGCCATTCTTTTTCATGCCACTGAGGATTGAATTCATTGTTAGAGGTGTTTTTATTCTTAAAAGATTCTTAATACTAAAACTATTTTCTAATTGGTGGGATTGCTGGTAGGGTGATCAGGATGTTGGAAGCATTATTTTACTAACGAAGCCTTCCAGGGTCCCCTTGAGGATGGCCTATCTTAATTTGCTTTTTATTTCGCGATCAGGATGACCTAATTCCCCAGGTGTACTGGTCCTTGAAAATATATGGGCATTTATCCCTTTCTAAAAGACACTTGAGGAGTGAATCAGGGGTCAAGGTACAAAGATATACAAGTACTTCTAATCTACTCTGTAATCCACACAAACAAATTTACTGAGGACTTTGTCTCCAGTTCCAATCTGAAGCATTGTTATAAACAAAATCATCCTCAGTAAATGGAGAATCATATTATTGTTGAAGCAATCAAGTAAAAAGGAAAGGAACTGTGGAGGATAGATTTTTCTTCTCAAAATATAATTCTTCAACTTCAACCTTGATACCTCTGATGAAAGATCATCTTTACTTACTTTGTTATAAATTAGACAGAATCTTGGAATTACCTCTTAACAAAACTATCCTCGAGGCCTCTTTGAACCTGATATAATTTAGATTGTATTTATTTATTTGGATACCTATCCCATCATTAAAGATAATGAATTCTTGACAAAGAATCATAGCTCGCAGGCATATATCATTAGGTAAAATCCTGTCCAATTTTCTTTTTCCTAAAAGACTATGAAATCTGGCATGGAACACCTATGGAGGTGCTATGTTTACAGCTTACAGCTGCAGCATTACAGAGAAAGGCTGGAAATGATGTGCTGCCATTACACGATAAAAAGTAGTAATTTATTGTAAGATAATAGAGTTAAAACATTTCAATAATTAGATTATGATATTTATAACTTGAATTAATATGGAATGCTAAAACTCAGTACTCTGCAGATTCTATGAAATCACGAATTGTCCATTAGTTATTTCAAAAACTAATCTTTTTAAAATGCCCAGGTAGTGTTGAAATATGCCCAATTCATCTAGAGACTCTCATTCATTTCTTACTCTCCCTTTTTTTTTGTCTCTCAATCTCCATGTATGTGTACACACACATACACAGATGGATTTCCATTGTATTTAATGGAAAGTGTCTTCATCACAAAGGGACTTGAGACACAATCCCTTGCACAACTGAATGAGACCTGGGCCTTGATGTCGCATGGGTCTAAAACTCAGTGTGAAGCTTCCCAAAGTATTGTTGCTCTTTAATAATCCATTCTCCACATAGTTGTCAAAGAGCCCAGGTAAAAGAATGCTGTGGCAGCGCTTGGCCTTGGATTGTCCATAAAATATTTGACCATATGCATAACATAGATGAAAGCAAGAAGCCCTGGCAGCTATTGTAAAGCAAGTTGAAATGAGGCAGATCATAACTTTTAAAGAGTCACTGCTAGATAGCCTCAAACAATGAGGCATAAAAGTGGGTGGTTGGAAACCACAGCAACTGCCAGATCTTCACATAGCTTTAAAAGAACTAGTTTGGGGGGGTGGGAGGTGGGGGGCTGAGCAGACTTCAGGCTGTCTGGAAACCCTAAAAAGAAAAAAAGTAAAACTTCAGGTGATAGGGGAAAATACTAAGTAAAGAGCATATTATATGTGCTCTCATTTCATTATTGGGCAGTGGTGTTATGTTTTTATCTCTATGTATAAGATCTTAATTACCAGTCATAGTTCCTCCAAAACTAAAATGTGACAACAAATAATCAAAGGCTCAAAAAATTAAATAATCAAACCACTCAAAAAATTAAAAAGCAAAGAAAATGACTGTTTTCTAAATAAATTATGAATTAAAATTGTACTTACTCCTAATTTTTGCTATTCAGCCATTTTTCTTGATCTTGCTCTCGGACTTCATACATTCCAGACTGTTCAATGGATTTGTAATAAACTAAAAATAAATATAGCTGTCATTAGAAAAAAAAAAAAAAAAAAATATACATGCATGTATATGTACAGAAAATGCATGATAATATCTAATTTAATGAAAAATATTGAGGAACTAGTTATTCTACTCGAATGAATACTTTAGACAATAAAATCGAGTCTCTTCAAGTATCAAGATTTTTTAAATAAGTTTTCCTTTTTATGACCAAAATATTATGTACATCACATAACCAAATTTGAAACAATTTTTAATGTAATTTAAAATATTCTTAATGGCAGATTGATTTTAAAATCCATATTGATGTCTAAAAATATTTTTCAATGTACTTTTGTGTTCCCACTGTTATTCATAATTATCTTGCCATAATGTCAAAACTTTCATGTGTCTATTTCTGGCAACAGTCCCCACTTGCTTTTACTTAGCCCTTCTACCTGTATGGGATGATAAACAAGCTCATCAAGCTGTTTTAAAGTGTCATTTGAGGAGACTTTCAAATAAAAAAATACAGGCTGGTCACCCTGAAGGTGGCTTCTCCCAACTCCCCAAAACACTGCCTATGAAGACTTAGAAAAATGCAAAACCCCCCAAAAAATGAAAATTAGGACAGTCAATCCGCAATCCAGAATAGTTTCTATACAACATGAACCAGACGGATTAAACTTCAAGGAAGGTGGGAAGAACATTTAGCTACCTTGTAAGCTCTGCCCTCTGAATCAGGCTACACAAGATACATATCGACAAGGAAACAGCACTTGCCCCACTACTAAATAGATGTCACATTTTGATTACTCTAGAGTGCCATCCTCACTCAGCCTCAATCTAACCCTTTTACCACAATAACCTAACCCATGCGTACACACACACACACACACACACACACACACACACACACGCTTTCTTCATCCTTTTAGAAATTAAAGCTTAAAGGAATGAGAGGCATGTAGGGATGAGAGTGCTTGATCCTATTTTGGAAAATGTAGCCCCTGAGTAAAAGATTGTAGAGGGCAGGAAAAGCATTAATAAATCCAAAAACATATAGTGATTATAATTTTTATATATTCCATTGCTTTTCAATGTAATGGTTATACCCAGATAAGATATTAAGAGTCTGAAGAGAGGGCTGGGAGCTGTGCACAATAACGCAATGACGGTGTTGGAATAAATGCCTGGGACATACGTAAAGTAAGAACAGGAGCAGTCAATACAGCCTGTCTGTGGAAAACACTAGTTCTGGAGAGATCTCCACTCATTCAGGTAACAGTGAGAAAAAGAAAACCATATGGGTCTTGGAAAATATTTCAAGAACAAGAAAAAGAGTACGTCTTTCTAAAGAGTAACTAGCTGAGCAACCAGGGAAACAGAAAATAAGGCATTCTCAAAAAACACAAAAACATGAAGATGAGGCCCATGGAAAACAGGGGCAAAATAAACCTCAAAATGCTGTTTTTAAAAATATGACATTTTAGGGTGCATGGATGGCTCAGTGGTAGAGTGTCTGTCTTTGGCTCAGGTTGTGATCATGGGATCCTGGGATCAATTCCCAGATGGGCCTCCTCGCAGTGAGCCTGCTTCTCCCTCTGCCTGTGTCTCTGCCTCTTTCTCTCTCTCTCTGTCTCTCATAAATAAATACATAAAATATTTTTTTTTAAATTTAAAAATCTGACATTTTAAAAGATCTGCAATCTATTAAAGAAAGTAAGATTACAAAGGTAGTAATAAAGTACATATTGAAGGTAATAAAAATTAAAATTGACAAAAAATATAAATAAAACCCTAACATGTAGAGCAAGCTAGATACACTTCTCAATAAGCCAAAGGAAAAATAACACAAGGAAAGTAAGCAATAAGTAAAAATTCAGAATTATGAAAGACAGAAAAATGACAATGCAACCAGAAATTAATAAAGTTACTGTGAATGAATGCACAATGTTTAAAGCAGAAGCAATAATGAAAGATTTAATGAAATACAATTTCCTATGCTAAATAAATGACCGACATTAGGATCAGAAAGTATCAGTAACCCAGAAAAAATCCTATAGACTCATGTTGTAGTATATCCAGAAAAAATGGAGTTTGGAAGGTAAAGAAAACATAACAAAAGCATCTGAATATTTCTTAATTTCATAAAAATCAGTTTAGTCCTTCTTTCAAATGATAAATGGCAGAAAAATAACAGATCAATTTCTAGAGCTTTGAGGGAATAAAAAAATTATCCCCAAATGGCATTCTTCACTAAAGTTATCTTTTATAAGTGCAAGCCACAAGAAAGCAAGATATTTACAAATAAGCAAGAACTCAGAAGACATAACGCTAACATGCATGTAGCTTGAAAAAAAAACAGTATTTTAACAGCTGCAGATTAACCAAACATAACTTTAAAATAGGTCACCGCCTAAAAATGCTGATAGTGAATATTAAATATGGTTTACTGGCGTATGTGTAAATTTGAAATATTTAAACTTTTTCTAAAAATACCTTATGTAAAATAAATATTTTAATAATAATCCAGGTGGAAATCTCTAGATTAGTGATCATAATTTTAAGTGACCACAGGGCTTGGGGACCAAGGCCGATAAACAGAGGTCCAACCTTCGCAAATAGGTGTGGTGGGGACCGTGCTATCCCAAAACAGCAGAAACTCCTCGAGTCCCTCACTTCATTATCATGCAATATGAGCCAGATCAACAAATTTCAAGAGAAGCCAGAAATCTATACATAACGTTGCAATTTCTTTTAATACACCCGGAATCCAGCTATCAAAAAAAGCACTGAAGAGTGCCAAACGAAACATGTGTTTGAGATTTGAACCATCGCTAACCAAGTTTTAACCTAGACACTCAAAAAAAAAAAAAAAATTGGAAAGTTTTAGAAATACAAAGATAAATAAAAGACGAGGGATCATATGTGGGAGGTTTGGGGGATAGAAATGTCTTGCCTTTCTGGGGATAAAAGAAGTTTAAAAGAAAGATTGGATAGGAAAATTAGAAATACATAGGGTATCAGTGTTTAGGAAAAAGTATACTAGCATTATTTTATACTTGATCAAAGAAGATAAAGCAAACAAAGCATTGCAGCATCGTGATGTCCTGCTGTGCAAATGACTGTGCATTGCAAATCCAAAGGACCCTCAAAAATAAAATGGTGCTCAATGATTTACTATACAAATACTAAAAAGGAAACAGAGGGAACAAACTTATGAAACCTACTGAAACTGCAAGTAAAATGCAGTAAATAAATAAAAGTAGGTTTCTCTCTTTTGAAATATGATTTAATGAGCCATAAACACAGAAAAACATACTGTTACAAAATAGAAAGTAAATATCAAAAGAAAAAAAAGGATAAATTAGGGGCACCTGGGTGGCTCAGTGGTTGAGCGTCTGCCTTCAGCTTAAGTCCTGATCCTGGGGTCCTGGGATCAAGTCCCACATCGGGCTCCCTGCATGGAGCCTGCTTCTCCCTCTGCCTGTGACTCTGACTCTCTCTCTCTGTCTCTCATGAATAAATAAATAAAACCTTCTTTTTAAAAAAAGATAAATTAATAAAGGTACACATTTTGTAAGTAATTTTAGCTTATTTTATTTATTTTTCATTTTTATTTTTTAGTAATCTTATTTTTAAAACATCATATATATAAATAAATATAATAATAATACAAATACAAGTGTCTGACACATGTTTAAACATATGCAATGTAACCAAAGTTGTAGCCAGGGGCAAATGTATGCCCTTAAATGCTTCTTAATATTAACAGAAGAATAAGAATAAATGAAATAAACATTCAAAGAAGGGGGAAAAAACTAAAGTAGACAAAATGATGAAGACAGAAGAGGGAAGAAATATGCCAAGGATGTTAAAATAGATTTTTAAAGCTGATTATAAAAAACAGACTTAAAACCTAGGGCCAATCAAATCATAAGACATGATGAGTAGTATAATCCAAATTTAAAATGAGATAATTAACAATGAGCTCATTATATTTAACAGATGAAAATATGTGCATTTCTATGCTAATTCGCTTGAAAGTCTTAATGAAATGGATGCTTCTCTAAGAAAACCTAGATTATCTAATGGTTGAGTTTCCCAGAAGTTGAGCCTCAGAATAAACGATGATGGGTAAACGAATTTTGCAGACAGAACACAAGAGTCCACACACCCGCACTCCAGCTCTGCCACTTTCTGCTGGGTGACCTTAGACAAATCAACTCACTTCCTTGACCATCCCTTCTCTTTCACTAAGAACTTTGAAACGGGTGATCATTGGAGTCTCAAATGTCTCAGCATCAAAATTCCTTTATTTTCCTACACACTAGTTACACACAGGCATGCGTGAGGAGAAGGATAGTAAAACATAAGAGAAAGTAAAACCACAAAGAATAATCATCATATTTTAGATCTACTCTCCTTGTTTCTTTCCTCATTTGTGTATCTGCCCATATCCATTTATATTAATTCAAATGGCATAGCTAAAGAAATAGTAGCCAAAAAAAGTTTATTCGATATTCTATTCATTCATTGGCTTGCCCTGAAATTCTTTCTTTTCGTCCCGTGTCTTAGGAATATGTATTTTTTTCTTCCAGGTATCAAGAAGTCATATGTGGTCTTTTGTCCTTGAACTCCTGGGGGTGGTTTCCAACACCTAAGTCTCCCTCCAAATCATACTTCAGTTTTGCGGCCTCTTTTTATATCGTTTCATGGAAAATAGCCAAAGTGAGCATCTGCGTTCCTATTCTTCCAAAACCTCCACATTTTACCCTTTCTGTGTGATTTCTCTTTGGAGTTTCATATCATTTGGCATCTCTCTTTTTTAGTGAGGGTGACACTCTAAATCTTTTGTGATAGCTCCAGGACTCAGATATATTGACTCCACTCCCGCTGCCAATGCATCAAGTTGATCAGATTTTGAAATTCCATCTGGTTATGATTTGAGTGTAATAGGCCCTATAAGTAAATCTGTTCATCGGATTTATTTCAAAATTATCTTCCTAACTAATTGCAGGTTATTAGAATAGCCATGAAGTGAACCAGAACAAATAGATTTCCTTGTCGCTGGAGCCTGAGGAGGATGGGGAGGGAAGAGAGGGAACAGAGGAGGGTTAACTCAAATATATCAAGAGCTTACTCCACAGTTCTCACTCATCATTTCCCCCAATTTCTAATGGTTAATCGTATTTACCAATCCTGAGCTGCTAGGGCTCTCCTTTGTATCTTTTGAGATTAAATTTTCCTTTATCTTTTACATTTGTTTGTATTCTCAGAGAAGCAATTATATGACAACGTTGTGCTGTTAGATGTGCATGCAGTTACCTATGTGTGTGAAGGCCTAAGGTACTTACCATGGGTAATATTTACTAGACACTTACGATATACTATTTTCTCTGATAGGTACTTTCATGCACTCTGCTTGAAGCTCAGAGGAGAGAGGGTCCAACACTACACCCATGAGCCAGGAAGGGCATCCACCAGCACAAGGTGGGCTCTCAATAAATAGTATTGCGTGAATAAATGAAGGCATCATTCATTTACTCTTTACAACACAAAACAGTAAGTGCTGTAATCCTTCTTACACATAAAGAAACTAAGGCTTGGAAAGGAGGGTTACTTGCCCACAGTCACGTTGCTCGTAAGTAGCTGAATTAAAATGTAAACCCAGTTTGGACTGAGTCCTGAGCCTTTGCCATGTTACTACCCTAAATCGATCACAAGTATACTAAAATTCTGCATTTGCTTCTGTTAAGGTGGGGTAGATTGTACTTGAGAAGCATCTCATTGAATATTCAGAGCATGTCCCAAAATTTCTGGAACTATCTTAGATGTGTTTGAGCCAGAGAGCTTTTTGGGTCTAAGAAATCCTAGAAGAGAGTCACAAAGGCTTTGCATAGTTTAGACAATGGCTTCTGATCATTATTTAACATTCATGAGTAGTGACAAATTCCCTGGACATTCTAAGGAATGTAGGCCATCTCCTATGCCCTAGCTAGAAAACTTTTATCTTTTTTACTAAGAAAACAAAACAAAACAAAAAAGCCAATCTAAACACAGATGAAGTCGATATTGTTATGGAAAATCTTTACCTATTAATAATTATAAGCAAAAATTCAAATACATTGAAAAATAGTTTTAGATGATTTAAAAATCAACCAGAGGCTTGTATGTTTCAGAGCACACACACATGTGTAGAAAGGACGGAAAGGAAAAACCAGAAGCGAAAGGTAAAATATGACTTAGCTGATAGTATTATGTCCTGGGAGATCACACCACAGCAAATAAAGTCTTTGTAAATACTCTTCCCTCTTAAAAGTTACTAGATGCTATGTAATAAAATAATTAAAATGTATTCGAATGCTAAGTATTGCCTTTCTTCAAGGTAGATATTATGCATCTTTTCCACAGGCAGAAGCCAATTATGTCTTAATTACTCTCCATGTTATTAAGGATTTTTAAAAATCCCCCTTGGGAAATGAACAAGGGGTGGTGGAAAGGGAGGTGGGCAGGGGTGGGGGTGACTGGGTGACAGGCACTGAGGGGGACACTTGATGGGATGAGCACTGGGTGTTATGCTATATGTTGGCAAATTGAACTCCAATTAAAAAATATGTAAATAAAAAAAAAGAAAAAGAAAAAGAAAAAGAAAAAGAAAAAAAAGAAAAAAAATCCCCTTTGGTCTGATATAAGAGTTATTGGTCATTCATCGTAACTTCATAATATATCCAAAAATAGTTCTGCGAAGAATAGTTGTTATATTGTAATTGACGTTACAAATGTATGGATATCTTTTCTTCTAGAAAGATCAGAACAACAACAACAAAAAAGATCAGAATATCCTACGTTCACATATGATTTCACAGTTTATGGTACTGAATCAACCCAATAGTTTTGCCATCACGCATAAGTCAGTTTTTTTTAGTATGACAGTGGAATAGACATTTTGTCTTCCATTAAGTAAATTGGATTGCTGCAATAAAAATCTAAGTACACATTAGAAATGAAAGTAAAGATCTCTAAGTTACAATCAAGGTCTAAAACCAGGCAATTCACAATCCTACTTGGATTTGCTGTTTTATAATTAATTTCACTGCCTCAGTTTCTTGGTTTATAACCTTGATAATGACCAAATTAATGAGTTATTAACAAATTTGCTCCTCACTTGTCCAGGTAAAGATTGATAAAGTCTAGAGATAGCTGCATTTGATGGACAAATCAAAATTGAAATTAAGAATTATATTCTCTAATTTTGCTTGCCCTAAAAGCTATGCTACCCATAACATAAAATGACCAAAGATTAGCACTCAGCGCTTCCCTAGATCACAAATAAATCTGAGCCTTTCATTTTTGGCTCTCTTTACTAACCATTCAACATAACTGTGAAAGTTAAAAAAAAAAAAAAAGTATCATTCTTAGCCTATTACTGGAGAGAATTTGATGTCAGTTCACACAAGCAGAACTCTGAGAAAAGGACTCTGGAGTGACTCTAGTACCAGTCACCAGCCTGTATTTCTCTTGATCTTGGTCTTTGAAAGAGTGGATCCTGGCCAAGCCAAGACAATTGATGACAACTTCCCAGCTCTGTGGGTGTTCCCCAAGTAGAATTTCCAACATTCCGTACTCAGACCTAGCAAACAAAAGCCAAAAGTATAAATCTATTGTCATGGAATGCCCATTTTCCACTGAGAAATTTGTTAAATTGCTAAAATTGCTCATTAGAATTTGGAAGTCCTCTAAGACCAATTAGGATTGATATTTATTTGTTTAAATTCAAGCACCGGAGAGAATGGAATATTACCTAAAGGAGGGTACTTCATGATGAAAAGGAGAAACTCTGGCATTAGACAATCTTCTAATTCTGATTCTGCTTCTCACTGGCCATTCAATCCTCACTTCAACTCATTGAACCTCAGTCTTCTCATCTCTAAAAGGAGGGCAATCGCGGGCTCTCAATGTCTACTACATGAGGTTATCTGTGAGAGTTAAATGAGAAAATAGACCTAGAGCAAGGACTCAGCATAGTACCTGGCACATAGGAATGACTCAGTAAATACTATTTATCTCTTTCAACAGAAATATAAAAATCACTTTGATTTCAACAGTATTAATTGAGCATCGCGATGTGCTGAACATCAATCTAAGCAGGAGCTACATCAATGAACACAACAAAGATCACTACCCCATCTAGTAGGGGGAGATGGGAAATAAACAATGAACATTATAAATTAACTACTATAGAGTTTTAGAAGGGGGATAAACAATGAAGAAGAAAAAAAAAAGTAAAAAGAGCAAGGATGACCCAGAGTTGAGTGCTAAGAGTGATAATAGGGTGGTCGTGGTGAACCTGTAAGGTAAGATTTGGTTTACTGAGTTCCTCAGAGTTTAATAATTGTTAAAATTTTATTATTTTTTTTCCTTTGTAAACAGCACACAATAAAATAAAAATTCCTTTGTCAGTGTTATTTGGCAGTATGTATTTTTCAAAATCAGAAGTTCACCCTATGTCATCATCCTTCCTCCTTAAAAATTGCTAGGTTGACAATTGCAGAATCAATTGTTGACAACAGATTATATAATCATCTCTAATGTTATGTATAAATCAGCGCTGTCACAGAAAGCCCCTCTCTGTGATTTCATCATAACCTCTCACACGGACTGCTCCCATCCAAATCTAAAGCTGTTTTCTATCAGCGCTGTGAGAGCTCTGAAATATTCACCTGGCAAACAAAACCCTCCTGCTTTCAAAAAAAAAAAAAAAAAAGTGCCCTCACTGTGTTCCAAAAAGTCTATGGAAATCTACATGTTAAACCAATAAAAACCAGGCGGTAGCATATGGAACATTTTTCCAATTATTTCCTCCCTTAAAAAAAAACTACTTTCTGCAGGTTGAATCTCAGGTGTTTTGGATATTGCAGATTCAATAGCTCTTTAAACTTTTAATTGGTTCATGGGCCAGTTCTGGAATAAATAACAAACCTGAGGAAGACTTACTGACAGTTTTTAAAATAAGTTTTTTTGTGGGGAGAAAGAGGATTCCTTAGGTAATAGGACTTACTCCTTTGGATTCTGAAATCAAAAAAATCACAAAGGGTCTAAGAGGATAGTATTTTGAAAATGGATATCTGTTCCAGCTGAATGTGGAGAAATGCTGGTAAAAATATCTTTTTAGAAAAATAAAATGCATGTATCTACTGTATTTTTCTTTCTTTTTTTTTTTTTGTTTAATCATTCACTTCTTACGATACCTTCTACTGAAAGGGTTCATGATTCTGAGAAATAAAACGCAGACAAGTTTCCACTAGAAACATTAGCTTCTCTTATCAAAGCAAATATTTTGGAAGTCCAATCCTAACATTTACTTTCAAAGAATACCTTCTAGAAATTACTTCGCTTTTTAACTGTTTTTAATTAAATGTCTCATTCATAATTTTTATTTTATTTATAATATGAATACAAATATTTTCTGTGGAATTACAGAAGAGTAAATGAAAATATGGCTACCTCAACATTCAATGATTTTCCAATGAAGTGCTTCCCTCCGAATATGATGTTTGATCCAGAAATAATAAAGGTTTTATTTGCATAAGCTGACACTTGGAATTTTCACAACTTGTATTTACGAAGAATGACTATTCTGGAAAAATGGTTCTTCAAAATTTATATCAGCAATTACTCTAATCCATTTCCTGCTTGCATTCTCCTCTTGCCCTCAACCAAACACAAAGCACTACTTAGAAGCAATATAAACCCATATGTGTACACGCACACATACGCACACACATGCACACATGCCGCTTGGTTTCCTGACTGACAACCTTTGGAAAATGATGTGTTTTTGGCCTGAAAATATGCATTAGCAATAGGATTGGTTACATGTTAGCCAAAAGGGGGAAAAAAAGCGCAAATGTAATGGTAGGAGATTTTGCTAATGGATCTGAGTGCCACCAAAGAGTTCTTGAAGTTTCCACAGCTTTGGTTTCTGTAATCTTTTTGGAATTTGCTCTGATTCTCTAGAGACCTACAAATACCAATTTAAGAATCATTGTTCCTAAACATTCCATGTAGTCAATAGGGTCAGAAACGTCAGCTTAAGTTTCTAGAAACTAAGTTCCCAATCCAAATTCCACTAATCTCAAAAGAGATCATTGGTTAAATTTTAGCCCTGGGGCTTATGAATAGATTATATTTCTTTTTGAAAATGTACACTTCTGCAGTAATCTATAGTCTGCCATCATGAATGACTCTTTTCAAAACGATGCATTATTTAGAAAAGTCAGATGGATGGCTAGAAGTTTCATCGGAAAGCAGCTGATCACGTGCAACAATTTCTGTTAATTTGACGCACATATAAATGCAAGTCCTTCAAGTGTGAGGAGGGTTCAAATCATTAGAGTAGAGAGTAGGAGTAAAAGAATATGTTCGCTTTCCTTGTCTCATACAGGCAGATATGCTGTTATTCATCCTCAAAACCAGTATTATTCCCTTAAATAAGGATTCCCAAGGAATTTATTAGTGAATTCCTCCAATGAGAAGCCAACATATCTCTATTTTTTACCACAAATCCCTAGCCTATACAAAAATCCTCATGAAGTTATATGGGATACAACCATAGCATTTCTTATGAGTATGTTCTCACATTCACACATAAAGCTGTCCAAAAGCCTAATATGGTTTAGTTTCCACAGTGCAGGATCTGCTAATTGGATCTGCCTATGTTTTCCAACTCACAGCATCCTGCAGTGCTAAGTATCTCATATAAACACTCCCCACTGAGACTCCTCATAAACCCAGAATTTTTTTTTCCCTCCTTGAAGTCAGCTAGTGAATTTAGATGGCCTAAATACTAAAAATAAACTTGTGTTTTAATTCCTTACCCACATAATCCAATCCTGCACATAGAGTTTAATAACGATTATCCATTTTTTAATCTTCCCCAAAAGACTAATGCAATGTTGCTGTAAAAAGTACAAAGAGAGAAGGGCAGGACAATGTTTTGGCAATCTCAGACATTACCTTCAAGAAATGAGGCCATTTTCTCTTCACAATTTCTTGTGGCTGTCGGTTTACCTTTAATGCTTATTGAAATAAGAATACATACAGGAGAGAATGCAAATTTTTTAAGATTTTATTTACTTATTTATTTGTTAGGGAGAGAGAGAACAAGAGAGAGAAGGCATGAGCGGGGGGAGGGGCAGAGGGAGAGAGAGAATCTGAAGCAGACTTTGCACTGAGTACAGAGTCGCATGGTGGTGGGGCAGGGGGCTCACTCCCATGACCCTGTGATCATGACCTGAGCTAAGAACAGGAGTTGGATACTTAACCGACTGAACCACCCAGGTGCCCCAAGAATGCAAATCTTAAATGTGTACTGTGATGAAATTTTATAAGGTTATCACACACATTAACCACCTAGATAAAGGTAAAGAACATTACCACCTCCGGAAACCTTCCTTATGCCCCCTCCCCCACCCCCATCTAACCATTCCTCCATACACAAAAATAACCACCATATTTACTTCTATCACCATAGACTAGTTTTGCCAGGTTTTTAACTTTATACAGTGTCATACATTTTTATGGCTAGGTATTTATCTTTTTTTCCTTGTCATTATGTAATTATGAAATTTACCCATGTTGGGTACCTGGGGGGGCTCGGTGGGTTAAGCATTCAGCTCAGATCATGATCCCAGGGTCCTGGGATTGAGCCGGGTCATCAGGCTTCCTGTTCAGCAGGGAGCCTGCTTCTCCCTCTCCCTCTGCTCCTCACCCTCCCGTGCCCCAATCATGCTCTCTCCGTCTCAAACAAATAAAATCTTGAAAATATAAAAGAAATGTATCCATGTTATATATAGTATTTCACTCTTTCATTCTTGTATAGCACTGCATTATATGAGTAGCTTCAATTATGAATGCAATTTCTTTAATAAACAGGAGCTTTGAGATTTTATGTTTCATCTTATGTCAATTTTTATAAGTTTGTATTTCAAGATTTGTCCATTTTAACTTAAATGGCATTTGCTTCTCTTTTCATATCTGTGAATCTATAGTAATATCGTCTATATATTCTTTATAGTAGTAAAGGATGTTTGTTTTCTGCTCTCCTTTTCATAATTTGTATTTCTAAAGTGTTCATAAATTCTATAAATCTTTTCAAATAATGACATTTTAATTTGCTGTTTGTTTCTATTTGTTTGATTTCAGGATTTTATTGGTTTATGTTCCTTATTATTTATTTTTCTCTTAGGATTTTTAGCTTTAATTTGCTATGGCTTCTGTTGGACCTTGAGAGGGATACTTAAATAATTATTTTCTTAGAATTTCTTTGTAGTTAATTTATGCTGTGGTTTTCCTCTCAGCTTTTGTTTAGTTGTATTCCACAAGTTTTAATACTTTTAGCTAAATGAAAATAACATTTTTCTAACTGCTATTATGATTCATCTTTGACTTACATAGTATTTAGAAGAGCACACTTTAATTTTCAAACATTTGGAAGATTATCTATTTTTACTCTTGTTATTGATTTCTAGATTAATTCCTTTGTGACTAGACAATAGCCTATGAATATTTTCAAACTTTTGAATTTTGTTATGATTTACTTGATAGCACAGCATATGGTCTAAGTTAGCTAATATCGTTGGGAGATGATTTTCTATGGGTCTCTTGTGTTTCTGTACATCTTTAGAGCAGAGGCCCTGACTCCCCTTATCCTGAATTATATTTTGAAGGATGTTTGTATAACAATCATCTTTGGAAGACAGAGATAGTGTCTTCCCCAGAACAAAAGGCAAGTTTTCTTACAGACTTTGAAGACTGCGTCCCTCTGGACCAGCCAGCAGGCCTGCTTTCTATTCAGTGTGAGAGATAAAGTTTCTAAGCTCATTTGTCTTCTGCAACACAACTCAGTGCATGTACAGATATTACATGACCTTCTTCAAGTCATCCTGTATGAACTGCAGCTTGGAGAACTAACACCAAATATGTTGTTGCTTGTGCAGCTTACTATAATGTGGGTAATAAAACCTAGTGTCTCTGACTCAGGACCCTCATTTCTTCTGCCAGCCTCCATGAAATCATAGCACACTGACATTTTAGATTAAAAATAGGGTGAAATTGGGATGAAGTCAGCAAGGTGGCAGATCAAGAAGCCCTAGAAATTCCTCTCCCCGCCCCCCGACCTTGAAGACACTGACTCAAAATTATTACATGAACCGATTTCCCTTGTAGGAGATCCAGAAACCAGTTAAGAGGCTCCTAGACCCCAGGTAAGTGCAAAACCAGTCACATCAAAGCTGGTAAGAAAATTCATAGTATTCATTCACCATAGTCCTCCCTGCCAGCTCAGTGTGGCATTGTGGGAGGAAACAAAAAAATCCCAGCTTCCAGCTTCTCCCTAGGGAGAGGAAAAAAAGATAGAAACATACATCTAACATTCCAACTTTCTGGTGGGCAGGAGCTGTGCAGCACACTGGTTTGTGTCTTCCCTGTCTCAAAGTGTTGAGCTCTGGACACTTGGAGAAGTAAGAACCCAGGAGAGTTGAGTGGCATGCCCTTGGTCCAGAGGACCTGCAGTATAGCAGATAGAGACCAGTGCAGTGCCATTAGGGAGCTTCTCCCTCAGGCAAACATAAGTCCTTCACTATCAAAAACTATTTTAAGTGTAAATTGATTAAACCCCAATCAGAAGACATAAAGTGACTGAATACATTTTAAAACAAGATAGAAAGAACTATGTGTTGTCTACAAAAGATTCACTTTGGATCTAGGGAGAAACACAGCCTGAAAGTGAAAGGATGGAAAAAGATGTTCCAGCAAATGCTACATGGTAACAACCAAAAAAGAGCATAAATGGCTGTAATTATGTCAGATGAAGTAGATTTTAAGCCAAAATATTACAAGAGAAAATTTATATAATAGACATTATATAATTATAAAAGTGTCAGTTGATCATGAAGCTGTATCATTTATAAATATATATTCACCCAACATAAGAGTATCAATATATGAAGGAAACATTGACAGACCTGAAAAGTTCATCTGTCTGGATTTTCTATCTGCTATTGAAAGTGAAGTATTGAAATACTGTTCTCTTATTATTTTATTGTCTGTACACCAAGAGCAACCAACCTAAAAAAGAATATCAAGAAAAAAAACATTTACAAGAGCATAGAAAAGAATAAATTATTTAAAATTAAAATTAAAGAGAAAGATCTATACTCTGAAAACTACAAAATATTGCAGAAAGAAATGAAAGAAGACACACTTAAATGAAAGCTATCTTGTGTTTGCTGACTGGAAGACTTATTGTTAAAATGTCTACATATATCCAAAGTGATCTTCAAATTAATGTATTCTGTATCAAAATCCCAATGCATTTTTTGCAGAAATAGAAAAACTACATGGAACTTCAAAACCAAACAATCTTCTGAAATACGAGCAAAGCTGGAAGCCCCATCAAGTACTTCCTGATTTTGCAACATATCACATAGCTACATTAGTTAAAACGGTATGGTACTTGCATAAAAACAGACCTATCAAACAATAGAACAGAACAGAGAGCCCCAAAATAAATGCATGCATACATAATCAAGTAATCTTCAACAGGGTATCAAACTATGAAATAAAGAAAGGATAATCTCTTCAACAAATAGTTTGGGAAAACTGGATAGTGACATGAAAAAGAATAAAACTTGATCCTTATATCATGCATGAAAACTAATTCAAAACAAACTAAAGAATTAAAATGTAAGGCCTGAAATTCTAAAACTCCTAGAAGAAAACATAGGAAAAATGCTTTATGTTAGTCTTGGCAATGATTTCTTTGATATGACACCAAAAGCACAGGCAACTGAAGCAAAAATTTACAAATGGGACTCTATTACACTACGAATCTTTTGTATGGCAGAGGAGACAGCATAGGGAAAGGTGACCAGTGGAATGGGGGAAAATATTTGCGAATCATGTATCTGATAAGAGGTTAATCTCCAAAATATATAAGGAACACCTACAACTGAATAGCAAAAAACACAACACAATTTAAAAATGAGCAAGAGATTTATATTGACTTTTCTTTAAAGACATACAAACAGGGATCCCTGGGTGGCGCAGCGGTTTGGCGTCTGCCTTTGGCCCAGGGCGCAATCCTGGAGACCCGGGATCGAGTCCCACGTCAGGCTCCCTGCATGGAGCCTGCTTCTCCCTCTTCCTGTGTCTCTGCCTCTCTCTCTCTCTCTCTGTGTGACTATCATAAAAAAAAAGACATACAAACAACCAAGGGGCATGTGATAAGATGCTCAACACCCCTAACCATTAGTGAATTATAAATCAAAGCCATACTGAGATATCACCTCACACCTGTAAGGAATATCCATTATTAAAAAGGAAACAAATTGCTGTATGAGTTCTAGCAATCTTGGGGTGGAGACTTTTGGGTTTTCTATGTAGAGTATCATGTCATCGGCGAAGAGGGAGAGTTTGACTTCTTCTTTGCCAATTTGAATGCCTTTAATGTCTTTTTGTTGTCTGATTGCTGAGGCTAGGACTTCCAGTACTATGTTGAACAGCAGTGGTGAGAGTGGACATCCCTGTCTTGTTCCTGATTTTAGGGGAAAGGCTCCCAGTGCTTCCCCATTGAGAATGATATTTGCTGTGGGCTTTTCATAGATGGCTTTTAAGATGTCGAGGAAAGTTCCCTCTATCCCTACACTCTGAAGAGTTTTGATCAGGAATGGATGCTGTATTTTGTCAAATGCTTTCTCTGCATCTAATGAGAGGATCATATGGTTCTTGGTTTTTCTCTTGCTGATATGATGAATCACATTGATTGTTTTACGGGTGTTGAACCAGCCTTGTGTCCCGGGGATAAATCCTACTTGGTCATGGTGAATAATTTTCTTAATGTACTGTTGGATCCTATTGGCCAGTATCTTGTGGAGAATTTTTGCATCCATGTTCATCAGGGATATTGGTCTGTAATTCTCCTTTTTGGTGGGGTCTTTGTCTGGTTTTGGAATTAAGGTGATGCTGGCCTCATAGAACGAATTTGGAAGTACTCCATCTCTTTCTATCTTTCCAAACAGCTTTAGGAGAATAGGTATGGTTTCTTCTTTAAACGTTTGATAAAATTCCCCTGGGAAACCATCTGGCCCTGGACTCTTGTGTCTTGGGAGGTTTTTGATGACTGCTTCAATTTCCTCCCTGGTTATTGGCCTGTTCAGGTTTTCTATTTCTTCCTGTTCCAGTTTTGGTAGTTTGTGGCTTTCCAGGAATGCGTCCATTTCTTCTAGATTGCCTAATTTATTGGCGTATAGCTGTTCATAATATGTTTTTAAAATCGTTTGTATTTCCTTGGTGTTGGTAGTGATCTCTCCTTTCTCATTCATGATTTTATTAATTTGAGTCTTCTCTCTCTTCTTTTTAATAAGGCTGGCTAATGGTTTATCTATCTTATTAATTCTTTCAAAGAACCAACTCCTGGTTCTGTTGATCTGTTCCACAGTTCTTCTGGTCTCGATTTCATTGAGTTCTGCTCGAATCTTTATTAACTCCCTTCTTCTCTTGGGTGTAGGATCTATTTGCTGTTTTTTCTCTAGCTCCTTTATGTGTAAGGTTAGCTTTTGTATTTGAGTTCTTTCCAGTTTTTGAATGGATGCTTGTATTGCGATGTATTTCCCCCTCAGGACTGCTTTTGCTGCATCCCAAAGATTTTGAACGGTTGTATCTTCATTCTCATTAGTTTCCATGAATCTTTTTAATTCTTCCTTAATTTCCTGGTTGACCCTTTCATCTTGTAGCAGGATGGTCCTTAACCTCCACGGCAAATTAACAAGGCAGGAAACAACAAATGTTGGAGGGGATGCGGAGAAAAGGGAACCCTCTTACACTGTTGGTGGGGATGTGAACTGGTGCAGCCACTCTGGAAAACTGTGTGGAGGTTCCTCAAAGAGTTAAAAATAGACCTGCCCTACGACCCAGCAATTGCACTATTGGGGATTTACCCCAAAGATACAGATGCAGTGAAACGCCAGGACATCTGCACCCCAATGTTTATAGCAGCAATGGCCACGATAGCCAAACTGTGGAAGGAGCCTCGGTGTCCAACGAAAGATGAATGGATAAAGAAGATGTGGTTTATGTATACAATGGAATATTACTCAGCTATTAGAAATGACAAATACCCACCATTTGCTTCAACGTGGATGGAACTGGAGGGTATTATGCTGAGTGAAGTAAGTCAGTCGGAGAAGGACAAACATTATATGTTCTCATTCATTTGGGGAATATAAATAATAGTGAAAGGGAATATAAGGGAAGGGAGAAGAAATGTGTGGGAAATATCAGAAAGGGAGACAGAACGTAAAGACTGCTAACTCTGGGAAACGAACTAGGGGTGGTAGAAGGGGAGGAGGGCGGGGGGTGGGAGTGAATGGGTGACGGGCACTGGGGGTTATTCTGTATGTTAGTAAATTGAACACCAATAAAAAAATAAAAAAAATAATAAAATAAAATAAATAAAAAGGAAACAACAGAAAAGAACAAATGATGAGGAGTCAGAGCAATTGATGGTACTATTGGTGGCAATGTAATATTTTGAAGTCCCCATGGAAAATGGTATGGATGTTCCTCAAAAAAACTACAAATAAACTGATTCTTTATGATCCAGCAATCCTACTTTTTGGTATTTGTCCAAAAGAGTTGAATACAAGATCTCAAAGAGATGTTTGCATTCCCATGTTCATTGCCGCACCAAACCCATAGATTCAGAAACAAATATCAATCAGTGGACAAATAAATAACGAAAATGTGTATATACACATAATGAAATATTATTCAGTCTTTAAAAAGAAGGAAATACTGTCATGAACAACCATATGGATGAGCCTCAACAACATAATACTCTAAGTCAGTCACAGAAGAATAAATTTTGCATGATTCCACTCATATGAGGTGTCTAAAGCAGACAAATGCATGGATGCAGAAAGTAGAATGGTGCTTGCCAGAGCTTGGGGAGATGGAAAAATTGGGAGCTACTGATCAGTGCATATAAAGTTCCAGTTACACAAGATGAAAAAGTTCTGGAGATCTGCTGTACAACAATGTCCCTATAGTTAATATCGTACTATACACTTAAAAAATTGCAAAAATAAAAATGTTAAGAGGGCAGATTTCATGTTGTGTGAATTTTACAATGATCAATTAATTAATCATGAGAGAAGCTATTGATACAGACAACAATTCAAATGAATCTCTAGGAATGTATTCTGAATAAAAAAAATCCTATTCCAAAAGGTGCATACTGTACAACGCTGTTTTTTTTTTAAGATTTTATTTATTTATTCATGAGAGACACAGAGAAAGAGAGACAGAGACAGAGACACAGGCAGAGGGAGAAGCAGGCTCCCCATAGGGAGCCCGACGTGGGACTCGATCCCCAGACCTCGGATCACACCTTGAGCCAAAGGCAGACGCTCAACTACTGAGCTACCCAGGCATCCCTACAAAGCTGTTTTTATATATTGTTTTTCAAATGACAAAATTTTAGAAATAAAGGAGAGATTGTCAAGGAGTGGTTGTCAAGGTTAGAGACAAAGGGAAGAGAAGGTAGACGTGGTTATAAGAGTACAACAGGAGGCACCTGGATGGTTCAGCGGTTGAGCATCTGCCTTTGGCTCAGGTAGTGATCCCAGGGTCCTGGGATTGAGTCCCAAATCCAGCTCCCCACAGGGAGCCTGCTTCTCCCTCTGCATATATCTCTGCGTCTCTCTGTGCTTCTTTCATGAATGAATAAATATAATCTTAAAAAACAAAAAAAGAGTACAACAGAAGGCAGTCCTGGGCTGATGGACTGCCCAGTATCCACATTTGTCATAAAGTAGCATAGACCAAAATACATAAACACATACACATAAGTGCAAGTAAAACTGGGAAAATTTAAATAATATCAATGAATTGTATTAATTTAAATACCTTGGTTGTAACATTATCCTATAATTTTATAAAATATTATCATTAAATTGGGAAGAATGTAAAAGGAATCTCTGTATTATTTCTTCCAATTACATGTGACTCTACAATTATCGCAACCAAAAACTCCCGAAAGAAAAAAAAGTCAAGTGAAATCTCAGATCCTTTACAATTATTGACAATGTTCAATATACTTTTATACAACGTGTATTACACAGTTTTGGGTTTCGATATTTATAAATGTTTTTTAGATCAAGTATGTTAATGGTTCTGTCTCCTAGATCTCTACTGACCTTTTATTTGTCTTTTGTTCTAACAGTTATTAAGATGATTTGCCTATGATGTAGATTTTTTTATGTTCCTTTTAGCTCAGTCAGGTTTTCCATTTTATATTTTGAGGCAACATTAATAGTTATATGCATTCTTAATATTACTACATCTTCCTATTAAATTAACCTTCTATTATTATAAAATGTCACCCTTTATATTTTACAATAGTTGCATCATTGGATTTTTATTATTTTTATAGTAATGTAGTTACACTGATTTTCCTATAGACCAACAACCAGCAAAGCAGAGCTGAAGGTCAAATCTGGCACACAGCCTGGTTTTGTATAGCCTGTGACTAAAAAAATGGTTTTATATTTGCAAAGAGCTGCAGCAACAACAACAAAAGAATAATATGCAACAGAGACCATACGTGTTTCACAAAGTTAAAAATATTTACAATATGGGCCATTACAAAAACCTTCCCAACCACCGCTTTAGATAGTGTTTGCATGATATATCTTGTTATATCACTTTAGTTTTTGTTTTTCTGTGTCCTTATACCTAAGGTATGCATCTTACTTTTAATCCAATCTGATATGCATCATCTTTAATTGATGAATTCAAATTATTTACTTTTAATATAAATATTGATATATTTGAGTTGAAATATATCATCTCTGTAGCTTTCAAATCATTCCATCTATTCTTTGATCCATTTTTCCACTTGTTTGCCCTCTATGAGAGCAACCAAGTTTTAGTATTATTTAATATTTCTCCTTCCATTAACATCACTACATTTATATATTTATGTGTTTGTGTATTTATGTATGTACATATGTATCGGTTTGTTTATTTTAGTTGTTAGCCTGGATATTATAATTTGCATTATGAATCTATTGAAGTCTATTTTTTTAAAGTCTATTTTAATTTAGTACTTTTATCCAGTCTCAGACAATACACAGACTATGTTAGCTATGTTAGTCTGCTCAGGCTGCCATAATGGAATATCACAGACAAGATGGCTTCAACAACAGAAAAGTATTTTCCCACAGTTTTAGATCTAGAAGTCAAAGGTCAAGGTGCCAGCAGTGTTGGTTTCTGATGAGGCTTCTCTCCTTGAGTTGCAAATAGTTGCCTTTTGTGTGTCCTCTCATGGCCTTTGCTCTGTGAGTGCATAGTAAGAAAGAACGTACTAGTGTCCCTCCTCTTCTCATAAGGACACCTGTCCAGTTGGATCAGGTCCCCACCCTTATAATTTTATTCAACTTTAATTATCTCCTTAAAGGCTTTATTTCCAAATCCTGCCACATTTCGGTTTAGGGCTTCAACATATGAATTCCGAGGGGATACCACTCAGTCTATAACAGACTCTATAATATTTTAACTGCAATTACCCTTCCTCTCAAATTTATGCTACTTTGTCATATATTATAGTATTAAGCCCCATGTGACATTAGTATTTATTTTTTAATGGACAGTATCCACTTATGGTTATTCCCTTATAATGATCCTTTCTTTTGTTTTCATTTCTTCTCATGATTCAGGCAGGCTTCCATCTGCAGTCATCCTTCTGTCAGAAAAATTTCTTTAGTATTTCTTCTAATGAATGCTGGTAAACACAAAGTATGGGATATTATTCATATAGCCAAGATTTGGAAACAATCTAAATGCTTACTGATGGATGAATGGATAAAGAAAATGTGGCACATACATACAATAAAATAGTATTGAGCCTTCAAAAAAAATCCTGCCATTTGTGACACAGATGAAGCTAGAAGACATTATGCTAAATGAAATAAGCTAGTCACAAAAGGACAAATACAGCATGATTCCACTGACATAAGATATTTAAAATTGTCAAACTCATAGATGCAGAGGACAGTGGTGGCTGTCAGGGGATGAAGAATGGGACATGGGAAGTTATTTTTCAACCAGGACAAAGTTTCAGTTACACAGACGAATAAATACTTGGTCTTCTGCATAACATTGTACCTATAGTTAACAAAACCATATTGTCAACCTCAAAATTTGTTAAGAGGCTATATCTCATGTTAAGTGTTCTTACATAGATAGATAGATAGATAGATAGATAGATAGATAGATAGATAGATAAAATTTTAAAATTCTCTCATAAGTAAAAATGTAATTTTACTTCTTTTGGAAGTTGGGTGGGTAACACAAGCAGAAAGAATAGAGAAGGAGCTCTGCCTTATAGAATTGTTTAAAAATCCAACACATTTTAATCTTTGAGTCTCACTGAATAAAGGAATGGTGTGCTTTAGAATTTATCTTTAATTTTGAAAAATAGGGGCTCCTAGGTGGCTCAGCCAGTTTAGCCTCCAACTCTTTATTTCAACTCAGGTCATGATCCCAGGGTTATAAGATCGAGTCCTGCCTTGGGCTCCATGCTGAGCATGGAGTCTCTTAAGATTGTTTCTCTCCCTGCCCCTCCCTCAATCTCTACCTCTAATTTTGAAAAAATATTTTTTTCTGAAAATAGAAATAATAAAATAAACAAGGGGTTTTTGTCCCCAAAACTTTGTTTATATTGTTATTCTATGGTGTTTATTTCAAATATTTTTTAGTTGTTCAAAAATTAGTACCATCCTATCCCTGGTTTTTTAATGAAATTTCTATGGCAAGTCTTTAATAAAAATACAGCAGAGAACTCATGGGAGGCATGACAGCATCACCAGGATGAAGCATGCTATTTCATTTATAAGGATGTGTCTACTATGAAAGTCTCTAGGCACATAGAAAACACATAATGATTAATAAGTCAAAAGAAAAGCAAAGTCACATTCCTTTTCCATCCCCTGCCATTCTAGAAAGGCCAACAATTCTGCATTTTGCCTATTCCATTTCCATATGTTTTTTCATTCCCTAGAAGTGTATGTTAATCGCTAGGGAAAGGGGGTAAAAATAAGCACTAGGAACACTATTTCTGTTTTAATTTAAATACTAAAATTCAACAGTAGCTACTTAAACTGGGGTCATATATCACCAGGATATATTACTGTAAATACTTGTGATTACAAGTACATACTGTCAGAGGATCATACAAAAAGAAGACAGAGGAGATTCCCAGTTAACTAGGGGTGTACACTAAAACGTTGACAAAGTTACAATTAAACTCTTAGAAATTTTCTGAATCAGAAAATAAAAGGCTCATTTGAAATGTTAAGGAGCCAATTACTTTCATGTTCATCAACACGTGTCTTCCCTTACAAGCGTCCTCTTAAAATTTCCAGTGCAGTCTCAGTAGGCAAGCTCTATTACTCCAAATAAGGCTTTTAGTTCCAATTTGATTGGTCACCTTGCTTTCTAATCTTTACCTACTATCAAAGAGTTTCTCTTATTAGCAACCTGATAATTTGGTGAATCTAGAAGTCTATCAGGTGTTTAGAATAATATACACGGAAGAAATGGTTTTTAAGTTAAACACTTGAAACTCCTCTTTCAGTAAGTTGTGTGTGTGTGTGTGTGCAGAAGGGGAGAGTGTTGCACAGAAAAAGAAAACATAAGAACAACACTACAAGTGACCATAACCTTAGACTCTCTTTGACTAAGGCCTCTCAAGGTTAAATCGCTTAAGGTTGGTTATGAGTGCAACACTGAGGCCAGAAGTTTGCTACTGCTCCTGGCATTTCAAGAGCTCGGAGGAATAACATCCTGCAGAGCTGAGACTCGAGCCTCTGTGGAGGGAGCATCAGTCAGCTGGCCCGGACACCCCTGAGCCAGCAGGACCGAACTCATCCTTGGAGGGCAGAAAAGGCTGGAAACTGGTAGCAACCATTACTCAAACCAAATGCTGAAGGTCGCAGGAGTGGCTCAGTGGTTGAGCATCTGCCTTTAGCTCAGGTTGTGACCCTGGGGTCCTGGGATCGAGTCCCAGATCAGGCTCCCCGCAAGGAGCTTGTTTCTTCCTCTGCTATGTCTCTGCCTCTCTCTGTGGGTCTTTCATGAATAAATAAATAAATTATTTTTTAAAATGCTGGGATGAAGGGCCACTATGAGAGAGAGCAGTCAGGAAGGAGTCTCCTCGATTCCTCCAGACTGCAGTTAGTGCACCCTTGGGAGAACCTGCCCCCGGAGTCCTCTAGCAAAGATAAACTCTAACCTCTAGGCTTGGCAGAATCCCAGTGGCAGGAATCCCAGAGCAAAGAATAGATGGAATCCAGGGAAGGGTTTGGAGCTGCAAGACAATGCTTACCAACCAGCACTCTTAGGGAGGTGCTTAATTTCCTAGAGGGCACTGCCATTTGAGATCTAATTAACATATGCATTGAAAAAGTGAAAGGGAAGGGGTACCTGGGTGCTCAGTGGTTCAGCTTCTGCCTTTGGCTCAGGTCGTGATCCCCAGGTCCTGGGATCGAGTCCTGCAGGGAGCCAGCTTCTCCCTCTGCCTATATCTCTGTGTCTCTCTCTGCGTGTCTCACATGAATAAATAAATAAAATCTTTAAAGAAAAAAAAAAAAAGCCAGCCAGCCAGAGGGCCTGCAGTAAACACAAATATAGAGATCAATGCAGTTCAGTCACAGAGCTGGGACACAAGCAAATCACAGCTCGAGAGCCAAAAGTGATCAAAGAGGAATTTCATTCTCTGACCTCTTAGATGACATGAAAGTGACTGAAATAAATACTCTTTAGAAACACCCATTAAAGTGCCTTTTGTTTCCAGTCCACTTTTCTCATAGGTTTCTTTCTTAACCCTGTGCCCACCCCATCCAAAAGAGAAAAGAAATCTTCCTCTATTCCCAGTCCCTGAGGTTTCTTTCCTCCTCCTTCCCACTGTGTCATTAATTATAATTCTATCATTTGGGCATTCATTATAATTAATTATCAACTAGATTCTTTCCCTCTAACACATTAATATTCCCCTTGTGATCAATTGATTGCACTAATGACCTCAGTTCTTCACCCCTTCTGTATTTATGGTCTTTGGCACAAAACTCTATAGCCCCCACTACCTGCACATAGGTCGTGGCCATGGGATTTGTTTTGGCTACTGAAATTTTGGAAAGTGGGACCCAAGGGCTTGCCAAAGCATTCGCCCAACTGGATTTGCTCTTATTCTTTCTCTTTGACACCACCATAGGACTATGTCTGGGCTAGCCTGCTGGAGGGTGAGAAATACTTGGTCAAGAGATTTCTGCTATCCTAACTGGTGGCCAATCTACATCAGATTTGTACATAAACCCACTCAAGATCAAAAATAGCCCCCCCAAGCCCAGATGAAATCTCTGATCCTTTATTGGTGGGTTAAATAAACTATTATTACACTAAGTTCCTGAGATTTGAGGTGATTTGTTACACAGCATTATCATGGCAGCAGGTAATCATTATACACTTTAACAGGAGCAAAATAGGGTTGACAATTATACTATTCACTTAGATAGTTTGAGGAAAGAAGAAATTGGGTGAAAATTTATTCATTAGTAGCATCCTCTGGTACATTTCAATGAAATTAAAACACACAGACAAAAACAAGGACTAATTCCAAAGTAAAACAGAAGATGAGTAGCCTGTTTACAAGAAAAATAAGATTACTATCAAGACTTAGAGCTGATTCAGAGTAACTCCATTTTTAAAAAACTTCAAATAATATAGTCAAACTTTTCATTACAATTTCCTAAAAATCTTCTAAATCTAACAGAAAATGATAAAAAAGCAAAGATGTACTCCGGAATTTCCTTTTTAAAATTTTGATCAGATTTTGAAATACTTTTTGTTCATTCATTCCCTTATTCAGAATTATCCATTGCTCTCAAAGACCTTTTCATGCCCTTCTAAAGAGATTGAATGAATGAAAGATGTAAATCATATTAATAAAAAAAAAATCCTATATTTTTACTCTGATCAGTCTCCAAGAAGAGTTTTGGATAAGTTAAAGAAAAAAATAAAAAATAAATAAATAAATAAAAAATAAAAAAAAAAAGAAAAAAAGAAAAAAATCACTATGTCTGTCTGGAATCTTTCTCAATCAAGTTTTGTTGCTTTGTTTTGTATTACTATATTGGGTCATTCCAGGGAGGAAGAGAATGGGTAACCAGCCACTTCCCACTCCAAACTGAAGAGAACTGAAGTTTTCAGCAGATTATTCAAGATGAATACCAAGAAGAGAAAGAAGTAAAAAGATATAGACACCCATCAGTATGCCTACCTGCCCTGTACTCATAACCTCATATCCACAGCCCAACGTATAAAAAAAGAAGAAAGAAATGACTAATTCAGACCATGGTACATAGAAAGTTCAATGATTCTGAGAGGGCTCTCCTTTCTATGCTACTGCCTCCTTCCTTTGCAGACCTACTCTTATTTTCTTCACCTGCCACACTTGGCCAGGACCTCCATCTTGTGTTAAGCATCAGTTAGAATGAACATCTTTGGACAAGGGGAAGCTACTGAAGTAATGAATAGAGAATCCATATAAGAGAAACTGAAGAATAAATGACATTGGCACACAATTAGGGAGAGCGATCAAAGAGGTAAAATAACAAGTCTAGAAATAGACCCAAGAATATCTGGGAAAGTAGACATGATAAAGATCCCACTTCAAGTCATTGAGGAAAATGTTTAATAACATTGAGGCAACCAGATAGGTATCTGGAAAAGACTGAAGTTGGACCCATACCTCAAAACTTACTTCAGGTATATCAATGTTTTAAATATACGGACATGAAATAATAAAAGTTAGAGAAGAAATTTTTTTAAAAAATTAAATAATTTCAAAGACATCTTTCCAAACTTTATATCTAAATTCAATTTTGCTTTAACACAATAATTGTTTAATTATGAAAGCATCTCTCAAAAGTTAAATGACAGAGTGAGAAAAAGCACTTGCACTTATATTCTAGACAAAAGATAAATTTCTCTAATACATAAAATGTCCTATAAATCAAAAGTGAAGTGCAAAATAACGTATAGTATGCTTCCATTTATGTAAAAAGACTTTAATATATGAATTTGTTATATGTAAGTGAAATATTTCTGTAAATATGAAAAATTACTAATTATTGGTTGTTCCCAGGAAGGGGAAATGAGTGATCAGGGTTCAGAAGAGAAAGATTTTCACTCTATAGTCCAATGAAATTTTATTTTTTTAAAAGATTTTACTTATTTATTCATGAAAGACACAGAGAGAGCCAGAGACACAGGCAGAGAGAGAAGCAGGCTCCCTGTAGGGAGCTGGATGCAGGACTCTATCCCAGGACCCCAGGATCACGACCTGTCAAAGGCAGATGCTCAACCACTAAGCCACACAGGTGCCCCAGTCCAATGAAATTTTAAATTATAAACTCTATGAATGTATTATTCAAAATAAATAAGCAAAAATTGAATTAAACTTTTAAATTTCTAAATAACAAATAACTGGTATCCTCATATTTGACTCGGGATTATTTTCCTGTACAAAAAAAAAAAAAATCTAAATCATAAAGCTTCACACACATGAGGTTTATTTCTCACTCCATAAAGTTTGACACATGTTGGATGGCCCTTGTATACCTAATACCCACAATAGCTGAAATTTGAGGCCTTCAAGGTTGGCTGCATTGGGAGATAGGTATGAAAAGATACATTGGCTCTAAACTGCCCAAGACCAGAACTAACACACATCATCTCTACAGTCCATTGGCCACAACCAGTCCTATGGTCCCCAACTGACTACAGGAAAGGTCTTAAAAGGAAGAGCATGTGTGGAAAACCTGGAGGTCATCCCTGCACTTTCCTCCTTCGGTAAATTAGTTTTCAAACAAAGGTCTTATGGGGTGCCTGGGTGGCTCAATAGATTGAGTGCCCAGTTTGAGATTTCTGCCCAGGTCATAATCTCAGGGTCGTGAGATCAAACCCCACCTCTGGCTCTGCTCTGAGCATGGAGCCTGCTTGGGATTCTCTCTTCCCCTCTGCCCTGGCCCCCGGCTAGCTCGGGCTCTCTCTCTGTCTCTCTTTCTTTCTCAAAACAAACAAGCGAACACCAATAGAGTTCTTAGCAGTTGTTACTTGATGTAACCTCTGTTTTATGTATGGTTTGGGTTTTACCGTATTAAAAAGGCATATTAATATTGCAAATAAAGACACATAGATGAGACCCCTAGGATGTCTTAGGACTCCCAGCTATGTCTTGCCTTAAATGTAGAAGAAGGAAATTTGACCAAGCAGTAAGGGTAAATGTACTGATGGTCAATCTAGATTTGGGTATCCCTTGAATGTTTGAGTTTAGTCATTTTCAGCCACGCCAGCTACAACTCAACAATGGTAGTCCACACAGTGGCTGGCCTGGGTTTGGGAGGCAGAGGAGCTCATGCTATCCATTTAGTCAGGATCCTTGTGCCAAGTTTTCCCGTGAACAGCTAGTGAGGGCCACTGAGTGCAATCTACCTCCACAGATTATAAAGAAAGTCTAGAAGGAAGCTAATGCAATGTTCTGACGTCTATTTTTATCCTGGAAAGAACTGTTTGTCTCTCAGTTCTGCTCTGAGTCCATTTTGCCAAACTGAGCTTTATTACTTTGCAGCGAGAGAAGTGAGGTCTCCCAAAAAGTCGAAAGAAAGCAATGAAATAGAGACTCTACATTGTCCTTCCAGATCCTGTGGGATGAAGGGTAGACGTGAGTTAGCAACATAATTTAGTTTGTCTCCTTTTTGCAAAAGTGTTTATTTACCAGAAAGATTCCTGCATCCAATTCTAAAGCATGCCAGCTGCCTAAAAGAGAGGCTCAGAGAGGCAGAAAGCTTTGGTCATCGGGACCTGTATTGAGGGATTACTCCCCAGGAGAAGTGAAAAGAGAATTCTAGAAGAGATTGATCAGCGTTTCAGCAGAGGAACCAAAGTAAGTGAAGTGTATCTTAACATGTCATTTTAATGAGGCATGAAAGTGACTGCAAGAGTAATGTGTGAACAGGGCATTTTGCCCCCTAAATGCATTCTATTTTTGTTTACCTTATAATGAAAACACCACAGGGTCAGGGTGGGCTGTCACAAGCAGAATGTTGAGTCATGAGCACACCCTACTGGTTTGGTACGAGACAACGATAAAAGACAATAGAAATTCTCAAAGATTTTTTTTGACTTTTTATTTAAACTATGAACATAACAAAGCATAATATTTTGTAATTTTTGTCATACTATACAATATGTACAATATGTACATCTTCATTCAGATTAATATATATAATACATTTATTTTGAGAGAATCAAATCTTTTCTGAGGCTTCGGATGACTTCATATGCTTCCCTTCCCTCTTTCTCTATTTTTATCATTCTTTTAACACTTTCAGCTCTCATTTAGTTTTGGCAGACTCTGGATGCACCCCTAGGAGGACTCTTTTGAAGTGAGTCGGTCTGATCCTGGATCCGCAGAGCCACCTGCAGATGTCACACTGAAACAGTGCTCCTGACACACCACCTGTTTTTCCTTGTTCTCCTTCAATTTTTGCTTTCATCAAGCAAATTCTTCAAACAGCTGGGTGGTGCCAACACATGGAGCCCCCTGGGGAGTACATTTTTTTTTTTCCACACTGGAAAACCAAACTCAATTGCTCAGTCACATTTGGAGTACTTTTTCCACTCCGCGGATACTTTACTCATGTTAGCTGTATTTGAATTAGAAAATTGCAACGTTTTCAGCCACACAAGAGGAACACAAATTAATCTAAGCATGAATTTTAGGGAAAGATCAATAGGTAGCCATAAGTATGTGGCTAAAAGAATGTGTCACGTGATCATTTCCAACTACTGTCTTCCTGACCAAAGAGAGTTATTTAGGAAGAGATGCTCGGTGAATCACAGTGATGAACTAAGAGTTTGGGATTTATTCTTTTGCTTTGTTTTGTTTTGTTTTGTTTTGTTTTTCACCTAGTACTAGTGATCAAGGCTCCCTGGCTATTTTTATATCATGATTTTACTGCATCTCCATAGCAGTGCACTGAAATTTTATTATTACTATATTCTCAGGCTCCAGACATTAAGGGATGAGGAGCAAGTAACAAAATTCCTATAAGTAAACACAGGCAAAGGAAAGCAAAATTATCATTCTACTTTCGTGTAACCCAATCTTTTGTTTTAGAGATCAGAAAACTATATGCATACCATGGTACAAAAGGAATTTCTTCCCAACTTTTATATTGTTCAGGCATAAAAAAAAAAAAAGTTAAGAACAAATATTAAACCTCTTCTAGTATAATGAAATAAAACTCAAAAAATAATCTTGTGCAGGCACAAAATATAATTAATATTTGGCAATATTTGCCCTCCATGTGTTTTTGGCTCACAGCTAACTCTGACCCAAAGAACTTCCCACCACATTATTCATTTTACAATAACAACATTCCTTAATTTGAGGTTTACTCTTTCAAAACTTGGACTTACACTATGGTGTTAAAATTAAAATCTGCTAGACAATTGTATAAAAATGGCAAAGTAAATTCTGTGAGTCCAAGTGCTGTAGCTATATATTTCTGTTACCTCTCTGAAACCCAATATGCATTCCGCTAACAGATAAATCTAACAAAACAGTTTTGATTATATCCCTCAAAAGCCTTTAATGGCTACAAAATTAGATTTTAAAGTCTTATCCTAACATGGGGCCCCTTCAGTCAACTTCTCCATCCCGGGCCCTTACAATCCCTGTTTGGACACACCCATATTCCAGCCTAACTGAATTATTTTGTTTCTTTGACCATATCGTATGCCTTTTTCAGTGTGACTCTGCTGGCATCCAAAAACTACCATTGATCAACTCAAATTTCCTTCAAATCACATTCAGTAACAGTGATGATAACAACAATGATAAGAGAAGCAGCCAGCACTGGTGAGGGCTCATTGTGTGCCAAGCATTGAACGAAGCACTCCACGCACGTCATATGAACTAAGCACTTTTCACGCGTGAGAGTTCATTCATTGCTCTTGACAAGCCTAGGTGGTCGATCCTGCTGTTAAGGAGAAACTAAGATACCGTAATATGCAACTTGTCCAAGGTCCCGTAGCTTGTATGAAGAAGAACCCAGAAGGAAAATGACTTCTCTCTCATGAGCATTTCTTGATTTCTCAAATGCTGTAAAGTAAAAAGTCCCAGAAGTAAAATTGCTTTCCTTAACACCACCTGAATTTTCTGTGTTGCTGTTTAGATACAATGACTTTTTTTTTTTTTTTTAATTTAGCTGGAATAGCAGTTCCTAGAACGTGATTCCCTAAGAGAATCGGCAAGATCAAAACTATTCTGTAATAATAGTCTGCCTTTTATCAGTGTTTCAACCTTTACACCGATGGTACCAAAGCAGTGGTGAGTAAAACTGTTGGAGCCTTAGCACAAATCAAAGCAGTGGCACCAAACTACACCAGAATCTTGTGTTCTTCCAGCAGTTGCCCCAGAGCCTGTGTTCTTGACGCCAGTGCATTCACAGGGGATAAAGTTCCATTTAAGAATGTCCTTGAGAAAGCATAACATTTATTAATTTTATTAAACCTAGACCCTTGAGAACATGTCTTGAACATTCTGTGGGCAAAATGGAAAACTTCTATGAGGTACATACCAAAGTACAATGGTTGACTCAAGGTAAAACACTTGGGTGATCGAATTACAACCGAACTAGTTTGTTTTGTTTTGTTTTGTTTAGTTTTAATGGAACACTATTTTTACTTGAAAGAGGAACTGAAAGACAAAATATGGTTATTCAACCTTGAGTATTTGGCAGGCATGTTCCCCAAACTGAATGAAGTGAGCCTGCTCCTTCAAAGAAAGCAATTGACGATATTTGTTGCCAGTGATAAAATTGGATTTTCAAGCAAAACTTAAAATTTTAAGACTCTGATTTCTTTACCATATTGGCAGTTTCCCAATATTTACAAGCTTTCTCATGAGATTAGTGTTATGTTAATGACTGCTTTTTCTTTTTATTGTAGAATAAAGTGAGTTAACATTTGTAAGATCTGCATGTCAGTGCACCAGTGTTTCATAGTGACCAATGCACAATGTTACAAAATCATACATGGATAAAAGATCCATTTGAAGTGCAAGATAGGCCAACAGATTTTAGTGGAACAGAATACAAAATGTTCATGGGTTTCATTTCAGATTCCACACTGCAATGAATCTTCAATAAACTGACGTTTCTTATGCTGTGATGTAATACCAAAAATATACAACCAAATTATCTGCAAAAATGTTAAACTACTTATTTTTTCAGCTTCATAAGTCAGATGAGTTATGAAATCAGGATTTCTTTGTATGCTTCCACCAAAACGATATATTTCATAGACCAAAGCAGATACATGTGAGAATCGTGGCCTCTTCTAATAATCCAGACATCTGACTAAAGAGATTTTTCAAAAATGTAAAACAATGTTAAGCTTCCCGGTTTTTTTAAGAATGAAGTTATTTTTCACAAATGTTATGTCTAACATAATATTTTATCACCGTTTTAAAATTGATTAATAAATATTTTAATTTTTTACTTTCAAATTCATAATATACATTCTTACGGGATTTTCAATAAATTTTAAGAGGCACATGGATTCTGAGACTAAGGTCTGAGCCAGGTTATCATCTTTCCTTAGAGACTACACCTTGCTGGATTCTTATACACTATTCTCCAAAGGATGAACATGCATAGGAAACACACTAATCCACTATCTTTTTTGTGTGTGTAAGATTTATTTATTTATTCATGAGAGACACAGAGGGAGAGAGAGAGAGAGAGAGAGAGAGGTGGAGACATAGGCAGAGTGAGAACCAGGCTCCTCGTAGGAAGCCCAATAAGGGACTTGATCCTGGATCCTGGGATCACGCCCTGAGCCAAAGGCAGACGCTCAACTGCTGAGCCACCCAGGCGTTCCCACTAATCCACGTATCTTGAGTATATTTAATTTTACCAGTGAGCACCCAATTTAACACTCACTGTTGTAATTAGAAAATATCAAATTCACAAATTAAAATCATTTCTGACATTCACTATGTGATTAAAAAAGCCTCATGTGCTGACCAAGAGGGAGACATGAGCATACAGAGTAACTGGAACGTGGACTTTCTCAGCAGAATTCCAGCTGACGACACCTGGAGTTTGGATTCCCTATTAGAATTCAGAATTCAGCAACTGAGTTTTAACTTAATCATAATAAGAATCAGGTAATACAATACCATCTATGCTGAAGTGTTTAAAGTAAAACTATAGACATTTTAATGCCCAACCAGATGCCACTTGTCATTGAATCTTCTAGTTCTTTTTATGTGTCTCTTTCAGGATACATAGTTATAAAATCTCCCAATTCTTAGTGAGAAGCTTTGTGTGCATTTATTCTATTCCCTAGTCTCTTCACAAATTCTGACATATTACCTATCCCACCACTGCAAACTATAATTAGGTAAACCAGATATGAAGGAAGCAAGCGAAAATTAACTATGAGTGCTTGCTAGCAGGAAGCTGGGCAGATGGAACATGTAATTTCAGGAATACACAGAGATCAACAGTAAATAGTAAAGAAGAAATGAATATTCCAATGATAAATGAAATACAGCAACAAGTATCCAGGAGTAGATATACTTAGCCACATATACGTAGGATAACAAACATTCAAAGATAGTCTACGTAAAGACCTTGTAACTCAGCAGGAACTCAAGGGTAGGACCGGAGTCCTGAGAGTGAAATAAAATAGAAAGTGGAGTTCATAATCTTAGAGACATTTGACCATTAATGAGTTATGAGTTTAAAGACTCAGGAATAGGGGAACAAGACAATATTCCAGTTACCAGTCTATCAGAATACATAATTAATAAATATATAATTTTTATTTTGGTTAAGAGATGACTTTAAACATACTGGAAATTTCACCCTTACTATATGAGCCTGTGAATAAAGTAACAATGACTTTGATATAATGTGGATAAATAGAATCAGTAACACAGAAGGACAGCTTCAGAACTGTAACTCTTAAAAGCATTTGGGAGAAAATAATTCAAACCCAAGCACAATTTCAGAGTTGAAAAGAAAAAAAAAAGTCTGGATTTTAATCCTCGCTTGATCACCTTCTAGAAATACAATAGTAAAAAAAGAGGGGAGCAATTTCTCTCAAACTCATTTTTTTTTAATTTTTATTTATTTATGATAGTCACAGAGAGAGACAGAGAGAGAGAGGCAGAGACATAGGCAGAGGGAGAAGCAGGCTCCATGCACCGGGAGCCCGACGTGGGATTCGATCCCGGGTCTCCAGGATCGTGCCCTGGGCCAAAGGCAGGCGCTAAACCGCTGCGCCACCCAGGGATCCCTCAAACTCATTTTTAACATGGAAGATAATATCTTCGCATTAGGGTAGTTAGGACTATTTGATATTATGTGTATAAAAAGCATAGTACAAATAAAGTATGTTAGTTGTTTATTAATTTTAACAATAAAGGTCATTGATTTTGATAGCAACAGGATTTTAAAAACTAGCTATTATTGTCATTTCGAAGAAGAAAATATATTTCCATGTGCCATGGCAGCAAGAAACAAATATTAAAAAAACATTAAATGTTACATTGTTAAAAGTGTATTTTAAATGGAAAGAGAAAGTGCTAATGGTAGTGCAAAAAAATTGTTATGTTTCTCATAACAAATATGCTCAGGAGTTTTATTAGCATGCAACAAAGGCTTCAAAGGGTTTGGAAATGTTGAGCAACCAAAATTCAGAAATATAGATAAATTTCTGAATAGAAGTAGAGGCAAAGAAAAAATTATTTAAAAGTTTATTTAAAAGCCTACAAAATTAAGTCTGAAAAAGATACAAAGTGTAAGATAGGTGAATTTTATTTCCTCAGATTTTCCACATGAAGAATTTATACTAATCTATCGATGAATTAAAAATTAAATAATTTCCAATATCTCCTGTACTTTAACTTGGAATAATACATAAATCTTTGAATAAATATGATTTATTTCTCTACAAGATAGTCATTAAAAAAGTTTTTTTAATTAATGCTGTCCTGAAATTCAAAGAACTTTGAGGTATGTTATGAGACTACTTACAAATATCTTAATCCCTATTGTACCACAGTATCTTGACAGAGGTATTTCATATTGTCCTAGTTCTCCCCTCCCTCAAAAATGATTATCACATAGATGACAGAAATAAAAACACCTAACCTGTGAGGATGACCACATGATTACCTAATCTGAATTGAAGAAGACAAATTCTTCATGGTAAGTTGAAATGCTCTAAACCAGCTGTCTTCAAACTTTGGAATGCATACACCCAGGTGTACGTTAAGTCTTTCCATGGGGTATCAAGACATGAACTTCCAAATTCTCAACTTCCATGTGCTTAAATTACCACACACACGTACACTGTCTTAAATTGATCCTCTTGAGAATACACTTTTAATTGAGCTTCAAGACCTTTTGTCCAATCTCTCTCTCAAGATGGTACTTGCTCATCTCGGAGTTACTGCAGTCCATTTTCTGGGGTGTAAAAACTTCTGGGAAGCCAAACAGAGGTATAAAAATATTACTATTGGTGTTGAGAAAGGAAATGATTAATGACTGGTAATAAATCTTTTCATAAGTCAGGTAGTTTACAATTCTTTGTTTTGAACAAAATTAAGGCAAGACCCAACTGGTAGTGATCTATTATCAAGATGGTTTCTAATAATCTGTGATTTGGAATGATAACTAGGAAGGACTGCAAAGAATTATGCCAAATTCTAATAATAAAACTTCTTCTGTTTCTACCTGCTTATCTATGTGATAAGGTTTCTGAACATGTACATCTAAGCTAACAAAAATGATATAATTAGAATTCTATTTGAACACTGTCTAAATCTAGCAACAAGAAATATTTAGATACATAAATTAACATTTAAAAGTTCCACCCAGTAAAAGACTTATAAAGAGATGCACTACCAAATTTCTTAATTTTGTATTTAAATACTATCTCTCAAAAATTTAGTATATATAAAAGTTATCAATGTCATACAAATAAAACTATAGTGAAGATCCAATTCAGAAAAAAAATCATTTATCAGAGATTTACAACCACAGGAAATTCTAAAATTGTATATTCTAATTATGCGTAATATACATGTGTTCTTTTTACATGGAAGTATAAGATGATCAGCAGAAGGCATTCAAACATAAATATATTTTCTATATTTTTAAAATACATAATGGTTCATAGTAAATCGCTATGGTATTTAAATTCCATGAGATGCAATTCAAAAAATGAAGTAGCAGTTTCAATTTAGTTATGTTCATTTACCATATGGTGGAAGGGTTTTTTTTTAAGTTTCAATATTTATATTTATAATGAAAATTTTAAAATGGTCAGTTAAATATGAAGTTATCCATAGTTTCACAAAATCCCTTAAGAGGTCCGTGAATAAAAGTTTGAAGTAGAGTGCTCTAGTCTAAATCACAGATACCAGAAGATATTCATTTGAGACTGATACTAAAACCTCACATTGATCACTACAAACAAGGAAGAAAATAGTTGCTTTTTTTTATTTTGTTTCTTGCTTTTTGTTTTTTGTTTTTCAGTTCAGTGATAATGTCTGGTCTCTGTCGCCTCACCACATAAGATTTATGATTTTGAATGAATAATCAGCAGTGACCATGATTTGTTTTTAGAAAATTTCTCTTTGAAATTTACCTTGATCTTGATAAATTACTGCAGGTTGATCTATATGGGAAAAACTGGCACCAAAAGCTGCAACTGCTTTGAGAGGGGCTTTATGTGATTATTAGATTTCAAAGCCATGGAGCTGTTGCTAATCTTCAAGAACTCTAAACACGATTGTTTGTGAACACCTCCTTCTTCCTCTAATCTTTCCTCTCTCCCATGTTCTCCAATGCCATCTAAAATACCCATTGATTTCCTTTGAATCAAAAGTTTTAGCAATCTGAATGCCATGTATTTCAAATAATTCATCTAACAGTGTGAAGCATTGGGTAGTACAACTGCTGAGCACCCAGGCATAGTAAAGCGTATCTCCTCTAAGCACTTAAAAATCAGACTGACTATAAAAGTCACATCAAGTGTTCAATAAATTTTTCCATAGCATTTGACTATTTCAGGAGCGCAGTAAGAAGTATAATACTTTCCTTTTCAGAGCACTGACATTTATTACTTTGTACAAATTGAGTATCTGAAACCCAGAAAACCACTGCAGATACAGTAGAAAAAAAGTCAATCGCTTTTCTGATTGCTTTAATAAAAGTTGTAGTGATTCTTTATATTTAACATCTGTACAACCAAAAAGTGTGTGTGTGTGTGTGTGTGTGTGTGTGTAAATGGGACCTCCAGCTGCTCTTAGATTGAAGGAATCTCCATGGCATCAGCAGACAGGAATGATATTTCATTCACCCGTTGGCCATGGTAAAGGAATCAACAAGATCCACATGGTTGTTCTGGGTGTTAAAGTGTGTCTGCTTTGTAATCGTTGTCTGAGACCCAAGCCCTTGCTTTATAGTGCTTAAATAATTGATTTCACCCAGCCTTCAGTCAGAGTTAGAAAACCCCAAATATTTTCCCATTAATCCTTAGAGTCGGGCACTGCTTAGTTTCAAATTCATGGATTCATGGGAAATCATAGAGTTTACAAAGAAATTCATTTTGGCTGGGAACAAAAATAAAAGCCTCATGTGGATGATTTCTTAATGTGTTGAACCAGAGCTACAGGTCGATGTGGCAAAACAAGAATATTATTAAACTCACGAAAGATGTGAGTTTGCTGGTCTATTGCTGTGTAGGTTATTTCATGTGTAAGTCATTGTTATTTTTTTAAATAAGTAAATTTACCAAAAAGAAGAGAGATCTAATAAAAACACAGGAAATTAGCCACATGCTATAAAGCATTAGATAACTGGTCCTTCAGATCAGTAACCCCCTGATGAAGAACTTAAAGGTGAAAAGACATTCTGAATGTTGGAGCCACCAAAAGAAGTAAATTTAATGGGAATATATTCCTGGAAGGAAAGCATACAGAGTGTTCTGTCGACTGCTCTAACCTATGAAATTCTAATTTTATTCACTGTTGGAATTAAAGGTAGATATATGTTTATTCACAACAGAAATACAAACTTACTTTCATTGTTTGTATTTGAGTATTTGACGTTCTGAAAGAATTTGAAGCAGGTCACAAACTAAAGCACGGTATGAGATAAATCACTTAAAGATAAATATAACACAGTTTTTTTTGAAGAAAACTGGAATAACTGCTCTAAGACATCTGAGTTGAGTAGATTACCATACTAAGGCAATAAATTTGGCTGTAAGGCTTTTGACTGCAAACCAAAGGATGGGAAACCTACTGGGTTGCATTGTTTTCACATTTTGCCATTAGAGAGTATAAAAACTCACCTAATGATACTATTTCTCCTAGAATGAAAATTGTGTGTATATACTGTAGCCAGCCATATGGATGTTGTGTACTTGTAGACACGTGCAATAGGCACAAAGGTGGTGATAGATGCGTCAAGGTGTCAGACGCAGCAAGCTCTACAGGATACAGCATGGATAGTAATTTAGTTCCAATCATTATTAAACTACATATCAATGCTTACAGGAAGCATAAGCCCATCAACATAACATCCTGTAGAACAAAGAATTTTCTGAATTTTTAAAAGAGAATCTAGGACACCTGGGTGGTTCAGTCAGTTAGTTGTCCAACTGTTGATTTCCACTCAGCTCATGATCTCAGGGTTGTGAGATTGAGCCCCAACATGAGCTCTGCACTGGACAGAGAGTTTGCTTAAGATTCTCTCTCTCTCTCTTTCTCTCTCTGTACCCCCGCACACTCTGGCACACACTCTCTCTCTCCCCTCTCTAACATAATAAAATAAAATAAAATAAAATAAAATAAAATAAAATAAAATAAAATAAAATAAAATAGATTGCTATGCTGCTGAATTTAGTAGAAAGTGGGTAGGGAAGAAATGATTCACTTTTCTAAAATTGGTTTGGAAATTTTGACAAGTACGTTTTAATTTTAGTGTTTCTCCTTAAGATCATTCCACAACTATGTGGAAACCTGTCATGACAGATTTTAGAAAAAGGTATTTATTTTTTTATTCCGGTATAATTAACATACAATATGCTATTAATCTCAGGTATACAATATAGTGATTGCATACAATATAGCGTTCTATACAACACTCGGTGCTCATCACAAGTGCTCTCCTCAATCCTTATCACCCATTTCACCCATCCCTCTTCTGGCATCCACCAGTTTGTTCTCTATAGTTAAGAGTCTGGTTTTTTAGTTTGTCTCTTTTTTCTCCTTTTTCAAAAAAAAAAAAAGATTTTTAATGCTATAATCTGTGGTCATAGCTCTGATCTGTTAAATCTTATACATAAAACTGTGTGAGGTGATAAGCTTTAGTACCCGCATTATCAGGTTTATGTACGTATATAAAAAAATTAGAAAGATCGTCATATAGCCTATTAAAGCGCTTCTTTGTCATCCCCAGGGTAGCTCCTTACAGAATGAGCAGAGGTGATCTCTTTCCCCTTTGTACACACGCCTGATCAGAGACCTGATGGAAGAGTTATTCTCACAGGGATTCCAAATGATAAATCTTTGTGTCACTTTATGGTGTAAATTATATGATTGGTTCAATGCCTTGCCTTTTTATAATTTTTTCCTTAACTTAGCAAGAAAAAGATCACTATCTGTTTTTAAGTTAATGGAATTTTTGCATGGGAAGATTTATGTAATAGAAGATAAGAAGAAATATGTGGGATTTTTTTAGCAATACTTGGTGAGAAAAGACAGAAATCAATTACTTTATTTAAAAAAAAAAAAACAGTTTCCATGTTGCAAAGAAACATACATTTTAAGCAGATGTAACAGCATGTCCGTTGATTTTCCCAGGGTGATGATTGATTCCAAGAAGGAGGCCCTTTTGGAGGTACAGCCTCTGTACAGGACTCAAGAGCACAGGTAGCATCTCCAAAAGACCTACCCATTTATATCTTTCTCAGTCTTCTGGCAGCCACCACTACGACTGTGAAATAGTGGCTTCAACAACATAATCCTTTAAAGGAAATGAGGGCACTTGATATTTCCTGAGATCTAAATAAAAAAAAAAGAAAAAGAAAAGGAAATCTGGCACACAATACCACACCTTTAAGCTCAAACAAAACAAAACAAAACAACAACAACAAAAAAAAACTAACAACCAGTCGGAGAAGGACAAACATTATATGTTCTCATTCATTTGGGGAATATAAATAATAGTGAAAAGGAATATAAGGGAAGGGAGAAGAAATGTGTGGGAAATATCAGAAAGGGAGACAGAACGTAAAGACTGCTAACTCTGGGAAACGAACTAGGGGTGGTAGAAGGGGAGGAGGGCGGGGGGTGGGAGTGAATGGGTGATGGGCACTGGGGGTTATTCTGTATGTTAGTAAATTGAACACCAATAAAAAATAAATTAAAAAAAAAAACTAACAACCAACAACAACAAAAACCTTTATCACAGTTTTTTTTAAATCAGAATATTTACTTTTTTTTAGTGGGCTCCACACCCAGCACGGATCCCAATGGGGGGCTTGATTTCACAACCCTGAGATCAAGACCTGAGCTAACATCAGAGAGTCAGACACTCAACCAGCCACCCAGGTGTCCCAGAATTGTTACTTTTTTTAAAAGGAAAGTACAGATTATCACTTTGCCTCAAGTGTTTGGCAGAGATACAGAAACACTGAATCATTTATTCAAACACTATTTCTTGAGCACTCCCTTAGCAGAGTGCCAGGCACCATGGAGGACACTTGGAAGATAGGATGGAACAAAACAAATTATCTTCACGGGGCTTATTCTCTAGGGATAGGACAAACAATAAACAGCTATGCATGATGTTAGATTATGAGCAGTGCTAACAGAAAGGATAAAGCAGTAAAGGAGGATGAGATGTATTGGGAGTTGTGTGAAGGTTGCAATTTTCCATGGGTGGATGGAGGAAGGCAGCCCTGAGAAGGCATCTAGGGAGTACACAAGAGGGAACCTGCTTGTGTATTCCAAGACCATCATAGAAGCCAATGTAGAAATGAATGGTGATAGAAAGATTCAGATTCTTTTAATTTTTTGAGACATTAAATTTTATTTAGGGGCACCTGGATGGCTCAGTTGGTTGAGTGACGGACTGGATTTTGGCTCAGGTCATGATCCCAGGGTCCTGGGATCCAGCCCTACATGGGGCTCCATGCTCAGTGGGGAGTCTGCTTGAGACTCTCTCTCTCCCTCTCCCCACCCTTCCCCCTGCTTGTGCGCACTCTCTCTTCCTCCCTCTCTTAAATCAATAAAGAAATCTTTTTAAAAATTTTTTTATTTAAAAGTAGAGGAAAATAAACTTGATTTTTGCTGGTGAAGTGGCTATATTTTTAGTGGCAGGAAATGCTATGTCTCTGAAAGCAGTTCTCTCATCTGGAAAGCTGGAACAGAGGTAGCTATTACCTCCCGTGTCATTCTTCTCTCTTACATCTCAACAGTTTTTTAGGAAGACAGATGGGGTATCAGTAGGTTTCAATACTCAGAGTGATTTTTGCTCTATAAAAAAGACTATTGTCAGAAATTGCAAAAACCAATGTAAAAAAGAGGAAAAAAATATTCAATTGATTAAATCTGCAAATATGGAGATAGATTTGACTTCTACTGCTAGGAATAAATGTGCTACAGTCCAGTCTTGGCAGTGTGAACCCATTTCATGAGCAGAATGTCAAGCAACTTTTCATAATAAAGTACACAATCCAAAGATCCTTTCTTCCTAAATGCACAAACTCTTCCAACCCCATGATGTTGGTCATCAGCGTATTGTAACAAAGAAGCATTTATTTATTTTCCTCACTCCTCCGTCCCTCCCTACCTGCAAAGAACAGGCCAGCCTGCAAAGTTATTCCTTATAAATGCACAGGATATTTTGTTAAGCAATACCCAGAAAAGCCAAATGAAAAAAAGGAAAATCAGTAAATTTAACAATAAGCAATGAGCATTAAACCACATGGTAAAAGGAGACAGGAATATGCAGAAAATGCACATGGAAAGAGAAGCTTCCTCATCACTGGATGAAATGATCTCATCTAGACACTTTTTCACAACAAATTTGGAGTTCTGAGCCCAAAAACAAACCTCATAAATAGTAAGTGTTGCAAAATGTAAGATGACGGGACCAAAGGAATCTTCCCATTTTTACTGAAGTATCATTTACACATAGACGGTCTATACTTTCTTTTTCATACAGCTTATTTTCTTTCCCTCTTCATGAAGGAGCATGCATTTGTGGTGGCTTTTAATCTTAGGGAAAGCAATCAATGTACAGGGATCTCTGTTCTAAACTAAGATTATTTTGCCAGATGTTAAGCAGCTCTCACTGACTTTTTTTTAATTCAACCATGAACATATCATTTTGCACCTAATTTAACAGGGCTCTAAAGGAATCAGAATCTCCTATCTCCAAATATAAACACATTTTAATTGCAGTTCTTGGAGATGCTTCAGTTTCCATGCTGGGTACCTGCAACCCAATGCTTTCAAGTTAAGCTTGCCATTTCCAAGTTTGTTCATAAAAGAAAAACTGGATTGTTAAAATCACCTTACAGGTGTTTCATTATTCCACACCATATCCAATAAGAAGACCGTCTAAATTTCAGATAAATTCCACTCAGAGTAACCAAATCATAAATATATTTTCATTATTTTGCTATTCGGTGACTCAGATATGCTATTATTCAACTTATTTTAAGGACTTTCCAAGTGTATTGTTTTTCTGAACTACTGTTTAAGTGGTTCTAAAATATTTTCTCCGAGCTGAGACTTGTAGTTAAGGACTTAATTTAAAAAAAATTTGTTGTGTTATATCTACTTATATTGAATGTGGTTTATAACTAATTTTGGATTCATTGGAGATTTGCATACCAAAAAATAGTGAATTGAAAGAAATATTAGCTGTATTTAAATTGTCTGAATGATATTCTTTTCTTAAGATTTTATTTATTTATTCATGAGAGACACAGAAAGAGAGTCAGAGCCACAGGCAGAGGGAGAAGCAGGTTCCCTGTAGGGAGCCTGATGCGGGACTCGATCTCAGGACCCCAGGATCACAACCTGAGCTGAAGGCAGATGCTCAACCGCTGAGCCACCCAGGTGCCTCTGAATGATATTCTTAATACAAAATCATCTTCTATGCTCCTCTCATTGGTGCTCGTTTTTACCGCATACAATTTCCAATCTGAGTTCTGAGGTGGGGCTGGGGCTGGGATTTCGGCCTTCTTATAAGCTAGCACAGCAGCCTGTCCATGTTTCATGGACACATTTCATGGACACTGACCGAAGACCCAAGTCTCCTGGGTCAGAGACAAGGGAGCAGCAGAGCAAGGAGCTTGGGCATTAGGTTTGCAGTGATTCCTCACATCCACCGGGTCCCACGGTGCACACAGAGAGCCTGATCTTAGGCTCCGTGGGTTTGCATCCCAGCTGATCAACACGGCCTGGAAGATCCGAGCACAAAACAAGCCTGCTCCTTGTCCCTGAAGGACGAGCCTCGCCCCAGGAAATGGGCCGCGTGGAGAGTGGTCAGGGCCTCTCATCCTCGGCAGACTCAAGCAGGTGGTGCCCACAGGATGCTCGGCACCCTTGGGGGGTGCCTCTACCAACTGATATTTGAGTGAAGTTTGATTCAAAAAATCCTGATTGAGATCGATTTCTATTCAATTGTAGAAAATCTATTCCTATTCTTTCTGTCTGTCTCTCTCTCTCACATGCACGTACCTCTTACACTAACTTAAAATCAGCTGAAACCTAAAGCTTAAGGAATAACCCCCACACAGTCTACCTGTTCCAAGTCAATCAGATGACCTCAGCGACAGAAGCAAAGGTGGTATTTTGTGTGTGTTCAATTCTTTGCTCAGAAACTGCTACATGGATTGAGCAATTTTGGAACGTTGCCCCCTGTCCTTTTGGACTCAACTGAGGTCACCTCCTTCTCCACGGGACACCAAAATAGAAAAACTACACATCTCCAGCGTTATGATGATAAACCATATTTAAAATGGTGAAAGCTGAAAGGGAGGCCGAGCATGAGAGCCTCCTAACTCTGGGAAACGAACTAGGGGGGGTGGAAGAGGAGGTGGGCCGGGGGTGGGGGTGACTGGGTGACGGGCACCGAGGGGGGCACTTGATGGGATGAGCACTGGGTGTTATGCTATATGTTGGCAAATTGAACACCAATAAAAAATAAATTTATAAAAAGTAAAAAATAAAAAATAAAATGGTGAAAGCTGCTAGCACTTGAAACAAAATATTGCTTGTCTGTCTGTCTGGACAGATTAGTCTGTCCAGACTAATCTGGCAATATTTTTACAAATTAAAAATAAAGTCCTATATTACTTTACCTCAGTCTATAGAGGTAAAAGTGTTCACACTTATCTGATGATAAAATGCACATGTTTTTCTGGGACATTTGGGCTAAATACTGTTTGGCTCATGATCTTATATTCCAGCGGGGCCTGTGTGATTCCTGGTTTGTGCTTTAAAGCATCACATGCAAAAGAGAATGGCAGTGACAATAGGAAAGCCTAAGCAAGGAACGACATTCTGTTACAAAAGAGGTCTTAGGTTCAGTCTATTTACCCACATTTTGAAGGTTTTACAAATATCTCCTTGCAGGACAGTTTGCCTCTTAAGAGAATTAGAAAGATGAGGTTTATAAAGTGCATCAGAAATAATAAAATTATATGTTAAGTGGTAATTTTTAACTTCAATACATGCATAAATGTCTACTGTAGGCTTTAGAGACTGGATAATATATTTAACCAAGCCTAACTGTAGCCAAGCATTTCCAAAAGTTATAACTGCAGTAACTGTAGAAAAGACCTGGAAAAGAGCCCAGACAAATGGACCCCTTTAACATTAGCCATCCCAAAATGTCCTTTCAATCTTAAGAGAGTATAGATAGTTTCATTAAAGGGAAAAATAAAATCAGGGTAAAAGAACCTTATCCATAACTTTACTCCAACCAGCACTTCATGCAGCATGATTTTAATTTCATTAGACCAAGAAACTGCAGCAATGACACGTTTAGGTAGTTTTGCTAGTTCTTTTGGTTTGCTTACTGAAACTTGCCATCTACGTATCCAGGGAGCATTAATTACACCACTGCGTCTTAAAGCTAGAGCAAAAGAAAAGATTGAAACGAGGTCTCTGTTTCCAGGAGTTCCCATTCCAGTGTTGAAAAAAGTTCCAAAAGCCACTAACGACATCAAATGTGGTAGGACACATGTTAGGTGCAGTTGACCACCACCGTGTGCCTAGGCTCTGAGGACTTGAACTCCCCACCAGCTCTAGGGCCAGCACCTTTGGATAACACGCTCACTTGTTCTGAGCTACTCTACTACAATTAAATCAGGTGAGTTGACGTTTTCCCTTATTTCCCACACTTGTATACCAGAAAGTCACACCTCTTTTTTTAGAAGAATATCGTAAGAATTCAATAATGCCTCCAAAACATGAAGTCAAGGTCCTTACAGTCCCAAGGGTTTTGGCACAACTTGGATGCTTTGATGTGTGATTCTTAAAAGGAAATAGAGTGGTAAGTGCCGATCATGTAAGCTACCGTTTATTGAGTGTAGATACCATGCTAGTCCTTTTATGGGTTTTTTTCCACTTATGCCTTAAAACACTGCTGTACGAGAGGCACAATTGGGATTCCTATTTGGAGATGACATCTACGCTAAGAAGAAATTAGATAATGCCCCCAAATATACATCAGTCCTGAGAGGAGTAGGATTCAGACCAAGGCTTCACTGTCTCTTAGTTGTGTGATTTTGTCACAGTTAACTAAATGGATCTTTTTCTAAATGTGCCAAGTGTTATTCTTAGGCATGTCTTCTTTTTCGAATTTTATAATTCATAGTCTCTAGAAAAAAAAAAAAGATGTTTCCCTGTGATCTTTAAAAGTGGCAAAAAGGTGTCTTCAGAAAGAATGCTCTTTCCCTCTGCATTAGTTTGCTAAGGATACCTTAACAAAGTCCCACAAACTCGGTGGCTTGAATAACAGAAACTTCCTATCTTACTGTTCTGGAAGCCAGAAGTCCCAGATCGAAGTGCTGGAGGGGTTGATTCCTTTCAGGCGGAGTGTAAGGGAAAATCTGTTCTGTGCCTTTCTCCAAACTTCTGGTGGTTCCCTGGCAATTTTAGGTGTTCCTTAATCTCTAGATCTCTGTCTTCCTCTTCACAAAGCATTCACCCTGTACACAAGTCTGTGTCCAAATTTCCTCTTTGATAAGGACACAACCATATTGGATTACAGGCCCATCCTACTCTAGTATGACCTCTTCTTTACTAAACACGACCGTAATGACCCTATTTCCAAATATGGTCCTATTCTGGGTCCTTTAAGATACGAATTTGGGGAGGATGCATTTCAACCCATAACGCCACCCAAAATAAAGTAAGTGTTCACAAAAATTAAATGGAATAGGAACAGCTCCTCCTAAAATTTCACAGTGCACTACTCACTACTCATCATGAAACTTTCCTCTGTTTTTTAAAAAGATTTATAGATTTATTTATTTATTTATTTATTTATGAGAGAGGGAGAAAGAGAGAAAGCCAGTGGGGGTTGGGCAGAGACAGAAGGAGACAAGCAGACTCCCTGCTGAGGGCAGAGCCTGAAGGGGATGGATCTCACAACCCTGAGATCAAGGCCTGAGCAGAAACCAAGAGTCGGGTGCTTAACTGACATGAACTTTTTCTCTGCTTTAATTCAGCAAACCACAGATTGCAAACTCAAAAACATACAGGTGGATAATGATAGGCACAGAGCTGAGGGGTGCAAGTGAGTAGACATGGATTGTACACATGAAACATGTGGCCGGCGGTGACGCAGGAACACGCGTGTCCCGCCTCGGAGGGAGCTGTTTCCCAGTGCTAACCAATTGATGCCATAAAGAGAATTCTTCAAGACTTTTTGGGAATTCTTATGTTTATGTGTAATCACCCATACTAAACATAGATTCATACTAATCACCTACTCCACACACACACACACACACACACACACCCCACACTGTGTGAACCACTATATAAATTGGCAGATTCCAGTCCATAGTTCTGTAATTCCTGGTCCCACGTGCACATTGTCACCTCAAGCTTCTCCTCAGGCTGCAAGTGCGCTGTATGGAGATACACCTGGGATCTCTTCTCTCTGCACAGTATTTCTTGGCAATCTTAGGCCTCAAGATCAGCTCTCAAAATTTAACTTTTAAATGTTCTTTTACCCTGGCTTTTGGCCTGTGGTTCAGTCATACATTTCCAACCACTAGCCAGTTGGAATTCCCAACCTCAAACGAATTAATTATCTTCCACGAAGGATACCATCACTGCCCACATCACTTTCCACATCATGGAAAGCTATGGAAGCTCTGGCTTCCATCTTGCAACTTCTGTATCTAACAAATGATAAATCTGTTCCAGAGCCCCTTTCCAAGAGTTGGGAAGTTAAATAATGCTCACACAGATAATCCTTTATGTGACTTGAATGTAAATTCATCCTACTTTCTAGAGTAGCTAGCAACCCGGAGAGAAAATTAAAATGCCAACCAATCTTCACTGAGTGTTTTTGCAGTATTCCTAAGCAATTCAGTTGGCAGTCTCATGAAATTCTGGGAGCCAATAATGTATTTTGTCCTGTACACGAAGCTGGTGATTTAAATGTTTAAACATTAAGCCTTTTAATGCTTCCCAAGAAGTTGGCCCCACTAAACAGCACACACATGCACAGAAATACTAACCAACTAATAAACAAACTGATGTTCACTCCCAGGAAAATAGAAAATGTTTTGAAAAAAAAGATTCTAACATCTATTCTGCGTTCTGCAGCAGAAATGGGTTATGTGGATCTTTTCGTGTGTCCAATGTCCTTGAATGGAAAATTGATTTCTTCCCAATCCCACTAACTATTGAGTAAATACTAAGAGTATTGTTTGAATAGGAATTAAACTGTTCTCATTTCAGAGCACTGACGATTCTCCCTTTAACTCTGTGCCATTTCGCCATCCCTGCTAGCAGCACATCGAATTAGCCCTTAGCTGAAATGTTCAAAACATCTCTTAAGCTGACAATATGAGCATGTTTGGTGGTCCTGAGGTTAGCTTTGTTGCATAGAAATGATATGCAGAAACAATTTTTATACTTTTAATTGATATTTATGACAATTACAAAGACTGAAGTTCCCCTGGAAATTTTAAATTTGGTTTATAAATATTATTACATTTTACAAGGATTTTTAACCCTTAATTAAGTAGTCTAAGGTATTTCAATATGCCATTTATAAATGAGGTAATTCTTAAGTTCTGTTAACTGTTTTTTTTTTTTTTTTAAGTTGTATTTATTTAAGTAATCTCTAGACCCAACATAGGGCTTGATCTCAAGACACTGGGATCAACAGTCACATGCTCTTCTGGCTGAGCCAGCCAGGCACCCCTAAATGCTTTTTTTAAAAGATGTTATTTACTTATTTATGAGAGACACACAAAGAGAGGCAGAGACACAGGCAGAGGGAGAAGCAGGCTCCACGTGGGGAGCCCAACACGGGATTCGATCCTAAGATTCCGGGATCACAACCTGAGCCAAAAGCAGACACTCAAGAGCCACCCAAGAGCCCCTAAACGTTTTCAATATTAGTTGCAAATTTACTTTTAACTTGAAATCACAAATAGAAATTAGTTTTTCAAGTGCATATTTTAAAACCGGTTATAAGATACCTAAATATCTTAGGTAATTACAATACTCAAAATACACAGATTTTTGCTGAACAGCACTAAAAGATAAATATGAGTGTGGCTCTTTATTAGGCCTCTAATACCTAATCCCAAATCTCCTGGGTCAAAAATATTTACCAATTAAGGAAAAAAAAATAGTGTCTTTGCACGTTGAGGTTGCCTCTTCTAGTGTTGCAGTTGTTCATCATCCAGAAATTGTAGCAACCTCAAATATCTTTGCTTCAGACACCCGGAGCTGGTCTGTCCCTACACCAGACCTATACTGTTTCCAAAACTAACTCTTTAGCTCTTCTTCTAGTTCTTTTTTTTTTTTTTTCCTGATACATAAGAAAAACATTTAATTATTTTCTAATGGCCAATTTGGTCAAATATTATGTTGGAAGCAAGGAACTAAGGGCTTTGGGGCTTCTTCAGAGATTTGGAAGGCTTTGAAGGGTTTTGAGTTACAGAAGTGGCTTCCCTGGCTGCAGCCACCAGGAGAGGTGAAAACAGGCCAGGCATGTGTGTGAGGATCAGTGACCTCGCATGGCCCAAGGCAAAGCTCACATCTAGTCAGTGAGCAGTAAGGAGACACTGAAGGTAAAATATTTGTAAAAGAGAACCATTATTTTCAGAGAATTTGTTAAAAGTGCTTTCAGGCTAATATTTACAGGAAAACATCGTAGTCTATCCGATTAACATTTTTATAAAGTCCGGAGACACATTTATGTCAGAAGGTAAAGTTTAAAATGCCATTTCTTCATAATCCCATTTGTGTAAAATTCTGCTTAATCACAGAAAGTAGAAATGTTAAGTGCCTTTCAAGATTTTTGTGAAAGTCAATAAAAAGTTGCTTTGAAAACATATTTTAAAAGGAAAGTATATTCAAAAATCATTTTGGTGATTTCAAAGAAATTGTGAATAGCTAGAATAAGGTTTTATGTAGATTACGATTTTTTTGGTTTTGTTTTTTAAAATAACTTCATAAATTATAGATACAATACTTACCATGTCTTCAACTTTTAAAAGGGCTACATACCATAATGATAGATGGTAGATACAAATTATTTTTCAATCTTTATTAAGTACATTTTTTTCAAAAAAGATATAGTTAGGGAAAAATAAACATACCGTCCTCTTAATTCTCTCTTTTGAAATGTTTTCTCCAAGAATCAGTGAAAACCCCATATTTTAGGTCATTTTAAATTAACGAATAATGCAGTAGAAAACACAGAGTAGGAATGATTTCCTAGGCCATATAAAAAACCAGGTACTCTCTCAACTCTGGAATTAGGAACTGGTTTTCTCTTTATCGTATCAGATGAATGCAGTCATTTGTACAATAATTCATTATAGAAGCAAGTAAACGTAATTATTGCTTCCTTTGCCATTTAAGTAGATCAGAATTCTCCAATCACAACATAAAATATCAGATTTTATCATATTAAGTTAGCTAATACAACTTTAAATATTTAAATATTCTTAACTGCTCTCAGGAAACAGGTTTCACTTGAAACCGCATCAAATTACAAAAGTAAAAATGTGAACTTTGCTTAAAAGAAACTATTGATGTTTCACAGAGATTTCCAAAAAACAAAAACAAAAAACTAACAGAAAAACATGTACTCTTGAGATCACCTTGGGATAACTCACACCAAAAAGAGGACTTACAGAACCAATAAGAATTTCTCACCTGGGAACAATACAAACCAAAAAGTCCATAGATTCACTGTATTTAAAACTAGACATCATCCTACACATGGTAAAAAGTATCGCATAATAGTCCAGGGATAGTCTCAAACCTGAGAACACTTCTTGGTTCAAGATCCAGATGGAAATGTAGCAGCTGGGGATCCCTGGGTGGCTCAGGGGTTTAGAGCTGCCTTCAGCCCAGAATGTGATCCTAGAGACCCAGGATCGAGCCCCACGTCAGGCTCCCTGCATGGTGCCTGCTTCTCCCTCTGCCTGTGTCTCTGCCTCTCTCTCTCTCTCTCTCTCATGAATAAATAAATAAAATATTTAAAAAAAAGAAAGAAATGTAGCAGCTAGAATGAGACAAACCCCACTTCTCCTGTGTAGGATCTCACAGAATCCCATATGTATACACTGCTAGTTGGATCTAAAGAAATGCTCCTGATAGAATATCCTTTCATTATTTTTTTAATTTGTTTATTTATTTGAGGGCGACAGAGAGAGAGCATATGAGCAGAAGAAGGGGCACCAGGAGAGAGAGAATCTCAAACAGACTCCTCCCTGCCTATGTGGGGCTTGATCCCAGGACCCTGAGATCATGACCTGAGCCAAAACAAAGAGTTGGATGCTTAACCAACTGAGGCACCCAAGTGCCCCGTTTTATTTTATTTTTTCAAACATCTCTGTTAAGTCTTTCAGAGATAGGTTCCCCGGTAAAACACATAGCACATTAATTTCAATAATTTCCTTCTAATCTTTTTTTTAAAGTAAGAATGATAAGAACTGTATTAGTGATATGTATAGGGATAAAAACTCCCATTGCTAGTTGTTTCTAACTTCAGAAAAATATATATCAATGAAGCATATCAAACATGACTCTGGTACACAGTTTGTTCTGAAAAAGACATATATTCAAATGAAATGATATCTGACTATGGCAGTTCTTTAAATACTACTAATAATGGCCATACAGTTCTGGTTATATGCTACTCCAAACTTCTTATATATTATTGACATACATTTATAACATTGTTAAATATGAAATTAATATACATTGTCAAACTTTAAATCAATCATGGTCCAATTTGCCCCTTCTTTCCAGAGAAAATTCTAAACAAAGTTACTGTATAAGTGCTGTACAGCTGTCTTCCACAATATTCTCTCTCCAGTGTCCTAATGGGACTTTCTTGGAACCAGACAACAATAGGAAACAAATTGTTTTATAGGCTACTGGTTATGTTCCTGATTCACAGTTTTAAAATGGAGATGCAGTCAGAGGTTATGTGGCCAGAGTTATTTGTTAGAGTTTAACTATTATTTATCTAATTGAAAATAACAGAGTTTTCCAATATTAAAGGAGATTGAGAATTAATAGAGTGGTTAAGTGTTTGTAAAGTAAGAAAGTACACTATAAACAGGTTCCATCAATCACTCAGGTGTGGGGAACATTAATGTCTTAACATCCATCAAAATCGCAGCCTTAAAAGTTCTGGAAGTGTGCAAAATTTCAGACATGTACCCCTCTAGCTTTTCAGACAATGCTTTTACACACACACACACACACAAATTCATTACACATTTAAATCCAATGTAGACACAAAGACAAGAAGATCTACAATTTGAGATTTGAAAGTCTAGATAGATAAAATTGCAGCCAGAAATGGAGAATTGATAACAGAATGGATACAGTAGCAAATGTACCAAACATACATATATACACATATATATGCACAGAGATGAAATATCACTCCCAAAAGGGAGTTACTCATATTTGTGATTGACCCACTGAGGCATAATTTCAGGAGAAAGCAGTAAGTAGAGCAGCCCAGCTCCAAGCAAGCCAACAGCAACTGGGACCCTGCATCATGTTTATGAACACCTGCAACTTATATCATATGCACTTTCACTTGAAACACTCTGCTAAATCTGTAAAATTATTATAGTATGGTCTCATGCTCTGTCACACCGTGACTACCTTTGATCTGGGCCCACGGGGAGCATTTATTCATGTGGGTAGCAGCAACAGCTGTAAATACAATGCTAATACTATCAGGGTATTGAATTTCCCTTTATTTTCCAGCTGAAATCAGGGTTTATCTGCACTACATTCCCCATTTATTATACTTTTGAATTTCTTAAGCTTCAAGGTAACCTACCAAAGGTACTTGTATAAAAATCTGTGACCATCAGGTTCCACTGGAACAACAACAAAAATGATTTTTCCTGTTTCTCTTTGGTAAACAGAATTGACTGTTGCTAATAAATCTCGACCTTCACATCTAGGTCTTTTTGTCTTTGTCTCAGTAGCTATCGTTCATAGTTGTTTACTGTTCACAATTAATGATGCATGAAGTGGAAGGTGAACTATGCCCCAAGCACTCTATGTTCATCCGCATGTGATAGAACAGAGATAAAAAGACAGGACGGTAAAATAGAAAGTGAATGAATGTATCAATGGACTAGTATAAGGAAATGTCCCATAAGGCTAGTGTCTTCTGGTTCTAATAGTGCACTTTCTAGTAAATTCCTCTTTACACTCTACTTGCTATTCCTCCTTCATTGTTTTCCATATTCAAAGTCAAACTAGACGAATATCAACCCTTCTGTTCAGGTTCATAGGGCCTCAAAACTAGATTATATGGGTGGCATCTAATCAGTTCACTTGCCTTCATTCTTTCCTTCCTCTAGTCCACATGCCATATGGTAAAGAAGGAGTCTTGTGCCATTCCACTGTTAAAACATTTTCATTTAATGAGTACTATTGCCCTCAAAGCGCAGATCAAGCATCTTTAAACTGACCTTACGACTATTTTGTGGGAAAGCAAGGAAAGATTTTTTTAAAGTCCTGATTTGTATTTATATTCAATAATCCTATAAGGAGACTACAACTCTCTCCCTCCTCCTTCTAGTCAGATTCCATAAGCTTTTGGACAATCTCGCTACTCAAAGTGTGGTTCACGAACCAGTAGCAGCACTATGACCTGGGAGCTTCCTAGACAAGAAGAATCTTAGGTTCCACCCCAGACAGCTCAATCAGGATCTCCATTTTTTTTAATTTATTTTTTATTGGTGTTCAATTTACTAACATACAGAATAACCCCCAGTGCCCGTCACCCATTCACTCCCACCCCCCGCCCTCCTCCCCTTCTACCACCCCTAGTTCGTTTCCCAGAGTTAGCAGGATCTCCATTTTTAATAAGACCCATCTATGCACATGAAAGCTTGAGAAGCAAACTTTAGAGGAAAAGTTGTGTTAGGAGAAAGATCCCTACCTTTCTTGCTATATTCTTGGGCCACTGTTCTGCTGGCTTCTTTACAGTTTTGTAGTCAACTGACCTGTGGTCTGCAATCTGTAAATCTACTAGTCCTCTTCAATCATCCACATAGTGACTCTCACCAAATTCACTTTTCATCTAGATACCTGGCCAGAAACCACCAACTTTACATCTTGCATGCTGTAGGTAAGAGTGAAAAGTATTTATATGAGGCACTTGATAAGAATATATGCGTGTGTTTTCTTCAACAATAATAAATGAAATCTGTTTAAGACTGAGAGAAGTGTGAGAAGAATATTGTTTGGATTGTGGATAGTGTTTGGGCAAACAAGTGATCTTCAGTGGGATAGAGAAAAAGTTAGATGGGTCATTGCCAACTAAGATTATTAATCTTGGCCAGGCATCCTTGATTACTCTATTACCATTATTTATGCTTTTACTTCTTTTCCTTGACAGAAGTGTCTGGAAGAAGGTACTCATTTCAATTTTTCTTTATTCACCTGTGTTCCAAGACTTTCCTGGAGCAACATGTCAATATAGAGTGTCCATATTCCCTAAATTGATATAGGCCTAACCTACTTGTGGCATTCTAGGGGAAATAACACCAGGACCCATCCTCTCTAGTCTCTGACACAAATACCATCAGTTTCCCAATCCCATGACCCCTCAGTTGTGACTGAAATTCCCTCTCTGAATTTTTTATTTAAATCCTTCACATTGTTTAAAGGCCCAAATTTAGTAACTCTATAATCAACAGTCAGAGCAAAATCTTTTAATTTTAGTTCTAGAATACTGCTCCTTTATGATTTATGGTGTTTATCACATTATGCTTTGAATAGAGACAAGTCCACTCCTAGACCACAGTTTTTTGTTTGTGTGTGTGTGTGAAGTTTTGTTTGTTTAATTTTTGCTTAGATACCATGCCTTACATGAATATTAAATCCCTCAGAACAGATAGTACTGAGCCTTAACTTCAATCATTGCTCAAAAACTATTAACTATATGCCAACAGCTTGAAAACTCTGTCATTTTCTAAGTCCTTGATGTATTTTTTTTCCTAATTGAACCAATGCATTATGTTTTAAAGGCGCTGCCCTCTGTTCTAGGAATATCTTTCATCAAATGTCTGAAAATGTATTGTAGGTATTATGTATTCCTTATAGAGAAATTACATACATACAGCTTCTTTTGATAAAAATTCTGGCTTCAAACTTCAAGGTCATAAACCTAGCTTAAATTTGTGAGATGAGCAACATTCTATTAGACTTGAGCTCTGAATTTTGGTAATTTAACAAAATCTACAAGAGAATTTTACATTCTGTTCCAACTATCTTGTATGGCCAGAGTAAATTTTTCAGCCTCAGTGGTCAGACAGAAAGTAGGTCCAAAACCCTGATAATGTGTACCCAGGAGAGAAGCATAGTCTTCTTCTTTTCCCCACCAAAGAAACGGACTCCTACTACAGCTTCATAAATTGCCAAGTTTTGCTGGAGTAGGTTATGTCAAATGTGCATTTCATATTTAGTGAAAACACAACCAGGGCTAATTTTCCTATGACAATTTTAGACATTGTAAATTGTCAGGTGTCCTTTGTGGTAAGAATTACATATAGGCGTCTCATAAGTTTTCTATTAAAAAATATTTCAAAACAAAGCAGAAATCAACTGTATCAATAAAATCTTTAAAAGGGGCATTCGATGTGTTATTTGTTTCTGCAAGGACCACAAAAAAGTGCACATATATTTAAAAACCATAAAAGTCAGGACACACAGAAAGACCTCACATCCCTTTATGAAAGAAATAAAACAAAAGCAAGATATAGATCTCATTTTAGGAGAATTATATAGGGTAAAAACACAAAATGAATTATAAGGCAATAATATTTCTTCATTTGTATGGCTACAGACAATGTTGAACCACAAAGAAAGAGGGAAAATACCTGTCTCCTATTCTCTCCCTCAACTCTAAATCTGTTTAAAGTTTACACTTCTACTGATGCCAATTATCCTTTAATATTATTAAATTAATTTATTCTATTTCAAAAATTTTCACCTGCCCTTAATTTTCTGAATGACACTATATTAAGAAAGAAAAATGTCCTTATTGACTTGTTCAAATTATCAATCTTTAATTTGCCAAAGGGATGGTAAAAATTATTATTCATCTTCTAAGGAAAAATGAGAATCCCATTATAGATAGCCTACAGAAAATGTCCTAAAGGCAGTTCTTACATACAATACTGAAAATCAAAGTGGAATGTTCCAGGTAATCTCATCTATAATAAATTAGAGTCTTTCTGAGTAGGACTTCATTATAGATGTCAGATTTTTGTAAAATTGAAGGTAAATTTTATTTTTAGTTCATAGTCTTCTTAGGCAAGATACTCTCTTTATACATACTAAGAAAAGAATACCAACGCAAAGGTAGAAATAACATTTTAGCCCAAAGAATGGCCCCCCTTCCGCAATAAATTAGAAACAATGACAAATTTAAACCTTCATTTGTTTTTAGTTGAATTTTTAATTTTTTCCCAATCCATTGTGTACAATTTAAGGAATAGGAAGCCAAATACATTTACTACCTCAATTTTCTCTGCTCCAGGAAGGCAATGAGTATACAGATTTGAGAAATGCAGATGATTAACAACCTGAAAAATTGAACCTCCAAAGGAAAAAAAAGTCTCCATAGTTTATTTCCCTTTCCCCAACCCCTATCCTCCAAGCAAGATTAGCTCTTGATTTTTATAATTTCCTTTTTGTTGCTGCTGGGAAAAGCCTGTCCTTCATCTTTTCCAAACTATATAACATAGACATGGAGTTAAAGAAGGCTCCCTCGGGATCATCCTTCATTTGTCACTGAGGAAATTATAAATAAGGAAGTGGAGTGATTTTGTTTAGATTACTCAGCTCAGTAGTGAAGAATGGCGACTAAATCTTTAAATTTGTTCTAAAATTCTCTGGAAGGAAGAAGTTCTTGAAGTCAAAATGCCAGTAGGAGTATGAGGATGTATTTTTTGATTACCCGATTCAAAGTTGACCTACATAATTAGAAAAAAATCTTATCTATGAATGCACTGGGTCAGAAAATCAGCTATTGCTGGCATTTTCACTATTGCAAAATCTTCTTACATAGACATAGTCTGAGAAACCCCAAATATTATACCAAATTATTCGTAGGGACATTTCATTCTGATCAAAGTGAAAAATATTCTCATACAGATTATCTTAGAGCCTTGGCTTTATCACCAAAGCAAATGTCTTTAAGTTAATAGATAGATGATAGATAGATAGATAGATAGATAGATAGATAGATAGATAGATAATAGATAGATAGATGATAGATAGATAGATAGATAGATAGATAGATAGATAGATGATAGATAGATGATAGATAGATAGATAGATGATAGATGATAGATAGATAGATAGATAGAGATAGATAGATAGATAGATAGATAGATAGATAGATAGATAGATGATAGATAGATAGATAGATGATAGATAGATGATAGATAGATGATAGATAGATAGATGATAGATGATAGATAGATAGATAGATAGATAGATAGATAGATAGATGATAGATGATAGATAGATAGATGATAGATAGATAGATAGATGATAGATGATAGATAGATAGATAGATGATAGATGATAGATAGATAGATAGATAGATAGATAGATAGATGATAGATACATAGATAGATAGATGATAGATAGATAAACAGTATTGACCTTACCAGAAGTGGACATTAAATTCCTCACATACAATTTGTGTATAAACTATTAAGAGCTAGTTTATGTCATTTAACTTTCTTTTTTTTCAATTGGACCCAAATTTGGCATAACTTAGAATCACCCAGAGATTTGGGAGAAAATTCATATGCCAAAGCTTTATGTGAGCTCCATTGAATCAGAATTTCCAGAACATGACTAATTTTCCTAAGCTCTCCAAATAATTCTGAAGCTATCTAAGGTTTAGGAACTACAGCAATTGTGCAGTGTGACTAAGATGATGTATCGTGTGTGTGTGTGAGGGTGGGTGGGTGAGTGTGGGTATGGGTATAGCTATGTAGAGGGTATAGTGAAGAAATGTGCATTTTAGTTTTAATTTGGGTTCATTATAGTTTGGGGTGGTTTTTCTGGGGGGGGGGTTCTGTGAAGTTTTTTGGAAACAAGCAAAACTTCCTTTCAATTTTTTTCAATAATACTTTGATAAATAGTGTCTTGAAAATTGGATGTCAAACATTTTTGTATTTTAAGACATAGACATGTTGGTCAATGTAAAAAACTGTCTTTTATTTCAATTTGAGCAGGGCATACACAGAATTTAAAACTAAGACTTCACTTTCACCACCAAATTAAAAAAAAAAAAAAAAGAACAGTAAGACATTGAGTCGATTTAGTCAGACAAAACAGGAACCGTCGATGTTATGTGAGTAGCAAAGAGGATATGGCCTCACACACTCGTTCGGAATCCCCATGCAAAAGCACGTTTATAGCACATAATTATCATTGCAGCACTGTATTACTTTGTGACACATATGGTATTACCAGAAAGAATTTACTAAATGTCTGCATCAGAAATTTAAGTCACAGATATGTACTTGATAATAGTATTTTCTTTTTGTGTGAGGGGCTGTTAAAAGAACATATGGATTATGCTATGCATTTTAGAGAAGTTGAATTAACACGAATTTGTGTCAAGAAATTCTAATGTTGGGGTTAAAAAAGAGAAAATATATCTAATAAGAAGAAAATTCATGCTTTAATTTTACATAAATTGAAGTGATGATGGAATAGGATTTTACATGCTAAATAATGTGTTTGCTAACCTCTAAGAGCAGAATAAATTTAGAAAGTAGAGAAAGTAATCTTTGAAATTGCCAATATAGCATCTATTTTTAAGTCACAATAATTCACTGGAGCATAGAACATAGTCTATACCTTGCTCAAATTATCCAGAAACATGTTAAAGAATAGATGGGGGAGTATTTCTGTTTCCACTATTCAAAATTTGTGGCTCTTAATTTAATACTGAAAACATTCCCCGAGTTACTTGGGTTTATGAACGATCTGAATGTTATCTCCATCTGTCTTAGACTGCGTTCCGTGGAAACAGACTGTGAGCTGGCAAGTGGCGTGCAGAAATGTTCCTAGAGACAGCTCTGAGAAATACCAAGGAAAAAAGTGAGGAAGGCAAGGTTAGCAGAGGGAAAAACTGAGTACACAGTGGTTTTAGTTGAGACCTCTGACAATTCTGCTGGGACCTGCGGTGCTGTAATGGTTCTTCAGAATTGTCCCAAATACAAGAGAGAAGGTCAGGCTTTGTAGGTCCACCCACATCAGCCAGTCATTGGTAGTGCACTCCTCATCCGCCCTCTGGAAGAAATGTAACTGGAAGTGAGGTAGTTGTTTGGAGCTAGGGCAGTTTAAAGCGAGAGACTCAGTTGTAAGAAACCAGCAGCTGATAAAGCAGTAAGTACATTAACCCTCCTAAAGAATGGGCCTGAGTCCGTTATACTTCAATAGAGCTTATTAATAATAATAATAATAATAATAAGGATCGAAATAGAGCACCATTGTATTCCCTACAATCCACTCTTGTTCTACTTAGATCTGCTTGCTTCTTGGAATAAGCTTATCCCACTAAGGAAGAGCTTCCTGAAGCCCTTAGAGGAAAAGACCAGTAGGACAGACCAGTAGGACTGTAGCCCTGACACTGCAGTTGATTTCAAGGTCATAGGTATTACTCATCAGCCCACTATTCCAGCACGCATTCTGAATTTCTCGCATTGCTAGACTGGCATTTCAGGTTCTCTTGCCTGCAGGGGTGACCCAGATCCTTATTCCTAATGAATCTTAGCCCTTTCTCAGGCCACAGTTGTTCTATTATCCATTTACCATCGAAGTGAACATGAAAAACAAAAAATGCTTCAATGGATTACCTGACTCCGGTCTCCCTGTTGTACTACAATGACCCTCTTTTCTCCAGATAATCAAGTTCAGTTACCAATGCCAATAAGATAATTCATCTCCTCGCCTGCTGGTCTCTTAGTATGAAAAGCCTGAAGTGATTGGTCAACATATTTTGCTTAAAAGTCGATGAGAATCTTACTGTGTCCCCTGGTAAATGCATCCCCCCTTTGAGAACTAGGACCTCTATATCCACAGGGCTTCAGCAATATTGGAAACACAAAATGAGTCACTAGAAGTAATGCTATCATTTATACTTCCACTTTTTACAAAAAGATTTTATTTATTTATTTGATAGAGAGAGTACAAGCAAGGGGAGCTGCAGAGGGAGAGAGAGAGGCAGGTTCCCCACTGAGTAAGGAGCCCAACATGGAGCTCAATCCCAGGACCCTGGGATCATGACCTGAGCTGACGGCAGATGCTTAACTGAATGAGCCACCAAGGCACCGCTATACTTCCACTTTTGTTTCCTGGGTCCATATATTCTAGTTTTGGGGCACAGCATCATATAAATGCCCATCCTCTCAAGGTGGACAGACAGGACCAGATGGCACCAGTAAAAACCTTCTTACAATCTTTTTTTTTTTTTTAAGATTTTATTTATTTATTCATGATAGACCCAGAGGTCTGTTCTCTTAGACCTGGTGACAGGTGCATCTTTAAGAGACCATTCTATTTCTCAGTCAGGCTAGGAGCTTACAGGTGGCACAGTATGTGATAGGTTCATATGCCCACTGTGTGCTCTAAGGTAGGTTCCTTAGTATAACACGGTTCTATCTGGAATCTTCTATTGGTGGGTCAAAGAACCTACAAACTCTTCAATTCTGGCATTGGCTGAGGCCCTGTGCGCAAAAGAGACAAACACATACTCAGAACGGGTGCCAGTCCTGACCAATATGTTTATTGTTCTCTCAAGGTGAAAGGGTACAATACAGTTGGTTTGTTCCAAGTGATTTGTTGGTCTCAGGTATATAGGGGCTAAGTATTGGGTCCTATTGCTGGCAAGGTAAACATTCAGCAGTGGCAATAGCTAGCCCAGACTTCATGAGTCGGAGGCCATGCTATCAGGCCCATCTCCACTTCCATGACTACTCTTCATCTAGCCGACTAGTAGGCTGGTTTTCAGGTACTTGATGACAGAGCCTAACTGAGATCAACTGGCCAAGTCATTCTGTCCACTTGTTTTACTTATTTGTTTATTTATTTATTTATTTATTTATTTATTTATTTATTTATTTTTTATTTAATTGTTTGTTTGAGAGAGGGAGAGAGAACACAGAAGCACAAGAGGTGGTGGGCAAGACAGAGGGAGAAGCAGGCTCCCTGAGGGGAGCCTGATGAGGAACTCGATTCAAGGACCCCAGGATCACGATCTGAGTCAAAGGCAGACGCTCAACCACTGAGCCACCCAGGTGCCCCTACTTGTTTGTTTAATATCGTTTCAATGGTGAATGTTTTCAGTGGGTGTTTACATCGGATACCAGGGCAAGAACATCTTACTGCATGGCAATCCCTGCAGATCCATTGCCATGCCTTTTCCCAAGACCTCCTCAGCCAGAACTTCCAGTCTTTCTCTTTCTGGTCCCTGTTCGATCAGTGCCAACACCCATGAGCCCCTCCCTGTCTATTCTTATTTTGTTTCATTTTCCTATTCACACAAAGTAGATGACTGAGTGCACCACCCAGAACTCTGCTCTGTGGAAGGAGTTCCAGTCACCAGTTCTTTTCAGGGCTGTCCTGAGAAAGTGGACTAGAGAGCAACAGTTCATCTTCAGCTGTCACTAATAAACTAAGCCAACTTCTTAATCAACCTAGCCGGCCTCTTCCTCCTCAATAAGATGGTCATAAGGGACCTCAACACCCACATAAAACCAGGGATGAGAAGTGCTAGATAAGATGATAAGAGGGTTGGGGCACCTGGGTGGCTCAGTGGTTGAGCATCTGCCATCAGCTCAGGTTGTGATCCTGGGGTCCTGGGATGGAGTCCCACATCGGGCTCCCTGCAGGGAGCCTGTTTCTCCCTCTGTCTCTCTCTCTCTCTCTCTCTCTCTCTCTCTCTCTCTCTCTATCTCTCTGGGTCTATCATGAATAAATAAATAAAATCTTAAAAAAAAATCATAAGACGGTTTTTATTGGTGCCATCTGGTCCTGTCTGTGCTTGGAACTTGTAGAATCACTTCCATTTATACTGGATGACTGCTCAGCTTGCCGGAGCTTATTATGACTTGGTGGGTCAGCAAAATCTTACTAAAGAAGGCCATCTGTGATCACATTAGACTGGTGACTTGATGTTCCATGGTCAAATCTCTACAAAGGACCAATGACATTACAGTCACAACTTTCTGAATGATAGATAGTTTGCTACTACCTGGATCTGCTCCAGACCTCTTTCTTGCTTAGGGCCCCACTCAAAGCTGGCGGCCTTTCACACAACCAGTATATATATGAGTTAGAAGAGAACTTTCAAATGTATAACATGCTGTCTCTAGATCTAAAAAAAAAAAAAAAAAAAAGACCAAGAATTGCGTTTCTTTCTTTCTTTGTGGTGTGAGGTGAGATATTCCCCAGGCCCTAACCCCACTAAGCATTTCATTGACATAGGTAGGCTCCTGAATCTTCACAGTTTGTCTCCTACCCTAGGAATGCATGGGTCTTAACACAACACACATACTTTGTGCTCATCTGGTTCTATTAGCATGATGTTTTTATTAGACCAATGTGATATACCACAGAGTATCAGTCCAGGCTCCTTTTTGATGACATTATGGCAGACAGTATGGGGTTTTAACATGGACTTGGGGCAACACAGGAAATGTATAAAACTGTCTGTGTTACATAAATGCAAATCACTTTCCTGACATGGATGGGATGGAAGGCTTTTATCAGCTCAAAGACAGTATATTGTATATCAGAATTTTTGTTAATCTATACTAGTGAAAATACCATATCCAGTATAACAGCTGCAATTGAAGCTACTAATTGATTAACTTTATGGAATTTCACTGTCATCCCTCATGATCAATGATACTTCTCTAAAGCCCAGGTTGGAGGTTGGTTCATTTAGCAGGAATATCATAGAGACCATCCTCTATTCTGTTAGCATGATACTAATCTCTGTCATTCAGTCCCAAGACACAGTATTGATTTACTATATTGGAAAGAAAACATTTCAGAGCTTCTAGCTGGCCTTCTCCCCTACAATAGCTGATACCCCAAACATCAAGAATTACTTGAGGGTTTTCTGTCAACTACCAAGTATGCACATTCCAATTTTGCATTAGAGAAATGACCACAGGGTAGGTTCGTGGCTGGGACCTGGGCCAGGATGCCACCTATTACCTGGCCACCACACATCCCCAAGCTAATAGGAGGCCAAGTTGGCACTTTGAGTCCTCGAGCAATGACATTCATTTAGATTCATTGTCCAGTAATCTTCTACAGATCTGGGTAATTCCTTCTCCCCCATGCACATTTACAAGAGTTAATGTTTATAATTCACTTTAGAAACAAAACTAGGGAATTGGAACTGAATACACTTGTTGCACTGTCGCAGGGTCTATCCTCATAGGAATTTGGTTTCTCCTTCAGTTAATGGGTTCCAGCTCTGAGAATTGGCTCAGGTACAGAAACTGAGTAAGGAATCACGACTGTTTACTGGGGTAGCCATCTTCCATCTCCTGCTTATCCATCCTTGATTTTTCTTGGTTGTATAAATTGAATAGTACCCTTACGGACCACCCTCTGCTCTTGCCTGTGGAATACCATCTCTGTACCTCTCTGAAGGGTGAGCTTTCTTGGCCACCACCCCAAACGGGGTGCCACTGATTGTAATAATCACACACACCTTGCACCACCACCTGATCTTTATTACTTTGGAATCCTATTGTCAGCATTGCTGGAAAGGAGCCCATTTCTATGACAGCACATCCTACTATCAGCCCTGGCCTAGGTAAGGACAGACGTTACTGAACTTCTCAGTGATGCTGATGTCACTCTATGGAAGATTTATTTGTTAAAAAGGTTTATCCAAGAGTGCCAATTTCATTGATATTTCTAGCTTAAAGCACAATAATATCAATTTTTTTGGAGAAAAAATACATATATCACAGGAAACTAAGGGACTGAGCAACTGAGAACACACAACCACATTGTCTTCCAATTTTAATTATTTGAAATGTATGTGTATTTTTCATTGCTGAAACAGCTACAGAATTTTATGGAGAATCGTTTCCTCCCACTGAACTTTTCTCAGGTTTGCAGAGGCACTGAGAGTTAGTAAGTAAAACCTGACGGAATCTGCATTAAGGAAAGAAATGAGACTTTATATCAAGAACTGAGATATTCCTGAAATGAATACACATATGCAGAGAACAACAATGATAGCAAGTACCACAGATTGTGGATTAAATAAAATGTAGCATTTTTCTTGGGCAAGGCAAGTTGGGCATCCTGGAAATTAGAAACTAATGAGGTCATTTAGGTTTTGTTTTGTTTTTATTTTTTTTTTTAACCATGGAAACTACTAGATTATTCCAGGTGGGCTTCAATCCCTAGTGTTTTCCCAAATTTCAAGGTCACACCTCCAGTAATATGGTGGATTATATGATAAATGCTGCGGAACTCTGAAGTTTCACCATGGAATGCAGTGGCCTGAAACTAATCTGGTAGCAACAAGCTAAGTAGCTGCTATTACCTACTCACTTTATGTTAATTCTGTAATTACTCAGGTGGAAATACAGGTAGAAAAATCATTAGAAGTGTCTTTGATAAACATTTTCTTTTAGAATCATGTTTGCTTATTTTTCACTTAGAGTTTTAAGAAAATGAAGAATATTAGAGTGAGGTGGATAATCTAAGAAACGTCACCTTGCACATGAGAAACCTGGGACCCCAAGGTCTGTCTTAGACCAGATGTGTCTCATGCAAAAGTTTCATAATTCCTAGCGAGATATGCAATTTCAAGTTTTCTTTCTTGAAAAGACGTAGGATTGACATTTTGACTAGTCAGAAGGTAAGTGACTTAATTATACAATATAATGTTTTCAATGATTTCTCAGACTTCCCAAGAAACCATGTCACATTTTCTTGATTTTCAGAATTTTATTCAATGTCAGCCTAAGGAACACTTACTCCTAGTAAAGAGTAAGGAAAATAGTGCCTTATTTCCTCATTTTTTTTTTTTTACCTAATGGTTCATTGACAAGAACACAAAATCAAATGTTGAAAGACAAAATATTAGAGTCTATACTACTAAATATACAACTTCAATTATATTTCAGTCTTCTATTTCCTTAAAACTGTGAATAACTTTAAATTTGTAAAGAAAAAAAAGCAAAGAAATTCTTTTGGCTTTAAAAAAATTAATGTGTAATATTAGCTTATGTTCTGAAATTTTCTTTTGTTCTGAAGAATTTATTTATTTATTCATGTGAGACACAGAGAGAGAGCAGAGACATAGGCAGAGGGAGAAGCAGGCTCCATGCAAGGAGCCCGATGCGGGATTCGATCCTGGGATTCCAGGATCACACTCTGAGCCAAAGGCAGATGCTCAACCACTGAACCACCCATGTGCCTCCAGAATTTTCTTTTAAGACAACTTTATGTCAATTTACCTCAAAATTTACTTCTCTGGAATATTTCAGAATGTATAGTCTTTGAGTTGGCTTTCAAAAGTTCTCACGAGTATTAAAAAACACTAAAGTAATTTCATGTACTTGCCACTTCAGATTTGGAATTATTCTGTAAGTCTCATGACAAAAAAATCACAGTAATATT